>NC_053030.1:8340040-8651904 GCF_016746235.2 Drosophila teissieri
AACATAATTTCGAGAGAGCCTGGAGCCAGCTCTAGAACCAGCACAAAAAAATCGTGTGCAAAAAAATCGTGTTGCGTTACGCATCTTGTTATTCTAATGTCTTTGATCAAATGCTTTACTAATGTCAGTTTAGATGACATCTGCTTGAAGATTATTTTTGAACCCATGTATTACGAAGGAAGTTAGCTCTAAAAGGCTAGTGGTTGTTGATCTGTGTTTTATAAAACCGTGCTTACATGGTTATATTATTGACTTTTTTTTATGGAGAGGGATTCCTTCCATATATGGGGAACTGTGAAGATTCCAGAGATAAAGGAAACAGTTTCTGTACATTCTTGCACAAGGCTTCCGCACAGAACCTAAACACACAGCTGGGGATTCCGTCGGAACATGGCAACTGGGAAAATAGATCGCCTTGAGGTAACGATATTACCGTAGTATTTTCAGAAAATAGCGATGAGGGTTAAAACTTGCTTTGAGCTTAGTGTTAACGAAATTATGAAACTGTTTCGGATCCTGTGCGAACTAGAACGTACAACGGTTTAAATAGTTCTTGTAACGCTGAGAATTAAGCATATTTAGAAAAGAATCACTGAGAACCGGTATCTTTAAATTTTGTATAAGGTCCATAAGGACTTCTCGTCTCATACAGTGGCGTGCAAGTATGAGTACATGTTTGCAACTTTTGACTATTGGCCTAAATAAAAAAGGTATTAGTTAAGCAAATGAACCCAAATTTTTACTGTTGATTCTTTGATTAACAATAATGTAATTCTTTTCGTTAGGAAAAAAATAAAATTTAAATTAACTCGCATGTACTCAATTATGCTCAATTTGAATTTTTCAACAAAAGCTTATCTTTTAGTACTTAGTCCAAAGACCCTTAATTCTGATGACGCTTTTTATACGCTTTGGCATACTTTCCACCAGATTTTGAATAATTTCCTTCGGAACAGCTTTCCATTCTTGCTGGATTCGTTGCCACAACTCGTGTTGGTTTGCTGCAACCGATTCGAAGTGTCCAGATCGTCTTTTCACAATCGACCACAAATTTTCGATTGGATTGAGATCAGGACTCTGAGCTGGCCACTCCATTAACTTAAAATCTTGATTTCCGATCCATTCCTTCACGATTTTGGACGTGTGTTTCGGATCTCCATCTTGCTGGAATGTGATATCACTCTCATTATAAACGCATTTGTCAACAAAATCGCAAAGATGGGTCTGCAGAATATCTAAATAGTCCTCTTTTTTCATAGTTGCTTCTATTTTCTTTATTGGTCCAATGCTCCACCAGGTAAAACAGCTCCAGACCATGACATTTCCTCCTCCGTGTTTTACTGTTTCCTGTACGTGCCGTCTTTGCAGCGACTCTCCAGGCTTTTTCCAACAATATTGTTTACCGTCCGACTGGTATCGATTGAATTTTGATTCATCAGACCATATAACTTTTTTCCAGTCGTCCACTTCCCAATTTTTATGTGCCTTCGCAAATTTTAGCCGTGCTTTTATATTTTTATCGGACAAGGCCGGTTTCTTTTTTTTTAATTCGGAAACGTATCCAATACGCTTAAGTGCTCGACACGCTGTCCACTGGCTGACAGGCTTGCCTATAGCTGCAGAAGCATCCTTGGGTCTACAATTCTTATCCTTTTTAATATTTTGCATCATAAGCCGCGCATCTGCATCGGTCAACAATCGACGTGGACCTCTTCTTTGAATTTTGGGTACCGCGTTTCGCCTTTTTTGAACACGAATGACTGCTGATTGGCTTATATTTAACTTCCCTGCTATTATACGCGTCGAAAATCCATTTTCAGTAAGGTTTATCACTGAATCTTCAACATTTATTGGCAATTTCTTCATATTATTGGTTTTAATAGTTAAGAGCCAAAAACACGTGGAGATTCGTACCTTTTTGGTTGAAAACTTTTATATTTATACTTTTATATTAAACTTTCTTAAAAACAAACGGTAAATTCTAAAATTAAACTTTCAGTTAAATGAGCTGTCCACCTTTTGTTGAAAAATTCAAATTGAGCATAATTGAGTACATGCGAGTTAATTTAAATTTTATTTTTTTCCTAACGAAAAGAATTACATTATTCTTATTTTTTTTTTACGAATTTGTAAATAAATAATCAAAGAATCAACAGTAAAAATTTGGGTTCATTTGCTTAACTAATACCTTTTTTATTTAGGCCAACAGTCAAAAGTTGCAAACATGTACTCATACTTGCACGCCACTGTAGGTGTGCCAAGGAGGTTTGTTAAAGATAGACGGATAGTACAGGATAGTCAGTAATTATTACAAGTCATAGATCCAATAATCGACCAAGAGAGTTTCGAATGTAAGGAACTTGCGACCACTATAAGCAAGCCGTCAATAAAGCCGTGTATTGCCAGGTATGTTAAAATCACCTTAATGACCTAAAATTCTTAGAACTACCGGACAGCTTATTTGAGATGGATTCTAAATTGGACAGATGATTTAGACGTTTAGGTAATTCCGAAGGCGCCGGAATATAAGAACACATAATATAAACAGAGCTAAAATAACAGCTTTACGCATATGAATTCTACGTTACGGGACCCAAAATGTATCTCCCCTACTCTGATGTTAGACCCTACAGCAATTAGGACTCATTACGGAGTGACGTATATTTTACTACACACCCATTGTTAACTATCCCCGCTTTAACCAAGTCTTTGTAAACAGAATGATATGGGATGCAAAGGAAAGGGAATTATCATCCATATTATTGGATTGCTATGGCGCTGTTCCTGCTGTATGTTAACATGGCCACTTGAGTTGTGTCTATCGGGAGGAGATAGTCCAGGGCTTTGTCTATCGCTAGCAGTTCGTCTGTTAAAGAGGATAGGATTTTGTTTGTGTAGAAGCTTTCTGTATGCTTTCAGCTAGAATTTAGAAGACCGCGCTTGAGATGACTTGACTTGGTTTAGGAAAATTATTAAGTTAGAATAACTGGTGTTGAGATCATTATTGTTCAATAGTTATTTATCTGGCAAACTGTGGGCAAGTACTTTTCCTTTGCCGATTAGAAACGGATCCCTTTTTCAGGTTGCAGTTGAGACGCCCTGTATGAGATTATTGGAATTGGTGTCCATTAAATAAGACCTAGTACTCTTCTAAGCCTTTGATTTGTGTGTACTTTTATTTTTTTTATTACTGTTTTGGATAAACTTCTGAAGGAGCTTCTTGCCTATTCCAGCTAGCTTCTCAAAAATGCCTATTGAAGAAGGAGACCTTTCGTTGGATTGAATTATTGTAAATTATTTGAAGAGGTTGCCGTCGTAGATTGAAATGTATTACGCCCGATTTGAATGAGTTAAAAAAAATGTCTTAGTTCTCCACACTCAATTGGTACGGGAGAACTTATTACCATGCTACTATCCTTGTTTAAAACGTTCTTGTCGGAAAGATTCTTAGCCTTGTTTTAGTCCCTTTGCTCCTGATTGCTGTAAAAAGTGTAGTCGGTGGAGGTTTGGCAGTTGTACCGCTTTCTTTCCTTCCGGTGGGAAATGTTTTAATAATTTGGCGCACTGTGTTTCTTTTATTTATATTTTTTCCCACTATTCTCTTCCGGAGTGACCTGAATTATGGCGCGCTTGCGAATCCAAGTATTTGTTGCTGCCTTCACTGTTCTTAAAATGTACCATTTCTACATTCACTTTCAGCGTGTTCTGTGTTTTTGGCGCGCTCGCGATTTCCAGTGCTTGCTGACTTTTTCGTCCACTATTCGAACACTTATGTTTCTATTTCTTATTCGGCTATTCTTTTTTGATGTGTGGCAAATTTTGGCGGGCTCGCTATTCCAAGAAATTTTAGCTTCTTTCGCTTTTTCGAAAAATTGTCTTATTCAGCTTTTATTGCTCACTTGCAATGATGCCTGATTGTGGAGTACTTTCTTACATACCGAGATTAAATGTTTGACCATTAACGGTCCATCCGAGCTTCCTTAAGGCTCTCAAAAATTAGGCAGAAGCAGCCTTGCGGCATGCTAGTTACGAAAATCAACTATATGTATTTAATTACATTTCGTTACAGCTATCTCTTCTTGGGACCGAGTCCAAACGCTTACACAACCTGCTCCTGAGATTGCTTATCGCCTAATTAGTTGGTAATATTGAAATATATATTTTGAATAGCCGAACAATCCGAAATAGTGGTGTGCAATATGCAAAAGAATATAAATATATCGATATACTTCCGATAAATAAATATTTTTATTATCATGTTTCTTATTACATAAGTAGATCATATATTAAGCAGCTTAATAAAAACTGAGTAAAGCAAAGCAATGCGTGTTGGAGCTAAATCGAAATAGGATTCGGTCGAATCACTAGGGATCGTTATGACTTGGAGCTGGAACCCTGCTAAGCTGAACATCTGGTGGATGTGAACTCGGCTATCGCGAGCATGCTTATCAGCTGATTCCCAAGCGGCGATTTAGTGTGTTTGCGTTTGCCCAACTTAAGAGTTGATGACTCTCTTGTTTATGTGTTTCTATTGTGAAGTGCACGTTGTTTGAAGCTTCTTGTGTTTTTTCCAAAAGTTTGTTTATATTCGTAGATTGTGAAGATTCGAAACAAAAAAATTGTATTCCTTTTATTATCCCAAAGGTATTTATACTCACTAATCATAAATTAATAACATAATTCCAAAACTCTGACTCATCATCCAAGAAAGTTTGCACTAATTCGGTATGAAAATGACGTTCAACCAGTGGTAAGAATAGTAAACGTTAAGAAAAGTTTTACAAATATAGACCATCGTAAGCACCTTCAATGGATTCATAATAAGGGTTCTGAAATTCTATGGTTCATTTCAGTCTAAACCTATCTTATCGCTTAGGTATACATACATGTATGTATACTTATACAAAAAATGGACGAAAACGGCATGTTTATTCTCAATGCCGACTGTATTTTGGAAATAATGAAATACGTAATTACTGATTGCGAGTTAAATGAGCGCCATTTTGATATGGGGACTCTTGACTACAATGACTTAATGAACTTTGTTTTGGCCCACGAGTTCTTCGTCAAATTGCTTGCGGATCATCACAAAATCCTTTACAAGGATCTTGAGTGGGCACTAGCGTGCAGGACCATAAAGCTGCTTATAGATCTTCGAGTGAATAAGCAATCGAACAACGGAGGATTTTTCTGGAGATCCTTTCTGGAATCGGTCAGTGAAGAAAGTCCGTTCGATCTTCAACTGTCTTTTCAAGGCTTATACGTACATATTAAAATAACAGGAGGTAGCGATCTTAAACTCTTAGACTCCTAAACTTAAATTAATTGCATTTAAATTGTATTTTAAGGCATCTCATCGGGCCGCACACACCAAGAAACGTTAAAATTTGACTTAACGCTTACTGCAGAAGCATTGGCTGACATTTTCCGCTCCAACCAAAATGTAACCAAGTTGAGCTTTGAAAGCACTGAAGTGCATGGAAGTCTTTCCGATATCATACCCCATTGCGCCAATCTCGAAGAACTGAGAATCACGTTGAATGCAGGTGACATGGCATCCCAATATGAACCACTAGTAAGCTTGCCCAACCTGAAAAACATTTTAGTTACTGGCTTACAAAGAAGCAAGTCGGAATCGCTGTTTTTTAGCAATTTAAGAAAGTGGCACAGGCCATCGAGTCTTCCATCTTTGACACTAAAAATCGAAGATTACCTAACTGACATTCATCGACCTGTAACGTTTGCCACTTTCAATTCATTACGATGTTTGCGTTTGAACGAAACCAAATGGAATCCAATTTTTAAAGCCGAGTATGATTTATTTGCAATGGAGGACGACAGCAATTCAATAGATGATTCTCTTGCCACCATTAGATTGGGTGAAGGTGTTGATATCAAGTTTATCAGGTCTAAAGGTATACTAGAGTTAAAGTTACACAATTACTCAGACATTAGCCAAATGGGAGCTTTATCAAAACTGCCCAATCTTACTCGCTTGTTAGTATATAATAAGTCGTACAGTTTAGAATATCCCGATTCTCTTGCAAAATTCCTCAGATCAATGGCTCCAAACGGGCCATTTGCTTTAAAGTCATGCAAAATAAAAAATGGACGATTAAATCAAGCTGAGACTGAAGAGCTTGCAAAAATAAAGTCACTTCGATTCCTCGCATGCCACTTACACAACGTGCCTAATATCAACTTTAGTCAGATGATTAACTTGCAACACATGAAACTCAATTTCAGCCAGAATATTAATCACATTACTTCAAATGTAATCCATAATTTGCTAAGCAAGTGCCAAGTGCTAGCAACCATATTTAGCGAAGCTGTTACAATTACCCTATGGAGGAAAGAAAAACGTCTAGAGATCCATCTGTTTAATTGTAAAAACACCGATTTTGCTATTCCTCTTGCCAAGCTTAAGAGTATTAACACCCTCGTGATTTCAGGAAAACAGGAATTGTGTTATCTAAATATGATCCTCGATGCTTTCGCAGCCAATTTAAGTACGATCGAAGAATTGGATTTATTTTATCTGCAACCTTACAGTTCCGATTTAAAAAGCCCACGCTTCGAAGATATTTCCAAAGTAACCGAAATTCAAACCATTCGGTCACTTCGATGCTGCGTATCAGATGTGACTGGAGTTCAGAAATTGGCAGATCTAAACAAATTAGAGAACTTGGAAATATACCATTCCGGAGATGGCAATCTTATCGAATTTTTCAGAAAACTTCCTGAGCAAAATACAATTAAATGTATAAGTACTGGAAAACTCACCCACGAAGAGGTCTTAAAGATAACCCAAATGAGGTCGATAAGAACTTTGGTGTGTCGTTTATCAGACGAGGATGATCTTAAATTCTTTGCGGAGCTAGCAAACTCAAGTGTCGAAGAATTAATTGTTTTGGAATATAATAATTCTATGCGCGATACACCCTCTCTGTTTTCTACGATAAGGGCAAGGCAACTTGGTCTCTTTGATATTTGGCACAAAAAACTGAATTTTTTTGAAACAGTTGACGTTACTAAAATAACAGGACTGAAAAGGTTAAGTGCTGGTTTTATTGATTCGGAGTGTGCGCAAATACTAGATAGACTACCTCAACTAGAGGACCTAACTATTGGCTTTATCAAAACTCCTTTGGAAAATCCGCTAAGGATCCTAGCACTCAAGTCACCATCGACTCTCAAAAAATTAAAGTTATGCAACTTTATTGGCGGCAGCGAATGTGAATGTTTGACTCAATTCGAAACATTGGAATCTTTAACATGTTCATTTCGTAATGAGAGGGGCATAGATCATTTGGCCAATATGCAAAACCTTAAAGAATTATTTATTCATCTTTCCGAAAATTCGCTTACTAATCTTTTCCGTGCCTTTGCCCAAAAAAGTGATTCCAAGTTGGAGAAACTTCAAACTCCAGTCACATGTTCTGATGAGATGCGTGAAATATCACAGATTAAATCACTAAGAACGCTGAATATTACTTTGAAAAAAAAGTGTGATAATTTATCAGACCTCAGTCGATTAAATGAACTAAAATCGTTGAGTATAATTGTCGGTTATAGATGTAAATTAAATAGCGATAGCTTCTTGCCAATTTTTCGGTCTTGTCAAAAACTAGATTGGGTCGATTTGGGTTTTTATTATGGGGTGGCATTAGACTTAGTCAGCCAAGTAAACAATGCTCTGAAATCTATTAGAAATCCTGCAAATCAGAAACCGCTTCAACTAAGTATTTTTAGTGGATCGATTTACCCGAAAATCCATGTAAGTAATCCACGTTTAACAGAATTTTTCAAATTATTATAAATGTTATTCTTGCAGGTGGATGATATTGATGAGTCAATTTTGAACGTCTCTTATTCGTACGAAAAAAATCATGAAGGTTACGAAATAGAATTTAATTCTGAAAACGAGGATTCAGACAGCCCTTATTCTTTTATATATAATAATTAAAACCTAGTTTAAGGAGGAATAAAACTAAAACTTAAACTAATACAGATTTTTGTGATTGTTTCAGTATATATAATATATATATATATATATATTTTACAATACAATGGCTGTCTTAATGCTTCAAATAATATGAGTATTATCAAAAAATGTGTATTTCTTAGCCCATAGACAGGGTTTTCACCACAATCGACATTTCTCGTGCTGAGGCTTACTTCGGCTGCATCCAAAAGCCTTGTCAAATGGCTCAAACCCGTCGATAGCTCTCTGTAAACGCACTTCATATTCCTCGTACTGATCCAACATATCGCTATTGCCGCAAAAGAACTGAGCGGCATTTAGGAAGAATATCTGCTCCGGTGGCAAATGGGTGAAGTCCAAACGATTTCGATTCTTCGACTTTTTAGAGTAAGCTGAATAGGAGAGTTCCAGACCAGCAATATCACCCATGCTTTCATCGATGTTCTTTCCATTGCGTGAAAAGCAAGTTACAGCTTCTTCGAAACGTTGCGATTGAAATTGTTGATCGTTTCCATCGGTGTCAATTGTAATGCCTTCAGTATCAAAGGCGCTTATCAAGTGATGTCCCAAAATATATCCCATCAGGCTGTATTTGAAAACATCTTCGCTATCCGGCTGGAAAAATGGATCTTGCAGTAGCCCAAGTGGGACTATAATCACATTGGGGCGCAACACATAGTACGGGGTGGAGGCAATGGCACTGCTCGGCTCCTGTATGTGAAAATATCCTCCTCCTCTCAGTGCCCTTTGCTGGATTTGGGCCAACATCTTTTGGGTGCGAAACTGCAGCACCTTGAGGTGCTCTTGATGGAAATCCAGATGACCAGTGGGAAATTTCAGGTCTTGGTAGTACTGGCTGACGAAGTTGCGAAGATCATCGGTTTTTGGCAAATTCCCAATGTTGATCTCAACTTTCTCTGCCTTTCTAACGACGAAGTCCTTCTGCCCAGCGGTCAACTCTAGATGATTTTGATCGACTTGCAGCAGAAACTGACGGCGTAGTTCCTTGAACATGTCCTTAATCTCCACGATGCTGGCACTGAAAGCGGAGGGTTCAAAAAATCGCTCCTTGTAGAGCATGCTCGCAGCCAAATTCAAGTTGCGGCGCACATGGGAGACACACTCCATGGATTCTCTGCCGTCCGTGAATTCATCAAATAGAAATCTTGCAAATCGGATCATTATGTAGCTGGCCACCACCCGGGCATCCTGTTTGTCCATTAGTTCCTTGAGGACAGAAAAGTATCCAAATTTGCGCGCCAACAATTGGAGTTCTGGGAATGCGCTGGCACCTATTAAAATCTCAAAGAATCGCTGCCAGTTGTTACCGGATTCTCTCTCCAAGTCGCGAATATTGATATATGTATTCAATTTGTCGTTCGGATTGATCATCGTTTTAACCGACAATTCTAGCTTCCGTATTTTTCGCGCCAGAGGAATGATTTCACTGGAAGGGACCTTCATTATATAGAGAATGGATAGAATTTCAATAAAACTGTTCGGCAGTTGGGATTCATCTACGAAAGTGGGAATATCTAATTCTAGCAGGTACTCGCTGGCATTTCGTGGGTTCGACACGACGTCAATGTTAAAAAAAACGTTAGTTAGACCGTAGCGATGCAGGTGAGCCAGGGTCTCAAGCCATTTAAATTCTTCCTGGGGCCAAGAACTACCATTCGTGATAAACTGGGGCCATGTGAGTCCTTCGCCTGCGGAAACTAGTTTCAGATACTGGCCCAAATCTCCCATATTTCGCGGCGCTTCACGACAACTGAGGTAGTAACGAAGGACCTTGCCATCTACACTGGATGCCTTAAAGAGCGGCAATTGAGAGCTCCGCTCCAGTTCGTCCATTAGTTTTACCAAGTTCTGGTTAACCTTGTGATCCAGCATTTGTATTATATCGAAGAAGGAGTCGTTGGTGTGACGAATGTTGTACTCGCCGCAGGCGTGTTTGTAGTAATTTTCACAGGGACTTGCTTCCTTGTCCACATGATTAAGGATGCCATTTAGAAGTCTTGTATTGGAGCTGGCCGCCACAAGGGGCACAAGCAAAAGGCAGATAGTCCACATAATAGTTACGAGCGCACTGAACTGCGGGCCATCCAGTCGTCTTTTAATAATAAAAATCGCGACACATCAGGAGAAAGCTACATATGTACATGGTGAAGTTAAAGCTGATAATCCGAGGTTATGGAACAGTAACCGTGGCGTCAAAGTCCAGAAATACTATGCTTACTTAAACCGTAGACCTTAGGCAGACGACTGACTGACAGTCAGCCCAAACCTGTCACCCAAACTTGTTGGAATTATAAATTAATCACACTTCATTGCTCTGTTGAAAGAAAATATACTCAATACTCAAAATATACGTTGCCCAAAATCAAACTTTCCGCTCACAGTACCGACGCCTTCAAAAAGCTGCATGTTATAAAACTTCCGCACTGGCGATAGCTGGTTGCTATGATATGTGCAGACACAATATATGAATGATAGAGGCGTTACCTTTTTGTTGTTAAATGATGGGGGGATTTTTCCCGCCAGATTAAATATACAATATTCCTGCTGTTTGAATACAAAATTTCCATTTGGTATATTTGGAATACAAAAAAAATTAGATATATGTATATATAAAATAATTTGTGCGCCAGAAGCTATAAAATATTCCTTAAATAAATTTAATTCGCAATTCATAAACAATTAACAGACTTTAAAAACTCCAGTTTTGTTCCTAAAATGAACTTTTATATCATTAAAACTAAAGTGTAAAAAATCATTATAATTTCGTTATAAAAATAAGAAGATATTTAGGGCTTAACATGCCACAAATGAAAAAATTACCTGTATATATTTATTTTTGTATTAAAATTAATTAAACAAAAAATAGGTTTTTAATGATATCTTTGGAACCAACTGATGTAATAATAAAAACATATATATAAATTACAATACTATTTGTGTTTTAAATTCTTAAAGACCAAAAACAGTTTCTAAAAGCTCTTGGAACGCCGCATTGCAATCAATTTAATATTAAATGGTTGCTCTCACCTAAAAGACAGTGGGAGAGGAATTCCACAAAAGAAAAGCCCCAAACGAAACGAACAAGAAAAATGCATACGTCATGTGCAAACACAATACATAAAGACGTATTCCATTCCCATATAGAAAGAAATATGTACATGGAACTCTCAAATGGAGAGAACGTAATGCGATTGGCTCGGCGACGGAATGGCAATCGTTATGGAGAAGAATCGCAGAAGGCGAAACGAAGACAAATAATAGAAAAATGACCGAGCTCCCAGAAATATTGTACATAAACATATAGAGGTGGCAAAGGTGCGATGCCAGAATTTATAAGCAATGCTATTTATAAGAACCCGAAAAACGAACGCCCCTCAGGCGAAAAAAAACCCCATTATCGCATTTTATGTAAGTGCAAGAAGGATGCCCTGCCATAGTGCTGCTCTCCTCCGAATCAACAACACAAAAAGAAATACAAATAAACGGGACTCGAATGGAAACGAATGGGAAACGGAAAACGGTTGACAACAAAAAAATCAAAGCTTGGAACAGAAAGAAATAGGAACACTGCCCCGAAAAGTATAATTCGTCGAAAGTTTGTCATTTACTTTTAATTGAAATTAAAATGCTTTTTGTCAAAGACAGCTGCGCAAACTCCAAGTAAAGGCATTTTTTTTACTTTTCATCGCTGGCAATGCATTTATTATAATTTACTTTGCAACAGAAAATGCCAAAACAATTGTCATTTGTTTATATAAGGCGTCGCCCATGGGAGCGAGCGAGAGCGCAAACAATACGACTGGCTATGCAAATATGCTGCTCTCTCGCTCGCTCATGTTTATTGGTTGCGGCCCACCTGAGCGTGCGACAAAGATGGCGAGATAGTGTGAGAGAGAGGGCTCAGGCTGAAACGAAATGAAATTGAAATGAAAAACAGTTTTTTTTTCCAATGGGCAAGAGAGAGAGCGGGAGGATTTGAAGAACACAACACGCACAAACGAATTGAAAAAATAAATAAAACGAATGCGAGAGAGAGAGAGCGATTACGTTTGTCATTGTATTTTCGGGGTTGCACACAGAAATATACACAGATACAAATACACCGATCAATCGCACATACCACTCCCCTTTTTGGCCTGGTATTGGTGTAATGCGAGACGTGGACGGGCAACAGACATTCGTATTCGTACTCGTACTCGTATTCGTATTCTGGTTTTGCACAATCGCAGATACAGATACACCGGCTCGCTCTCACAGGCACAGATATGTATGCACACACACACATGCATGCACACCCGTCTCGGCCGACCGCGCTGCCGGCGTCGCTGCCACGAAAATCCGAAAGGAATCGAATTGAAACTCGCCTTTCATTACGAATTTGTCATTCGCAAGAGAAGGTAATGCAATAAAACTTTTGCGCGCGCATTTCTCTCAGTACATAACGGTAGCGCTTCGTGTGTACGTACGTGTGTGTGTGTGGGTGGGCTAAAAAAATAGCACTCGTTAGCGCCCGCTCGCTCGCTCACTCGCAGTCGTCGCCTCGCGCCGTCTCACTCTCAGTCGATTCCCATTCGAATGCAATTCGTTTCGTTGATTTCTCCGATTCGCGAACGAGAGGGGGCAGAGGAACCAGTCGAAGGCGAAGAAGCAGAGGCAGCGACGCCACCGTCGCCGTCGCAGCGGAGTAGCTGCCATCTCTCAATCTCTGAGTGACAATCCGTCGGTACGGTACTCGAAAACGGACACAGCTCCGGTTTCCAAAATTCCAGTACGAAAACGGCTATTCGAACTCGATTAACACACGCGGGCAATCGGAATAAATAACTCGAGATATTGAAAGTATATTTCATCGCCAGCGAAAATTCAAAAATCAAAGTGCGCGAGTGTCTTGTGTCAGTGCTGTTGAGTTTTAAAATTTACTTTTAGACCTCCTAAAAGGTAAATCTATGTTCTCTATCGAATTTTTCAAATAGGACTGACATAGGTATATTTATGCAAATGGCTAAAAAGGATCCAAATAAATTCCATTGCCTTGATTTTCCTTAAATTCCTTAAAGGACCGTTTAGCCAGAAAGATAGTTCTGTTGATATTTTTAACATTCAGCTGATTTCAAATGCTGAGCTATAAAATGTCTAAACGCATAATAACTAACTTTTTTTTTCGTTTTCTATTAAATTTTGGTAAATCCGAAATTAATTTTAGCATATCAATTCAGAAAAGTGTATCTATTGAAACTCATAGCATTTTTAAATTGTTTCACAAAATGAAAATCACGCAAAATAGGCTTTCCATATTCCGCCAATCATTTCAAGTTTAATGGCTATATAAATCAACATATAGCAAAACGTTTGACCATTAGTTGCAGGTCTGAATTTAAATTCGATATTATAGAACTTACAGAAATATTAAAAATTTAAAGCCACTAATAGGCGGATGGGAAAATACGGGGCACCATCATTTAGAATTTGCATAGAGAAGCCTAATAAATAATTAAAAATGAATTAAGAGTTCATTAATTATATATCTTCCTCTTACCATCTCTTTCTATTTCTCCCTTACTTTGTGCCAATTTTTTGTCACGATAGAAAAAACGCCAAATTAACGAATCGATTGAAAAGTAAACAAACAAAAGTGTCGGCCATGATGAAGTATGGATTCTGTGACAAGTGAACAGAGTGAAAATAACAACAATAAAGCGGGCGCAATAAATAATAATCACGCAATAAATAGTGTTATTGAACGAGCCGCGGGCAATATGAACACCACCGCCATGTTGATGCATCACCAGCAGCAGCAGCAGGCTGCCGCAGCAGCAGCAGCCGCAGCAGCCCAGCAGCAACAGCAGCAACACAATGGACGCGACGGTAGCAACAGTTCGCGTGGAGCCAACGAGGATCGTCCGAATGGCCGGAGTTCGCACACAGGACGAGGATCCAGTTGCTCACCGGCCAGCTCGCCAAGTCGTCATCCCAGTGCCGTGAGTCCGGTGAGCTCCCTCAACCACTCCATGATGCAGCAGATGCAGCAGCAGCAGCAGCAACAGCAGCAGCAACAGCAGCAGCAGCAACACCATCAGCTCAGCCCCCCGCCACATGGAATGCCATCGGGCAACGGACTGCCGACGGGTCTGCCACCCAGAATGCCCCATGGACTGCCGCCCCATTCGCTGGGGCTCCTCAACTCCCTGCAGATGATGCACCACGCCTCCCCCTTGGAACTGATGGCCGCCGCCCATCACCATGTGCCCCCAAGGTCGTACAACTCGCCGCCGCCGATCTCCACCTCGGATCCCAGTGCCAATGAGTGCAAGCTGGTGGAGTACCGGGGTCAGAAGGTCGCCGCATTCATAATCAGCAACGAAACCATGCTCTGCCTGCCGCAGGCCTTCGAGCTCTTCCTGAAGCACTTGGTCGGCGGCCTGCACACGGTCTATACCAAACTGAAGCGCCTGGACATCGTACCGCTCGTGTGCAACGTGGAACAGGTGCGCATATTGCGCGGCTTGGGCGCCATTCAGCCGGGCGTCAATCGCTGCAAGTTGCTCTGCTGCAAGGACTTCGACATCCTCTACAGGGACTGCACCACGGCCAGGTACGAAACCGAAGCAAAAGCAAAAGCGAACGCATTGGGGGCAGCTCCACGCGCGATTGGGGGGTTTTTGTTATTTCAAGGCTTTGTTTTCCATTTTACTGATCACCACACAGCTGAACAGCACGACGGCGAGCATTTTGCAAAGGAGGCGAGATACATTGAGATACCTTAAGAATTGGATTGGGATTTTAGTATTTGTGTTGTATATTTTTACAAAGCAGAGATATCAATGGATAGTAGTTTAAAAGAGAAGAAAAGTCACGGATAAGATTAGTTGCTAAACTAAAATTTCGAATTCTGCCCTTTGATTTTGCAAAGTGCATGCGCCCAGTTAGTTGCATTTCCAGTTCGGGGTTTGCTCTGCAAAATTTTCTCATTTCCTGTTTCCGCTTTAGCCAACTTACGCACTCAACTTCCACCCGCCGAACGCCGCCCCCTAACTCCTTGGATATTGCAACGGTTGCAATGCAAATAGTTTGTGCATCGATATCGATTAACACGGGCAATCAAAAAACTTTCGTTTCGCATTTCGCCTTTTGCCTTTTCCGATGACATTTAGCGGAAATACGCAATGCAAACGTAACGCTCCCCGTGACCCCTTGCTAACTAACCGAAAGCTGCGTAATTCTTTTGAACGCCTCTAACAATAGTTGGTGAAACAGTTTTCCACCTTGTACAACTTTTCCTCCTCCTTCAGCCGATGTTTTTCTGCAATCGACGTGTGCGGTGCCCTGTCAGCTCATTTCCGTTCGAGTGGAAAAAACGACAAGCAAAAACGGAGTTCAGTAGAAATGGGTTTTGTTTCTTTTTTTTTGTGTAATTTGTGGAGGGGGATCTAGGAGCGAGTGGGTCTAAAGTTCTTAATGGTTTAAAATAAAACTTTATGCAAGTGCTATTGTCCTTGGTTACAGAAAGTTTTTTATGAGCTGACAATTCCGCTTTATAAACTACGGAAATTGGAATCTTTAAACATTTTTAGTTGATTTTGGAATCTAAACAAAAGATTTAAAAAGTTACTTCAAATGCTGTACAATTATAAAAAAATATCTAGAAATGTACAAATTTCAATGCGCACAAATGAAACTTATTCAGGTCGCGAAGATACAATTAAGCTTGAAAGATTAACACACTTAAGGGCTAATACTGCGATTGATCCCTAGGAGCAGCCAATATTTCATGGATATTTAAACATCCCCTGCTCGAAAGCTTTTCAAAAACATTTACAAACAGGACTGTCCATGCATTGAGACATCAACAGTCGAAACGATTACAACCTTGTATTTCAATATCCCATTTTTTTGGCCCTGTTCTGTTCTGTTTTAATTTTTTTTGTAAGCCGATGTAGAGTCCTGGGGTTTTTGTTTACAGTTCCCGGCTGCAGTGAAGAACGGGTGGAACTGGCCACTGACCACAATGAAGTCGATGGAAAACCATCTAGTTAATTATGGAAAAGGGCTGAGCCACATGTATGGAGTGTGCTCCAAAGTGCACATGCGCTTTGTACAGAGAACTGAGTACACAGGCAAAAACTGAGATCGTCTTGGATATCGAATCGTAAAATTCAGATTACCTTTATTTCAAATGTTCAATTTATGTTAGTTTTCGTGGTTAGCAAAAGTGGTATTTTGATAAGTTCTTGTATAAAAAGATAGATAAAGTAGATCCACTCAAATAACTAAGATTGAATAATAATATTTAAAGTATATCCACTCAAATAAGTAAGTAAGTAATAATATTTATTTATTTGCAATAGAACATGGTGCATTGCTTGGAAAGAGTAAAGATATTTTTTTCTCAATGGAAAGTTGAACGGGGAGCCAGAACAGAAATAAAGAGACCAGGTCTAAGTACGATTCCCGGTTTCGAAAACCGAACCGGACCGGACCGGACCGAACATGAGGAACGGTTAAAAGTGCGGTTAAACCTATTATTAGGTTGAAAAAGTTTTGCGCTAAATTGAATGAAGTTGTGAGAGAGGGCGAAGGGAGGACGGGTGGAAGGGGAAATGCGAAACCGCTGAAGGCAGCGCTCTCTGTGGATAATTACAAATTGTTTTTGGCCGGTGGGCTGGATAGGTTGAAGGGGGTGGAAGGGGGGCTCTCGGGGCGTGTGCATTTTCACACCCGCTTGCCCGCCGAAATGCAAGTCCGTCAGAAGGAAGCCGTCAATGAAAAACTTCCCTTTCAGCATTTGTGCCCCGAATTTAAGCCGTGTTTCCTTCCGTTATGTTGCCGTACTTGTTTTTCGTATTAAAGCTTACACAAAACGTTTAACAATTTTGCCTCACTTGTCTCTTCTTCTTCTCTTTTTAATTGCAGATGCCTATCGATCAAGCCACCAGAAAGGTAAACACACAAGTATAATAAAAAAACTATGGCAATAATTTCTCTCCTCCTACTTTTTGGTTCTTTTTTTGTTTTTATTTATTTAACGAAGGAAAAAAATGAACGCATCGTATCGATACACTTGAGAGTTTTTAGAGCGAAAAGAATTTGTTTATTAAATTAATTAAACTCGAAACGGAAATTGGGCGAGCCTCGAACGGCGGAAGTCGAAAGGATATGCCAGCTAAAAAGTGCAAAAAAGAATATGAATGCTAAAAAGGCTACAAATAGAGCGTGAAAAAGGGTTTTACTTCGATAAGAAAATGGGGCGGGGCTTAACGGTGTTAACGGTAGATGAAACAGGTGTGTGGATTGATTTTTGGAGATACGATATGAAAGGAAATACTCTTAACGTGCAGAACAAATGGTTAGATGATAGGCTAGTTACACACAAATTAACCGAATTTACACTTTGAAATTGAGTAATATTTCTGTTAGTTGGTTGCGAACAATGATCCTCACATTTTCACTCTAAAACACTCTTGAGCTCATCCAATTGTATACTCACTTTGTTCAAATCAAAACTTACGTTGCAATAATTTTTTATTATATTTGTTTGCCTTTGTTGGGGGCTTCTCCAATGGCAGCCAACCAAAATAATGATTTTTTAAAATATACAACTTTTTTTTTATGTACTAAGCTCAGTGCTCCCATAATTACAAAAATTATTGACACTGACATTTCATGGTTTCGTATCATTTTGTCAGCATTTTTGTGTGAGTCGCACTGAGTCGGCTCAGTCAATTTGGTTTGGCAAATGGCAAACAATTGATTTTGATCGCAGTTGACAGTTCGGCACAGCTCCACTCCTCACTCCCTCACTCCCTTGGCATTTTTCACCTAACTTGGCTAAAACGGCGTTTAAGCGGCACCGACCAAACGGCTCAAAAGCCAGCGCGGCAAAGGCGAAACTCCAATGAGCCACAGCAACGAGCTGTGTGTTGTGACCGAGCTGGTGGGCACACCTTTCCACTAAATTGGACTAAGCCGTACTCCGCCGAAGACTTACCAGCCAAACCGATCAGACCGATCGAAGCCATGGACTTGCAGACCACAACTATGCAAAACGCTCGGGCCAAGTGGAAAATGTTGGGCCAAAGAGAAGGAAAAACGAATTGAAAAGCCAGCGATTGATTTGACTTCACTTGAGTTTAATTTGTTGCTAAATTTGTTCGAGTGAAGATGGCGGGGAATGCAAGCGAGTTCAGTAAGTGGAAGAGTTTGTGGAAATAATAGGAGGGATTTCCTAAATGGTTAGGTGTATGAGAGGTATAAAACAGTCCAAAGATAAATGTATAAAGGAATATTTTCAATCAGTCGTAATAATGAAAATAGGAAGCACACATCATATTACACGATCTTTAGTCCATTGCCGTCGTAAATTTCAAACTTGTAGTCGGGAAAACCCAAAAAGTTAGTCGAACAAAATAGCGATTTGAATAAAATATTCCCATAAATCTCATGCAACAGAAGGGAGAGGAGAGGAGGGAGTGAGAATTCAAATTGATTACAAATAACTTAACACAAATTACGACAGCACATTGATTTATTATGTGGATTTCCTAGGCACAGCTTTGTTGTAGAGACAGACTATAATTTATGCCATCCAACAATAGCGGCGACTGTCGAATGTCTAATCACAAATGACTGACTGACAATCAAGAGATCAACTGAACCAACCGAACTCCTCGGGCTGTCAAAATGAGAGGCGGAAAAGTGTTGCAAAGAAACCACAAAAAAATAACAAAAACAAAAAACACAAAGAAAGAAACAACAAAATATAATTATATTAAATTTCTAAAATAATTCGAGTCTATGATTTTCGAGGTGTGAGTTTCATTCGGGCCATTTGCATTTTGCAAATGCAGCTTAATTGAGTGTAACCGAATAACAAAAGCAACATTGTGGCTGCCTCTCTGTTCAATCTAAATGAGGCAACAATAGTTCAATTTATTTTTATAATAATTACAGAGCCTAAAACAAAACTGCACACAGTGTTCATATAAAGTCAGTCGGTATAGTCTATAGACTATTCTCTCAGCATCATGAGATGCGATATACTCGTAGTCGCAATTGAAGGAAAGGGAAGTTGGGGCGATCTTGGGTAGGTAGCCATCCAATCCATTGTTGGTGTGGCATGTTTGTAACTACACTTTTTGTGGCCCGCTGTTCGGTTTTTGCTTTTTTGTTGCGAACTAAATGAGTTATTAGCACGCCAATTGAAATTGAAGTGAGTGAGGAAAAAACAAAGTATGCAAAAACAATTGCCAAGAAATCTGCATTAATGCACTGCACATATGGAGCCGTTGTTGTTGGTCAGGGGGAAATCGCAAGTCGCTGGCAGAAATTATATGGCTTTAACTTGGGGAGGAAAGAAGGCCACCCAAAATTGCTAATCAGCATGTGATTTTATTTAAATATTTGACTTTACGAGGCAAGTGCATAGAAAAAGGTTCTGAGCTACCATACTAACACTATTCTACACTATATTTCCAAATTGAATAGAAGAAGTGTACTTTCTGGCAATGATGCCAATGCAATATTATTTCTTCTTGCCAATGCTGCCAATTATGTGAGAGAATTCCCCAAGTCTGTCAGACTTGATTTTTATACAAAGTCTTTGAACAAGGTACACAATAATTTTAGTTCATAGATTTTTGTAATTTCGCACAGCAATCTAATACTACTCTGCATTGAGTAACCAATCTAGTTCGAGCTGTGTAATTTACAATTACAATTGTCAGTGGCTTCCATTAAATGACGTACTTGATCATTTGGAGAAGTACAGGGCGTAAAACCCACAATTAGCCAGGAAACATTTCGCTGAGACCTGAGCCGTGGATCTGGGCGCCCTTTCAAAACCCTTTGGCGAATGCCATGTCATTCGTTCATTTGCATGTCATTTAACAATGAATACGAAAGTCGACTCAAGTCAGCGCTGTCTTTGTCTTGTTGAGCTCAATGCAAATTCCAATAACATTTATTGTTAACAACGAAAGAAATTCGAGCCAACTTCAAGCGCCAACTCACTGGGGGTATTCTTTCCCGGCTTCTTTCTGGGAATTTCCAAGGCATATTGTCGGGTTTACGGCTTTCAGACAAATGGCAGCGGTTCGCGGGGCGAGATTCAATTTGAGGCTATGGATTCAATTAACATTCTGCTCTGTGAGCACTCGGCATTGGTAATTGCAAATATGGAAATTGTGTTGCAGGCCCACATTTAATTGTCGGTTACTGGGATTGCATTGATTTAGTTGCCGGCAAGCACGCTCTGCAGCGCTGCCGCGTTGCAGCGGTCGCAAGGTGGCAACTTGGCCATAAATATAATTGATTTGCCAATTTGCAGCTTAGCCCCAGTTTCTGGACGCCACAGCAAATCGCCGGAGGCAGTGGGTTAAGCCCAGGGAGTGTGGATTCGCTGACAAATGCCGGGAACGCCTCCCCAGCCCGATGTGCACCATTCGATTTGGTAAGACTCGATGCGATTCGGTACGAGTCTAAACGATTCGATTTATGCTACTGCAACTGCAACTGCGAGTGCGAGTGCAAGTGAAGTGGCAGTGGCACATTTAGCGCAGTTTGGCGCATATTTTGGCGGCTGTTTCTCAAGCGTCCCGGCCACAAGTCAATAATTAACAACTCAGCTATCCCTTGACTATTGAAATATATGCACGATCGTCGCGGAGACGCAAGGAGACAGCTGCAAACTGGTTGGAGAACTGAGTGGCCAGTGCTGGCAACCGGTTCCTCCTTCCTCCTCCTCATACTTCTCCTCCTCTTCGGGCTGCTATTATAATGTTTTACTTGTTTTCGGCCACAGGCATTGGACACAGCGACTATTTTGACAAATTGTTGTTTATTCCTGACTAAACGTTTGTCCGCTGCGCGAAAAAATGCAAAATGTTAAATGCAAAATGACATTCACGGCGAGTGACAACGGTGCATAAATTAGCAAAAATGGCAGTTGCTCTCTGCTCGACAGATTGCAATTTGGTCTTAACCACTGAGCATTTCGGAATGCAAATTAACACAAAATTATGTTGCGGCTTATCCGGTTAGGCACAACTACTTTACTGAACCAAATAAATTAATTATTTGGTATTTGTTCGGAAAAATAGAATAGTTACTCTACAGAAGAATCGCTCTAGGTTTTGTCTTTTAAGCAAGTAAACAAGGGTTTTCAAGAATTTAAACCATATTGCATCACCATGCGACCATTACGTATATTCCTCGACCCAATTATCCAATCTTCCCCGAAACTTAGCCAAATGTTCTGAGCCAGACAAACATGTCAGCCTGGCAGATCCCAAAACTTTCCAATGAAAGTGTTGCCCGCTCTGAAGCTCCAAACCCCCAACTCACTTCCCATAAATTCATACAAGTTGACTGACAGGCGCACGGGTCTCGGTCTTTTTTGCACGTCATAGCTGGGGGAAACGGCCTTCCGATTCCGATTAGAAGCCAGAAACACTTTCGCTGGGAGGCCGGGGCATTCGTTCTCGGAATGATTCATGGCTAAGGAGTCTCTTTATTTGACCCAAGGGGGCCAAGACAACAACTCCGACTGTTTGCGGTTAAACGTTTAATGGAGCACAATTAAAATCCAGCCGCAAATATTGGCTGTGGCAATATGTAACTGTAAATATTTGGAAGAATCATTATCGTTATCCGAAGAACGCACAATTACAAATTGTTCAAGAGTTTCGCCATATGTGGATGGCGTATGCCTGGCATAATTATATCGTGCACACGATCATTGCTACCTGTGTTTATTTGCCCATCGTCGTCGTCGTTGTTTTTGTCTTGTTTTTGCCTTCTAAGGGGACACCTGTGTACCAGCGGCAAACATGGAATGAAGATTCCATAACTTAATTGCTAGGAAGAAGAACCATCTGAATGGAGGGGTCTCTCTATTTGGCCAAGACCCGGCTCCCCTTCGTAGTATTTGCTGCTGCACCATCTGCACCTACATATGTACATATGTAATATGCTATATGGCAGTTTTACTTTTCGGTTTTTGGATCCGACCCCCGCGCTGCTTTGGGGCTTTTATCTCTTGTTTGTCATAACTTCCACCCGCTGCGCCAAGTTGTTTATGCCTTTTCGGCGGTTAACTATTTAGCTGAACCTGCGTCAAGTATTTGCCCACGGCTTGTTTAAATATTTTTTATACAAATATCAGCAATTGCAGGCATAAATTACTAGAAAAACTCACTTATTTCAACTCTTTTTTCCCATTTCGCCCTCTCCTCTTTGTGGGCTCGCTTTATTATTGTTGCTCTTTCGGGTTGTACATTTTTTTATGGCACATAATTAAAATGGTAGCACGTTTTCGTTCTACTCGTTTTTGGCTTTTTATTTGTCCCAAGTCAACGGGGCGCTCACTAAACTTGCTTGAAGCTTAATTAGGCAATGCAACTTGCGGGCGAGAGGTGGGGCACATGGCTTAAAAATGGCATTTTTCAGAGGGGTAAATTATTAAACAGCGAGATTTCTCGGAATAGTTAAGTCGCGATGTATGCGTTTATGGCGAGACAGGCTATCAAAAATTATAGACACATTTTGGTAAAGGAACTGCTCGGTTTTCACAGAAGTAAATGAAACAAAAGAATCTACAACAATATTATTTTTAAATTTCCTGCTTGGGCTGGCACAAATAAATCTTGACGGGAGCTTTTCAGAGGTAATGGAATATTTACCACGGCTCATGTACAAAAGGGCTTTTTTTTTTTTTAAATTTTTAAAAAAATTTCCACTTCAAGCTCTCAAGTTTCGTTCTACCAAATAAATCTAGTCATAAGCGTGAAAATGCATCAGCGCAATGCAATACTCTATTACTTATGCTGCCATAAATTTGCTGAATTGTGATCACTGTGCTGAGGCATTTGGCATTTTTTTGTACTGATACCACGGATATTGTCCATTGCTCTCAACCCAACAGTAACTCTCTGCAATTCCGCAGTTCCAGACCGGGTAGACCGCCCAAGAGGGGACCCGTGGGGCTTTCCCTGCCGCCCACTCATCTGTCGCAGCATCCGCAGCTGAAGAAGCATCGCCTGGACAACGGGGACTATGCCTATGAAAATGGGCACATAAGTGGTGAGTAATTGAATGCAATTTATGTACGAGTAAGCAGCATATCATTCACTTAGCTGGATTGGTGTGACCATATAGTAGGCAGTGTGACCTTCATGCAGAAAATTAGGTATAATTTCGGAGATCTTTTGGTTTTGCATTTATGTTTTTAATATTTCTGTAGCCACTGCAAAGCTTGAACTTTAAAATCAGGTAGACAGCCACCACTATTTTTCCGGTGCACTTCGAGTTCCCACTTGCCGCTGCCAATTGCGATTCTCTCACAATTGAGTGGCATGGCCGCGGGGGCCACGAATTCGGATTCGAATTGTAATGAAATCATTCCCAGATTGGCCACATAACTCGCTTTCGGGGATCGGCGGCTCTGGTGTTTCTGTGTTTCTGTACTTCTGCACTGTGCTTCCCCAGTCGATCGATGATCGTCGCTGCCGCCATTTGTGATTTGTGGTCGCTGCTTGTTGGCTGATTACAGCTTACACAGCACAGCCGAACGAACAAAAACGAAACGGATACACAGCCATAGCCACAGATACATTTACAGATACAGATACTTTGGCTACGTTCCCAGCCAAAGCTACAGCCAGGGCCACCACAGATAAATGGCAGCCAAAGCCACAATCAAGTCGAATTCCACACTGTGATTTGTGCTGGCACAGGAAATCGCATTCAGCTGAATTTTCGAGTTGTATCTGTGTCTGTAATTATGATAAGTACAAGCGGACTTACATTTAATTGATTTTTACATATTTCTCTATGATCGCTGGCAGCAGAGAGAGAGTGCCGAGCTGACAACTTCGTCCACGCCTCTTTCTATTAATGTGTCCGAAACGCACAATATTGAAAGATACCCGAACCGAGCCGCCACAAAAGCCCAATCGAATCGAAAATCTCAAAATCTCTTTCTTTAGAACGATGCGCCGCCGGCGCCTTCTGAAACGAAGATGGGTCTGAAGAACTGTTTGCTCTTTTTCGCCCCGTCATTTATGGCCATAAAGAAAAGGTTGCCTGAGTGAATTATGGGGCGTTGATACTTGAGTGATATTGCATTATTAATAAAAAGTGCACAGGGCATTTCTATAAATTTTTAACTGCATTTTCACGTACTAGCCATCGTTTAATTGCATTCCGAAGCCAACGAATCTCTGCCAACTGACAATGTTAGCACTTTAGTGAATTTTAAAGCATTTAATGGCCCACTAAATGCCTAAATGCATATGGCCATGTACACATGACAGTATATACACTCGTATAGTGCAAACAAATGACAGCCGCAGATACACACGCCAGATAGAAAAGCATCTGTATATTTGCCGTGTGTGGGTGCATTTAGTTGTTGTGTTTAGTCTGGCCGCTCAGACAATAGACAGGCCACCTATATATGTATAGCTATAAATATATATATACAGTATAAAACCTATATGTGGCAGACGCAGACAAGAACAGGTGTCAGTTGGGCGAGCCGTCAAAATGAAAGGCAAATATTGGCGAGGATGGGCCAATGGACGAGTGAATATGTAATTTGAAAATTAAAATATTTAGCAGGGCTCAGAACAGCGGCATGAAAGTATTGATTAACGTTAAACTGGCCAGTAAAGTTGGGTATTTAAATTATAGTAATAGTCTTGAAATACTTGAACATACTTGAAAGAATAATCATAACAACCTACATTTTAAGCCAATTTGGTTTATTACATTGTTCTTCATATTTCGCTCCTGTTTTGGCCAGATATGAAATCGCCGCTTTTGGCCAACGGCTACAATCCGCCGCCCATCAACCACATGGCCTTCATGCAGATGAACGCCCACCACCCGGGAGCGGCGGCTCTCATGTCGCCGGGAATGCCGCCCCACGGATTGCACGCCCGTCCCGAGAGCCAGATGCTCAAGGCCGCTGCCCAGAACGCCGGAATGTCGGCGGCCAACATGGACGCCCTGGCCAGATCCGGAATCTGGGAGAACTGCCGTGCGGCCTACGAGGACATCGTCAAGCACTTGGAGCGCCTGCGGGAGGAGCGGACGGACGAGCGCCAGCAGGCGATGGGAGTGGGTGGGGCGGTGGTCGATCGGGTGGGAAACGTGATGGTGGCCGAGCACAAGCCCAGGGATCTCAGCTCCAGGAATTGTAAGTAGACGCATTGTAGTCCTATTATTGTTTTTTTTTTTTGATTAAAACAAGATAACTTGCCAGTTTTGGGAACAAATAACACACAATATCCTACAACGTTTAGAAATGATGTTTCTAATTTTCTTTTTTTCGCAGGCTCTCCCACGCGTCAGAGTCCGGTGCTGAATCTGAGCAAGTCCGGCGGGAATACGGACCACGGCGGAAGCAACTGCGACGCGGGCAGTGAGCGCAGTGATTGCCACTCGGTGGCAGGATCCCCGGGCAGAGGGGGCTCCCGCAGCCTGGACGAGGGCAGTCGCAGTGGCGTCGGAGGGGGCGTGGCCTCCCATGTGGGCGGCGGCATAATCGGGGTCGAGGACGATGAGGAGGAAGAGGAGAACCTGAGCGACGAGAACCAATCCGAAGTCGATGAACGCTGCCTGGCCAAAGACGACGAAGGTGAGTGCACTTTACATTGATCCGATCCCAAACCCAGTTGTGCGATAAGCGGTGCACAGTGTGCGCGATAAACGATAAATGCGACATTTTCTGACTGACTCCGTTCGGAATTCGTGTCTTTTCTGACAGATTTGAGTGACACGGAACGTGATAATCTGTCCACGGGCTCGGCGGCCGCTGCAGCGGCAGCTGCGGCAGCAGCCGCACACCAGCTCCACCAGCACGCCGCCTCGCACCACCACCAAACGGTGGGTCTGTCCCACTTGGGCGTGGTGCCCCCGCACCAGCGGGGCTCCCCCTCGTCGGCGGAGGCGGCCGCAGCCGCGCTTCAGCACCAAAGAGCCTTGAACTACTCCCAACTGGCCGCAGCTGCAGCCGTGGCCAACGGGGCGGCAGTGGGCGGTGGTGCGGTGGCCAATGGGCCCACCGGCGGCGGCGGTGCCCTCACCCCCAACGAGGCGCTCCTGGCCGCCAACGATGCGGCCGCCCTGGCCGGAGGACTGGCCCTGGGCCCCTTGGGCATCGACGCCCATGCCGCCGTGCCAGCCAGCTCCACGGAAACCCTGCTCAGGAACATCCAGAGCCTGCTCAAGGTGGCCGCCGACAATGCCAGGCAGCAGGAGCGGCAGATCAGCTACGAAAAGGGTGAGTCCCAAATACTCGTTAGCTTTCAAGTCTAGAAATGTGTATGTTAATAGCAGTTCCATTCGGAACAAAAGAAACACTATTGACCAATATTTGAGTTCAATAATATATGAGTTACTTTGTTACAATTACTTATTTACTAATCTTTTGAAATCTCGGTTTTTATATACTTTTAGCTGAGCTTAAGATGGATGTTTTGAGGGAACGCGAAGTGAAAGATTCGCTGGAACGCCAGCTGGTTGATGAACGTAAACTGAGAGGTGAGTAAAAAAGAAATAGTTGGTTAAAATAAATAAGAAACCCATAATTTAACACCATTCAAATAAGTCCGCTTTCTGAGCCTTAGAGTATTTATTCCCTTTAGAGATAGGTGTTTTCTATTTGCGGCTCGAAATCTTCTTGAAAAGGAAAACCGGTCCACATTAGCGTCAGTTCACTGTGAGTGGCGATCCATCCACAGTGGGCGCACCAAATCAGTCCTGACAGTGCGCCACATTCACATTCACATCCATGTCCACATTTAGCTCCAGATTCAGAGATTCATACCCACATCCCGGCCAGCTCCTTCGCTCGCCCTATGCCGATTCCGACTCCAATCGGGCGCACTTAATGCAATCTGACTCAAATGACAATGACACCTGATATGCCGACTGTCTGCGAATGCCCCCCTCTTAACCCCCTTTGGCCCCCTTAACCCCTCCACTCTGGTGGTCGTCGCCAGGTTGCGGGCAAAGGAAAAGGTATAAAGGGTTTAAGGCTCAGGCTGCCGTTCTGTCTCCGGGCCTTTTTCAACAGAAATCACAATTCAAATGAATTTAATATCATTTCATTATTTAGTTACACTCGAGTGATTGGCAAAAAGTAGCCAAACAAAAATGTGGAGCGAGCTGGAGCTGGAAACTGGAATCCGAGTTGCACAAACAGAAATCCTTTAATTGGTTGTTGTTCTGGCGTTTCCTTGTGATGACTTCTTGAAAAGACCTTAAAAGGGTTGTCAGGGGTTAAGGGTTGATTACCTCTCGAAAAGGCAGCGATGGTGAAGAACTAAGCCTAATTGAGAGAAAAGTTGAGCAAACAGAATCCACTCAACCAATTACCCAAACATCAGCTGAAAGAAGCTTTACATGAATTGAAAAGGGTATTGGTAATGTCTTTTTCAACTTAAAAACAATAACTATGGCTTTAGGGAAAATTTGAAATTTGCAAAATAAAAAATGAACTAGTTTGAGGTAATTTGGTAATGTCCAAATTATGTGCAATTGTACCTGTTAATTTTTCAATTGCACATTTCAAAACTTGATCCACATATCGGCGCCCACTTTGTAATCAATAATCGCAATTCATTAGGCGTTCGCCTAACTACTGAAGTTTGCAACCCTCAAATTTTGAAGCCGCCATTGAGCCTCCCAAAAAACCTGAACTCTACCCAAAAAAAAAATCCAAAAAAACAGAAAAAAGCACGAGGGAAACGAAAACAGCAGAATTACAATGCGAAAACAAAGGGAACCAGGGCAGACTATAATTGCCCACCGACTGACCGACCCGGCCATAACTTAATCTCCGCCTTTCCCCTTACTTTGTGGGAAAATTATGGAGGGAAATGCCGCACATAAATCAGCAACGAAAACCGAAAAATTGCATGCAACTATGCAAAATGCCACACAGGCACATAGACATCTAATTGCAACTAATAATAACGCCGGCGATAAAAATCGCAGCCATGTACGGGCCTGAGTTTCCACTTTTCGAGCTCCGAGTTTTGAGTTTCGAGTTCAGAACATGGCAACAATTGGCCATTTGCAATGGGGGAGCGTGGGTGGTGGCGTTTGGGAATAGCGCCAAACCGAATCGAATCGAATGGAATGGAGCTGCGGATGGAGCTGCGGATGGAGGGCAATGCCATCAGCCGATCCTCGCTGAAATTCAATATGCCTGCAACAGTTTTGGATTTGATTTGAGGCTGATTTTGTGGCTCCACCCTCAAACCTAAAAACGGCTGTCACCACGCTTCATCGCATCCATCCACATCGATGCAGTCGATCAGGTGCACTCGCAGAAATATTTACTATAAACTTTAGGAAATATAATTTAAAGTACATATGCAAAGTTGGCTTGTTTAATAACCAACTTATATTTGAAACAAATTCTTTTTACAAAACTTGTACCCTTAAATCCCTTAAACATATTCTTAAATATTTGCTTCAAATTTGTATTATTTCTTACAAGTGCCACCTCCTCTATTTGTTTCTGTGCACCTTTTCTATGGCTCGCGATCTGGAATGATTGCAAGTCAGGATCAATAAACATAATTGCGCCCACACACACGGCCGGATGCGCACTTGAATTGGCACAGGCAACGAGCCAGAGAACTAAGGCCACAGCCAGAACCAGAACCAGAACCAAAACCAGAACCAGAATCAAAACCAAAACCCAAAGCCCGATCGAAAACCAGCGCCGGGGAGACCTAGAATCGTTTGAATCGATCAAATTACCAGTTACCAGTCAGAGATCGCCGCACGATCTATGTATCTATCGCTCATTGGGGGCTCAGTATTTGCTGTTCTTTTCCTATCTCCTGACATTTCCGTGGAAGGAATTTCGTGTTAATGTTCGCATCATGATCTGTGCGCAGTGGTCGTACTTTCGCAGGGATCAGTGGGTCAGTGATAGCAATCAGTTAGTTTGCAAGTACTGCTCTTCCATTCGGCATTTACGTATTTTTGAGAAAATAGTTACTGTGGGGCACGCAAACAGTAGCTAAAGTTAGATGGCACCTCTTAGTGTTAGCTTGTGCACAAAATCATATATTTATTAAGTATATCTCTCTTCTTTCCTGCCCATTCTAGTGCTCTACCAGAAGCGCTTCCGACGCGAGCGGAAGATCCGCATCCGCTATCAGCAGCAACTTGGCGGTGGCAGCGGAGCTGTGAAGGGCAGTCCCAATGCCAACGGGAGCGGGGGCGGGGGCTCCGGGTCCGCGTGCAGTGAGTCGGAGGCGTGTGGCGGCGGGGGCGGTGATGCCAAGTGCAACAACAACAACAACAATAATAACAACAACAACAATAACAACAGCAACAGCAGCAGCCACGGCGGCGACGTGGAGACAATGAAAGGTGAGTTTCGAGGGTCAAGGACACGCACCACGCATGGCTAACAGATCCTATTACCCATTCCAAAACACACACACCACCTTAAAACCAAGCAGATATTGATTACGAAATGGAACTGAATCATTTATAGAATAATAGCAACAACTCAACTAGATTCCTTAGAAGTTTTTCAAATATAGCTTCAAAACAATACTTGTATACTTGTATAACTTTGCCCAGTAACAAAGTAAGACAATAGTTTTAGAATCTAGAGTACAATTAAAATAAATCCATTCTGAAAAATTGCTTAAACCACAAAGCACCTGGCCCACGCCCAAAATGCCACCCTACGCTTTTAACCAACACAGCGCCCTCTTCTATCGACCATCTTCCGCAGAAAACGACGCCGGCAGTGAAAAGTCGGACAAGTCGCTGGCCTCCAATTCCTCCTGTGATGTGACCGCCGGACACTCGGCTGGATCCGTTTCCGGCTCCATCTCCGCCGGCCTCAACTGCCCGGATTCCCCCACCCACTTCAAACGGGAGCCGCACTCCGATCACGAGGGCTCCGTGGAGCGCCAACCACGATCCTCAGCCGCCTCACTGGCCGCCCACGACGAGGATAACTCAAAAAGGTATGTGGAAACTCCATTATCGATGCATTACAAAGTAAACATGGTGCATCAATGGTAAAATGACCATTTTTGTATGTAGAGAAAATTCAATTAGCTGTGAAGGATATTTTATAATTGTTATATATATTTAATCAATAGGTAATAATTTATAAATATTTTGCATTTATCTATGTTTACCCAGATGCGGCAGCCGCGATCGGGATGAGAGACCGCCCAGCGGATCAGCAGCCTCAGTTGCGGCAGAGGGCAGCTTGGCTGCTGCAGCAGCGGCCGCCGCAGCAGCAGCCGCAGCAGCAGCCAGCAACGGAAAGGGTCCGTGGAGCTACCCGGGCATCGACCTGATGGCCACCGGCGCCTTCTGGCAGAACTATTCCGGTGAGTTGACACTCTGAAACATAGTATACTATGTTAGATTGGGGGTTAAAGTAAAGTCAGTTAAGTAATATGGAAGCCTTGAATCCTGCATTATAAAGTATCTCGTAGTCCTGAAAAGTATTATTTCCATTTCATTTCCTTAAAACAGCACTTCTTCACATTCAAACTTGAATGCAAATATTCTGGGGCAGCTTAGAATGATAGCCTAATTCTACATTACATCCTTAAGTTGTCTCTAAAAAGGTTCCCCCTTTCCCGCTGCTCTCCTTACAGAATCCCTGGCCCAAGAGCTGGAAATGGAGCGCAAGAGCCGCGCCGCCAACGCCGAGCGGGATGTGAAAAGTCCGCTGTCGGAGCGACCGACGACCTACTACAAGAACTCCGTGCTCTACGGCAGCGCCAACTAAACACCTGAGCAGGTCAAGTGGTCAGGTGGTCAGGTGGTGAGATGGTCAGGTGGCGAGGACTTATTTGATCTCAGAGTGCAATCCCAACCGGCGGCGGCTTTTGAGTGGGAGTGGATAGGCGAAATAAAATGAAAATGTGTACATACCTAAGATGAAAGATGAAGAGTTCGAGTTTTGAGAACGTTGCAAGCGTTGCAAGAATTGCAGCGGCCATTTTGTACATAGAGAAAGAGGACGTAGTGAAAAGATGCAGAACTTCCGATATCCCCTATAGAGTGCTTAGATGCGATAGCGCGCAGTTGTAAGCTTATAGTAACGTTGTATATAGCAGCCGATACGAAAGACTTTTTAATGAATTGAAAAACGATAAGCTGAAAACCCGTGTAGGCAGTTGGCATACCTAGCATTTAACTTCCCCGAAAAGAAACCATTTTTAGCATTGCTTATAAACCTTACGATATAGCTTCAATTCGAGTATATGAATGTACCAGAAATATACATATAATATATAAAGTAATACGTAGATATTTAGGGAGTACAGAAATGAATCTTACGAGCCGCTTTTTAGTGTTTTAAATGATGGAAGCAAGTTTGATTGATTTATTTTACCATGTAGTTTTTCTAATGATAAGCTTTTAATTTATTCACTAGCCTAGCAGGAGTGCAGTAAGTCCGTAATACTAAAATTAGCATATAAAAATAATTAACTTCAAGTATTTCACTTGCCTAGGCGATTAACAATAATTCATATTATATATATCAAATAAAAAAAATATTAATAATAAATGCTAAACAAAACAAACTTGTATGCCCGTTGCGAAAGCAAAACAAAAACATAATGAAGGAAAAATGATCAAAAATTGACATTAAAAACTATTTAAACGCTTCATATGCTATTATATATACACCCTATATATATACACACATTAACTTTAGTCATAACAATAGTCAAAGAACAAATAATTCCGCGAATCAGCAAACAACAATAACGGTTCAAATATTGTGCAACTTCTCGCCGCTCGCAGTGAAAACACAGAAATGATTATAATAAATACGATTAAAATAATACAGCAGCCGACAACCGACATCCGACAGAACAGACAGACAAAACCAACACCAACAACAACAACCAAGCGAAAAAGTTTAAAAATAATATATAATAATAAATTATTATTGCAAAAATAATAGAGCGACAAGCGGTGTTTTTATTTATTTTTGGAGGTGTCTGTGGCTCCACCGAAATGTGGGCCACAATTAATGGGTTAAAGGCTGGATTAAATTGTGGGATATTTCAAATTTGATATATTTTAAAGGAACTTAAATGAATAGCACTGGCAAGGGGTAAGTAACCTGATATGTGTACCCTATAGGGCACATTTCCTTTCAAGTAATTTGCTCATAATAAGAAAGGAAACTATAAATAGACTTTATATAATAAACGGGCAGTGTAATTCCCATAACAGGAAGCGCTCATATTGCTGATTTCTTGAATTAATGATCCCAAATCGTTGGCTTAGGATGTATCTTTGTTTAATTGCTGTCTATAGAATGTCTATAGAAATGGCTTTATGCTTCGCAGATTAATTCGTTGTGTGCGGGGCCTCAATCTGGTCTAACATATGCCAGTCTATGCGAATTTAGCATTTAATTATAGCACCAGGCAGTCGTTCATCAGAGGAGCGTGAGATACCCGCAAAAAGTAGAGATACGAGAACCAATAGATCAGCGAACCTCGCGCATTCTTTTTGTGCTTTTTATTATTTTTCCTTTATTTTTTTTTTTATTTTTATTATCTGACCATCAGCTGCGAGGCGCGCGTTTGGACAGTTATCGATCCAGAATCCAGAATCCATAAAATGTATACGCCAGATGATGATTTATGCGTCTGGCTCAAGGGGATCAAATCACTTTGGATCAGCTCTCAATCTGCGAGTGGCGCGAAGAAACAGAAACAGAAACTGCATATTGTGATTATGATTATTGGTAAATTATATTTAATTTACAGTTAAACGATCACGTATGTACGCCAAAGGCCCCGAAACATCTTTTCGCCGGATCGCCCGATCGCCAAATCTGCGATCTGCAAACTGCGAAACACACTCCAAAAATACCTTTCCGACATGACCTCAATTATCGATTTAACTTTATTATTGGTTTTGATTTGGACTTTTTGATTTTCGGGGCGCATCGCAGCAAAAAGTTGAAATTAAAAGGAATGCTGTTGATTGCTATGCTCGTCCCGATCCGAGGAAGGGCAACACACAATGTATGGGAGATGGAGATACTCGTATGTGTCGCTGGATCTGGAGCATTAGGTGGGCAGGTCGCTTAATTCTCGTTAATTTCTCACTGGCAACGTGCAGCGTTTAGCTGATTGCGGGTTTCCCATTGGGATCGCTGCTCCTTGGCCCTTCCAGCCGGCCACTAAATTGTGGCAATCATATTTTGCGTTAAATGCATTCATTTTCCGTTTTATTGAAGGGTCCTCGCCCATATATAACTGTTATTTCGGCAGTTTGCAGTTTACGGGAACTGGTTGACAATAAATCAGATTTATTGGCTGGGCGTCTTTTCGGCCACTTGAAACTGGGCTAATCATGGGAACGCTGGGGAGGCCGCTCATGGTGCCACTTCTAATGGGGCGAGGGTTTTCGGGTGTTCCAATGCAAACGCTTTCAAAACTGCAAACTGGAAGTGCTTGTAGTCAATATAGCTTGATTCCTTAGAATCTTTTTTGTTTCATTTAGAACCTAGCATCCCTCTCGTAAGAACCTTGCACATGACCCGCCATAGATCATCGCTGGAACATCTAACAGCACTTTCATTGTAGCTCTTGTCAGGCCTCATAGATCATGATCCTCCTCCCGGATCGTGGATCGTGTATGCTGTTGACAAGCAACTGTCACCACCAGCGGCCCAGGCGCCATATTGTTGGAGCTCCACTTCGACTTCCACCTCTACCTCAGCCTGCATCCCCCGACTTCAAATCCATCCTTCTACCCTGGGCCGAAGTACAGCGGCCCCAACTGCCTGGCAGGCAATTTCCACACACAAATAAGCCGCCAATTTGGCCCCTCCATAGGGCAGATACTCCCTAGACCAGACGGACCAGGCCGAAACAAGGCAAGCGAAACCCGCCAGACACTACGTCAACTCCGCAGACACGTGAGCACGGCCACTGTGGAATGGATCCCCAAAACCATACACAAAAAGATTGTCACTGTATATAGCAATTTTGTACATTTTCTGCCATTTATTCATATCCAATTTATTATATTTGCGCACTGTAAAACTGTTTTATATAATTTATTTTATATATGTATTTAATAGGAAACATGTAATAATGCTTTACAGTCCGTTAAGGTTGTAAACCGTACATTTCCTATCCTAAAAAGATCATAACTATTTTATTTTTATTATATCTGAAAACGGAAATCTAATAGCTACTTTGCAAACGAATTTCATAAATAAATAAAATGCCTAAGTTAATAGTTAAAGTTAAGTTAATTGTTAGATACAAAGCGGCACATTTGGTAAATCCCAAACTATTTTACCAATAGTTGGTGCTGAGCCCACGGTGCTGGGCAACTCTGGGCATAAAACTAGGCTTCCCTTGGTTGCATCTTCCTCCGATGAGTCGCTGGTTATAAATCAGTTTGCGCGGCTTTTAATAAATTGTAATTGAGTCGCGAGTCGCGTCTGCAGCTCATAGATACATTTGTATCTGCTGCTTAGGTGCTTAGTTCGCTGGGGCTTGAATCTTTAGCTTTTGGCTGCGATTGCGATTGCGATCGCGTGTGGGAATGCAAAGGCGAATCTCGGGCTGCGAAAGAGCGGCCCATACGATCCCATTCGAGGCGATCCTTATACAGCAGGCTGCTGCTGCTAAGTTAACCCCTTCGCTCTTGTTGTTGCTGTTGCTGTTGTTGTTATTGTTGCATGTTGTATACATGGCACTTTGCCGGCTGTCGCCACTTCGGTTGTTTGGTTGTTCGGCTGTTTGGTTGTTCGGTTGTTTGGCTGTTTGGCTGTTCAGAACCCCTGCCCTTTCCCTCGCCAGCATCATGCTCGAAAATCACGTAATGAAAAATGTTTTGTGCGCAATTTTTCTTTTCATTCGTATCGTGCCTCTCCAGCTTGCGAAAAGAAGCTGAAATAAAAAAAAAATATAATAATGTTTTGTTTCGCTGTTTGTGTGTGTCGAGCAGCAATAAAACCCATTGAACACGAGTTGCTTTCGAGGCAACATGAACAATTAATGCAACATATGTTAGCGGGCCGCAGAAACCGCAAAGCGAGATCTGCAGCGAGATGATCCTTTATGCATTTAATGGCCGGCCAAACAAATCGAATTAGTTGCCAACGCTCGAGGCTGCCAACACGCGAGCGGAACTAGCCAAATAGAACTTTGGCATTTGATTCGGAGTAAATATTCGAGGGCTCTGCAAGAACAGCAGGTACTCTTTTTCATTTCTTCAACAAGAAAGTATCTACAAGTCACTTAAGATTCATATAGGTGGTTTAGTTGGTTGGAAAATAAATATGAAATGTTAGATTCAGAGATACTAATTACAACCATCTTCAAATATCTTATAAAATCCTCTTATATCCTCATAAGATTGTTTCTCTCTACCAAGCGAATATTTCACTAAACCCTCTAGCAATAGGGTATTTAAAATTAATTTCATAACAAAGATTACGGGTTACACCCCCAAAGCCAAGCCAGCTTCCCTTTCCCCACTTCCACTGCGATATCCACCTCTAATAGTTACAACTAGCCTTTTTCTAATTGAAACTTTTTTTGCAATCGAAGAACCGCAAATAGTTCGATCGATTGCCCAGATACGAATTAACCCAACAGATACGCAGCTGCAATCACACCGATTGCCAATGCATATGAAAAATCGTACTTTTAATTGTATCTTCAGCCCCAACCCCTCCCAATCCAATGGGCTATGGACTATGGATGTGGCTATGGTTGTGGACCAGTCTCCCTGGCAAGCAGCTCCTCGTCGCTTCTTTAATTGCTTCGCTGCGGAGGAGAGCTCGTATTTGTTTTAAGACTTTTGGGCGGGCAATTTATGGCTTATCATTTTTTGTGCTTTTAATTCCGTTTTCCATTTCTTGGGTGGGTGTGATGAGGGCGGCGGAGGATGGACTCCAATGAAATGGGTGGGGATTTCTGGCGAGCAGGTGGAATTTCTCGGGCTATGGGTCAGCAAATAGCAGGAAAGGAAAATGGCAATGCTTAAAGGTACGTCGTGTTCTTATGGGATAAAGCAGGTGCTTTAATTGGGAGGATGATATATTAAATGTTATGAGGTATTTAAAATGCTACACTTAAGTATCAAAAACCAAGCAGCCCGAAATTATCATTGTATTGGAGTCGGATACACAACAATTGGACCCAATAGTCAGGGATTTTCCTCAAAGACATCTATCCACTTAATCCCCTCTTTATAGGGATGCCCCCCTAAACAGCACGATATCGACAGGTGCTCCTGTTGCCGTTCAATCTACCTTCATACGAGCGTCTTGCGAATTCTTTGTCAATTCGAATGCAATTTTAACAGAAAAAACGAGAACAGAGGAAACCCGCAGAAGCCGCAACCAAAATCCGCTGGGTACAAACAAAAAATATGGTTCTTTGTTACTTAAGAGCGGAAAAGAATGGGCAGCAGGGGCAACATGGAAAAAATTATTTCATAAATCCCTGAGTGGCTCTCCGGCGATTCTAATGCACTCAGGCAAGAAACGAGGGGAGTTCTTGGCACTGCCTTTGTGTACTATTGAAGGGATAACTACTTATAAATGTGGCAACAACATGCAACTATCTCTCGAAGGAAAGAAGATTAGCGAAAGGCTTACATAACATACGTGGATGTGGTTTGATTTTTTGCTCGCACACAGCTGACACAGATACAGATACTTTGCGAACTATCCACCGAGTGATTACAGAGAGGTTCCCTAAGATTCGTTTTCGGTTTTTGTTTTTCGGTTGAAGGAGCGCCAGCATGCCGGCTGACAATTCAAGTGGAATTTTTTTATTTCATATTTCTTTTCAGATTTCTTCCTTTTTTGTGGTAGTAGTAGTAGTAGTAGTTGGCGAGCGGTTATCCGATATTATTTCGCTAATTCGATACTTTTATTTCAAGCAAACGGGTACCTACCTACCCTCTCTCCTACCCCATCGGTCCTTTGCATAATTTTTCATGATTTTTCTTATTATGATCATTTTGCTGGCGAAAAAATACTATATAATACGCATTTTATGTGAATGCAATCTGATCCGTTATTTATGTGCCACATAATATGCATAATATGGATAGTATGGTCTGCGGGTCGTTCCCTGTACCGAATATAAACCGTTATGTGGGCGCAGACCACACATTATGTTAATCATAATTTCACTGCACTGCACTGCCTGGCATCGTCTTTTTTATACCATCTTTATTTTCATTGCTTTTTTTTTATTTTCAATTTTGTGATTTACAGTTTCTGAGGTCGCAGACAGGTGACAACAGCTGTCAGTGGGGCACAGTTGGTTGGTTGGCTGATTCAATTTGAGCTTGGGATGGGGAAGGCAGATTCATTAAAGGACCTTAACAGGGTTTGGTCAAATTGGGAAGACTAAGTAGGCTTTAATTTATCTTTTTTTGCTTTAGAGCTCAATGGTTTGTACCACTTTAAACGCTATTTACATGACTAGCAGCGCAATCTGCCCGCATGCTGAAAAATTCCAAGATCTGCATCCGCTAAACTCAGACTTTCGATTCATTCCCAGCCTCTTCCGGCTCAAGAAAGCGAACCGCAACTTGTGCACGTTTCCCTGGCATTCTTACTCCTCAACAATCCCTCCCCACTTTCCCCTTTCCCCTCGTTCCCTGTCTAATTTCGCAGGAGCACAATATCCATATCCTTCCTGCTTAGCCGCTGGATTGCGGGCGGAATATTGGAGCTGGTATGGCGGCAGGCCCCGAGGATTTCTTGCCCGAGAAAAGAAATTGTAAATTTTCGTAAAGGAAGTTTGAATTACGGGCACTTTTTCTGCCTTTTGTTGGAGAAGGCCCACCGTCCCCCACACAGCCCCACATCCCCCTGCCGTTTTTGTGTCCTGCCATATCAAGCAATGTCTATAACTAGATATGTGGCAAGTGTAAGAGTGTGTATTGTGTATGGCTTTCACTTGCTGAACTCTTATAGGTGGGAATAAAGTCCTTGTTTGCCGGGAATACAGGGTGACGGACTCATTAGTTTTGTTCAAAAAAGTTCGATACAGCTTGAAATATATATTCGAGGACTTTTTCGAATACGTCCTTTTATTTTTCGTAGCTTTTATACTTCATTTTTAGTGAACTAATCTGTTGAAGGAATGATACTGTGTAATGCAATTCCAGGCAAATAAGAAATTAATAAGTAACATATTTAATTTTTAAACTGCCCTTAAATTTTTACAAGTTTTTTAGGTGCCATTTCAATGATCCTGTAACTTCACACTCGTTCAAGCATCTTGTGCTCCTGCACACCCATTGTGGAACGGCAGTTAGTTAGTTTTTGTTTGAGTAAAATCAACGCCGTATTGTAGACATTGTTAAGGTTTCTGAAAATTTTATAATTAATTTTCTGGTTAACATGTTTTTCATATGTGTAAATATGCGCACAATCCATACAATACGAGGGGGGTAAGGCCCGCTGGTTGCTGGGTAAAGTTCAGGAAGTGTGTTTACAAAGAAAATCCTTTTGTACAAGTATCAGATTCCTGTGCTGATTAAAGAAGCAGCCAACAAAGGGTTCGGATGGGAGGGCTGGAACATCTAGAGCAACCCATGCGAGAATATTTATTAAAAATTTAAACATTATAAATGATTTGCCACATGCTACTCATTGCCACGCTCATATCCTGTTTAAGTTTCTTGCTGCAAGTAAGGAAAGGGAAGGGAAGGGAAGCGATGCGAAGGGCACTGTTTTCTTGTGGCGCCATGACTTTACAAGATCCGGAGACGACTCATTGCTATATTAACCATTAAGGCATTTTAAATCCAGACGCCGTTTCTCCCCCCGCTTTTAAGTTTTCAACGTCATTTACTTCGTTTCAATTCAATTTGAAATTCAAACTCTTTTTGGCGGCTGCCGATGCTTCTGCCGTTGATGTTCCCGACTTGGGATTTATAAACTGAGTGAGTGACATGACCATGACTATATAGTAGGTAGCCAAACTGCTGAATCACCGACTCGACGGACTGCCAAATGGCATTATTGTACATATCGGGAAGATGTTTCTCTGTTTCGCTTTTCTGGTTTTTCTTTTTTATCCATTGTGCGTGAGTTCAACTCTTCGATTCTGTTCCTTTTCCTCCTGCAGTTGTCGTTGTCCTTTTATTTTTCCTAGCCGTCATCCATTCATGTGATCCATCTTAATTCTTTCGGCATTCGTCATCGGTTTTTCTTGTTCTTTTATATTATTTTTTTTTTTGAAAATCCATTGCGCCAGTTCCACACTTGGCTCTGCATTTTAATTTGTCAGCGATTTTCCTTTCAATTTTATTTTCCTCAACCAAAACACGGATATTGCATAGTATTGGGCGCCCTGCCAGCTTCGATGACGTTTTTATTTGCCATATGCGCGTGAGAGTGTGTGCGTGATGGATGGCTTTCCGTGGGGCGGGGAAGCGGGGTAGCGGGGACTTTGAGCCAAAATTTAATTTAAATTGAAAGTGTTACGCGCTAGTGATGGCCAATAAAAAATATGTCAAACTGGCGGGCTTAAAGAAAATCATAGGGTTTATTTCAGACGTTTAGATGTTTAACTTTTAGGACAAACTTTATATACTGGAATATACTGGTTACGAAGGAAAACGGAACCCAGTTGAGTATATTTTTTACCTTAATCAATCGAGTACCTCGACTAACAGATACCCGTTGCTCGTGCTTTCTGCAGCAAAGCGATCAAGTATATATGTAATTGGTATATAGGGCTAAAATCGCTTTCTTTTAGGCCACACACACACGATTAAACGAACCTTAAACTCTACAAGTAAAGGGTATAAAAGGGTATAAAAACTATAGCACGACCATGGAATATTTTTCTTTGCCTGTTTTTGATTTCCTAGATACTTTGATGTTCCGTAAGATATATATAAGAATAAAAGTGTTACAAATTGCAAACCACACTTATTTTTTAAGGAAATGGCATAACGAAGTTCCGAGACTAACAATCCATCGATTTCGATTTCGTTTGGCTGGGAAAAGACGAACTTGCAACTGGGCTGCGTGTCAATATATCACGATTATGTCAGTCGCTTGTGTTTGTTGCCCAGCAGGCGGTCACTTTGTACCCATTGTGGAGTTCGAAGGGGCATCCAGTTGGGGACTTGGGAACTTGGGGACTTGGGGATTTGCGTGCGCACGCGTACAGCGCCAAAACGAATTAAATGTGATGCACCAGCAAATGATAATTCAATTTTTTTTGCGGTGCTGACTGGGAGGAAGGGGGAAATGCCTGAGAATCCGTAGATTCAATTTGTCCAACTGTTTTGGCCCACAAAGCAACAGCACACACGCTCTTCCATTTGGCAAGTTGGCAGTTCGATTTGCAACCAAATGAGGAATCTCTTCTGGACACGCAACCCGAGCAGAAATGTGGGGGATAGCCCCCTGCCAAGTAACTGATGAAACTGATGATGTCAAAGTGTTGCAGTCGCTGTAGACTTTGATTTTTTGGCAACTCATTGCCGTAATCTCTCAGCTGCTGTCAGTTGGAAAAGCGATTGAATGAATCAAGGATAACCATACATACATATGTACGTTGCCCAATTGTTAAGCAATTTATGCAAACAGCAATTCCCCTTTTCCCATACGATTTCCCATTCTCCCGGCGTTTTCGCCTGTCAAATTTGCCAAATCACGATGACGTATCGCTAGACCACGCTTGACATTAACGTTTTTTGGTATCAGCGAAGAAAGGGTTGCATACTAATTTCTATTCCTGAATGGGAAATAAGGGTATGGGCTGGTCCATTTTCTTTTTGGTGCCGTGCCGAGGGAGAGATAAGAATGCGTTCCAACTGATTGAGTTTAGCAGTGGATGGGTTATGGGAAATGATTTTATTATGTATCAGAAGCTCTGCAACTTGGAGTAAATGTATGACAAGCCAAAAGAAGTCATTCCTTGGAACTTAATTTGATAAGCACTTACTTAAGGCCTGATATATTTAGCTCTATAATCAAAATTAAATAAATAGCTCTCTTTCGAGCTCATTCCATTTGTAAATCAAGAAAACCAGTTCTCCCCAAAGCGAATTCTCTGCCATCTCGGCTATGTTTACAAGCTAAATGAGGAATTGCCCGTTGGGGGACGGGACGGAGGATATCTACGATATTTAACGATTGCCCGCTTAGTGTTTATTTGTGCATCTAAACATTTTTAATGGCAAATCGCACGATCCATGCGAGAACAGTGCCAGTTGGCCCCTGGAAGTCCAAATCGAAATCCCACCCAGCGTGGGTGGTTTTTGATTTTAATGATACACGGGGCAAGTATTTTTTGAGTTATTGCGCATAGTGCGCACAGTGCGTAATAAAAATCCTCGGCCCGGACTCTCGACTCTAGATTCTCGATGTGTGTGCTGTGCGCTGTAGTGAAGTTTTTATTGTTTCTCTGACGATTTAATTAAATTTCCAAAGCGTGCCGCCAGTCGATGCGATGTTGATGTGATGTTGATGTGGATGTTCATGTTGATGTTGATGTTGATGCGTTGATGCTGTTAGTTGGCCATTTAGTTGCAGCGTTTTATTTGTTTGCATTAGGCGCGACGTCATCCCCGTCGCCCTCTTAATTCCTTTCGATTCGTAGCCCCATATTCCAGTTTTGTCTCGATTCAAATGCAATTTCACACGTTTCTCTATTTCGGCATTTTAGTGCCGCAATCAAAAGTTTGGCAAATGTTTATGCACATTCCTCGGTGACCACAAGTCTTTGGCAATTTATTTGTTATTTCTGTTGCTGCTGCCATATTGTTTAGTTTGTAATACGGTCCGATTTGTAAATACCTCAGAAAGTCTTCATAAAGTTCTATACAATATATAGGAAGTTCATTGCAACTTAAGTGTTTCAAAATTATACCTGTGGTATTTTAATATATAGAACAGGTTTTCCAAAACTCAAATGATTAAATTAAATATTTCGTATTTACTGTGTTTAAATTCAGCTTAATATTTCTTGTAATTTAACCATCGCACTCAACAGATTTCCTTAATAGATCCAATGTGCCCACTTATAGCATTAACTCATTACCCTTAGCTTCGATCGCTCTCCACCATGTTTCACATCCCATCGAAAGCCATATAACTCATGGAGCCACACACGTTTCTTCATTAAATTCCACGTGTTTATTTGTTTAAACTAACCTTTTATGAGGCAGTGGCGCTACATCTAGCCGCAGACACACACACCGATGTATATATATATACATATATGTATGTCGGGGCGTCGGGTTATCACATCGGTCTATATAGAGTCGCCTCTGCTGCTGACAGCTAATTGAATTTAATTGGTGCGAACAGAAAACTACGCGAAATATAAACAAAACTTTTGTTTTTTGTGTAGCATAATTTTATGAGTTGTTTATTTCGTTAAACAAGAATAACCTTAACTTGTTATGGCACATTTTTATTGTCGCTTGTTTATGAAAAAAAAAACAAAGGCAAAACGCAAAACAGTAAGGCGCAGAATGCAGCTAAAGCTGGAGTCTTTCATTTTGGCATTCAAAATAATTGTGGTCAGACGAATTCACGATCTGGGCGTTAAAAATCTATAAACGTATCTCTGCTCTGCACGATGCTGACTGTATACCCTATAAGGAAGTGCGAGGTATATTTACGAAGTAAACATGCTAATTAGGGGGATACCCTAGGGTTTTACTACGAAAATAAATACGTAGCAAAGTGTGGGAGTTTCAATAGCTTAGCCCTACTATAGGTGTCACATAAGTGTGGGTAATCAATTGCTAAATGTGGTTTGTGTGTAGCTCTGATTTCTCGTAAAACGTGTTAGTATAAGGATTATTATAAACCTTATTATAAACCTTTTTACATGCAGAGCATTTGTAGTTCTTTGGCTTTAACTGGAACCACGTTACCAACATCCCCCTGCAGTCGCAGTCGATGTTGTGGCGCCACTTGGCCATGGTCCACGTCATTGATCGTCAACTGTAAATCATTTTGTGTGACAACCCGCTGACAATTGCTGGAGGATCTTCGGGACGAGCTGCAGCAGGAGGATACAGCTCAATTGGGATGGCCTGATGGCTGAAGTTCTCAAGTTCGCAAGTTCTCATTTCTCAGGTCTCAGTTTCTCTAACGAAGTCCCTTAACGACGACTGCCTTGTACGGGTACGGGTACGGACTCATATACGAACATAAAGTCGAGTGGCTTATTTAAAATTAACAAAGCAATAAAAATGCAAACTCAAGGCAAGCAGAGGGCGATAACAATGTGGGAGAGAAAGGAGAGTGAGACCTGGAAATGGCCTGCAGTAAAATAAGTTCATTGTGGGTATAAGCCAAATTGAGCGGCCGCAGTCTGAGATACTTAGTCATTCTAATACCAAATGCAGGGGAGTGCAAAAACTAAAGCCACTTTTCCGAGGAAATCTTTATCGGCACGGTCAGCTTATCATATCGGTGGCTAACAAACCCAAATCCCTGACCAGTCCACATGCATTTTCTTATCGCCATCATCGCTTCTTCGACCCGGCCAAAACAATGCAACGCGCAATCAGCGACACTTCATCGACCAGCAAGAAAAAAAGAACTAAATAAGCAAACTGCAAAAGGCGCAGTGGGGAAAACGAAAACACAGAAATAAACAAAAGGACACAGCGCGTAATGAGGGCGAAAATATCTTTATTTAAAGACCAGCCAGCGACTGGACTGGCTTCCTTGGAAGACAACAGAAGTCCCTGACCCTCACGACCCTCCCGACTCCCAGTTCCCAGTTTCCAGTTCCCAGTTGGCATCCGTGGTGCAAGCAGCATATTTGTCATTCGCAGGGGCTCCAGGCGGCGATATGGCCCGGGGCAATAATCATGAACAGATCTTGTAGACGCCGCCATGGACCAAATGCTCCTTAATTAGATGGGGCGACAAGCCCAAAGAAATCCGGGAGCTGGTCCGCAGCTTTGTCCCCGTCCTCGTCCCCGTCCCCAGCCTAGGAACACGATCATCGATATATGCAAGTAGCTTACACTCGAAAATATAAGCTTACACAATGCTCTCTTAAAAGTAACCCTAGATTTATTTTTATCTTACAGATAATCGTCATTTTCATAAATGCATCAGAATAGAGAATTTCTTTTGTTAATTATAAGTTAATTATTCTAATACGGTTTTCTTTCCAGTACATTGCGACTTAGCTCTGTTTGGGGATATATTATGGAACGGTGGCCAAAACAATGCCGTGTTTACAACTTGTAAGCCATGCAAGTGGCATGCTCCGGCCCACCCCCTTCCCTGTCGCCATCTAGCCAATATAGTTAACCAAAACCCATGCCCTTTGGGCCCTTAACTCGGAGTCTGGGAAGCTGCCTCGGGCTGGCCAAGTCTCGACTTCTGCCACTAATGGCATATTTTGCATTCCAATAAGGCATTGCGCCAATTGCAAATAATTCCGAGTGTATAGTCAGCTTAATAAGATCACGATTCCCAGATAAGCCGCCTAGATAGCAACTAGGACTTCCAGCAGGCTCCAACTCCAAGCTCCCAGCTCCAAGGGTTTGAATTTGGTTAACAGGGGCTAGGGTAAGTGTGGGAGCTCCAGTCACACGGCGTATTCATAAGTAGGAAGTCCTCCAGCTGGCCAGAGATTATTAGATAAATGCAGAGGGCAGTTTAAGATACTTCAGTTCGTGGTTTTTGATTTAATAACTCAGAGAGATGTTTAGAACAATATGTTGAATGAAATATGGAGTTTAACTTTGATTCAATTCGAACTGTTTTTTCATTACTGCAATTCTTTTCAGCATATTGAAATGAAACTCTTTCTTTCAAAAGGGAATTCCTACATATTTTGATTTTAGATGAATTTCTCATATTCATATTTTGATTACCTTGACATGGAGAATAATTGGATATTCTATCACCTATTTCCATTCCCAATAGAAGGGTATTCCCAAGTTATTAGGCTCGTGGATTTTGGCCAAGAAACAATAACTTAATTTAGTTGTCTTACATCGTGTTGCTGTCGTCGCCAGTTGAGGCAGTTCAGGCAGTCTAGGCAGTCGGCCCAGACACCCCCGATCCGGGTCCTTGTGGCCACAGTTCACTGTAGTGGCAGCCTTTGCATGGTGGTATGTCAGCAATCCTGTAAACAGGGGACCCACGGCCCAAAGGGGCAAGTCCAGCCGTGGTGGAGTACGCATTTGGATCGCGGATCGAGTTTTTGGAGTCGCGTTTGTAGCGCCAATTACACAAAGCCAAGTCAAGCAGTTCGAACTCTGTGGCGAAATCTGTAAATCTTCGCTGGGGCACAAAAAGAGAGGAAAATCGGCAAAGAAAAAACCACCGCAAAATGCCATTTGACCAAGATGGGTCCGAGATGATAAAGCGACCGATTCGCCCAGACGTGGGCGCCAAGCAATTCAATGCAGAGGGGCAATTAAACGGGAGAGCAGGGTAGCGATGCATTCACAAAAAATATGGGCACCCATATGGTGTTGAAACTAATATTAAATTAAAATTTAATTGTTATTATCCGAATCATCATGAACTTTGCGAAGTAACTTAGCATAGCATGGCCGTCAAAAGATATAGTAAATATTAAAATCTTTTTGATTGCGTAAATAGTTTATGAATAGTTTGTAAGGCAAATATAACTAAAAACAGAGATAACAACATTATTCTTAAATATTTTGTTGTTAATTTTCAAATGTCTCCAACCCTTTTCTCTCAGTACATAACTCTTTCCTTCATTTCCCTTCCCGTTTGAGGACCAAGCCCATCGAATTAATTTGCGGTGCATTTTAGTTTACAACTTTGTAATTAATTTGCAAAAAGGGACAGACACAGAAGGAGGCCTTTAGCCACCGAAAGGGTGACATTTGTTTCCTCCCAGCTCCGCTTCCCCAGTTTTTCCTCTGACATTTGCGTGCTGGAGATGTCTTTATGGCCTGGTCTAGAGAAGTCGGCTTAGAGAAGGCGGCTTAGAGAAGTCGGTACTTGATGGCGCGCAGCATGGGGAAGCGATCGTTGGTGCACTGACCACGGAAGTCGTCTTGGGTCAGATCGAAGAGGGCCACTCCTCCGAGATTCTTTACCCTGGCGAACATGGCCTTGCTGGACGCGGAGTCCGGATCGTCGTAGCTGATCCAAAGTCCGTGATCTCCATTTTCATCGGCGGCACGGAAGGCGTAGCTGCCATAACGCTTTGTGGGATCCAGAACCCTCTTCACCGGAGCACTAGGACCTCTGGCATTGGTATTACCGGGGTTCGGCATCAGCGAGCAGATCTCGGCCCAGTTGAGCAGACCCTCCTTTTTGCTCTGAGGTCCGGCGGGAGCAGGTCCCTGGGTATTGGGAACCACTGGCATTCCAGAGTCTCCCGAGTCCTTGGTCATCTTCCAGGTCCTGCCGTAGGTGGCAATGCCAATGTTTATCTTATTAGCAGGCACTCGCTGCAGTAGCCAGTGCTCCATTTGGAAGTTCAGATTGTAGTGGCCCAAGCGGTTTTGTCCAACTGCCTCGTATGTTGGCGCCGAAAAGTCCGCCTCCTCGGGATTGCGCTGCGGGGTCAGGAAGTCGAAAGTTCCCAGGTTGATAAGGTCCAGGCTTGGAGCGATCGAAGGGGCATCGTAGTACCCTGGAAATGGAAGGGTGTACTGACTAAGATGTTTCGCCTATAATACTTATTATATAACAACTCATTCCCTACCACCTTCTAAAACATTGTGTTTCAACAGCTGCTTTTGAGAGAGCTAACAATTAAACAAAGTTGGTTATATCAGTACGTTCCATCGATACCCAACGCAAATAAAGCACTTTTCTGACTCATCAAATTACACCAGAACGTCGGTGTAAACAAAGTAATTGCCCGTTGCTTGCATACTTACAGCTTGAGTTAACATTTGGCAAAACGGTGAGACTGAGCAGCAGATCATTTTGCTTCAGAGCAGCACCCAAGTCCTTGATCAGGGCAGTCACCTGTCCTTTGTGCGTTTCCGAGTCTGTATCCACAATGAAATCACCGGTGAAGAACTTCTTGAAACTCTTCCAGGCAGAGCCCACATCGCCGTGAACCTTGCGTGGCTTATTCCTGGGCAGTTGGAGAGCCAGGTCCAGACCATCGAAATTATACCGCCTCACCAAATCCCGAGCGGACTCGATGAAGCGTCTGTGGCCCTGCTGTCCCGATTCCAGGAGCTTTATATACTGGTTACCCTCATTCGTATCGGCATCTCCACCGACGCTCAGGAGGAACTTGATGTGGGGATAGCGTTCCTTCAAACTGGAGACCTGGGCCAGGTGACGCTGCTCGAGGTCCAATCGCTTGTTAATGCTCTGCATTTCATAGTTGTCGGCATTAACACCCGCATAGCCGTAGACCAAATGGGTGCAAAACTGCAGGGCCAGCTCCATGTCGGTCATCGAGAACTGGGCCAGGCCTGCAATGGGGTTTACACATGTTGATAACTATACAACTAGTAGGTTCCCCAAATGGGAATACTTACCCTGACGCTGGAAGCCCTGCGAGTCATAGAAGCAAACCAGATTAGGAGCGGCACTCACTTTGAATTGAGCCAAAGCCACCAGACTGAGTGCCAAACTGAGCCACAGAGAGCCAGTCATCTTTGTGAAGAGATAAACCCGGAGAGCTCTACGCAGTCAAAACAAATACTATATATAGTATAGAGGTGCTACTTGGCAATGCGGTCCGTCGCCGGCGAGATGCGAAACCAAACTGAATTCGAAATGACACTTAGCACGGGAATTGGAATAAACATGGGCAGTGGAGCTTTTCAGTGGAACCACCTCCGCGCGATTCCCCGTAGTGAATCGAAAACCCCAGACGAACAATAGCGAACGCAATTCGTGGGTATCATTATCAACGAAATTCAACGAAATTGTTTGTCTCAAGTGCCAGCTGACATCGAGTTCAATGAGATCACCTCTCGGCTCGGTAATTTACACAAAAAAGGACAGATTGTACGACTTTCTCGAGATAATGCCCACCGACTCATAGTTTAAACAGGCTAATTCTACGGGTAGTGATAAGTCTGCACTTTATAAGGTGTTGACGAATTAGCAAGGTCGCTACTGTTCGTTACTCATGCCCGAAATTGTGTAAATATTTTGCTTGGAAATGCTTAAGGGATTGCGGAGGAGTCGGCTATGCACACAAGCGATTTATAATTGTGTGTTTTCAAGGTCCAATGAAAAGTGGTACATAGCGAGTAAGTGCCAGATAAATAAAATGTACATACAACCTACTACGAAAATATATAATATTACTATGTACTACGATTAAAGTCTCCAATCCTAAAACTTGACTGAGCTTAGACTTTTATAGTGATAAGAGCTCAAAAATTAAAAAGAAAAGGCTTCTTATATAATTGATCATTATTTATTAAAAGTGGTGGATGTATAGTTTTCGATTTATAGACGATATTTGATGGCTCGCAGGATGGGATACTTATCGCCTGAGCACTGTCCCCGGAAGTCATCGTAGCTCAGATCGAACAGTGCCACGCCCCCCAGGTTCTTGGCGCGGGCGTAGGCTGCCTTGTTGGAGGCCGAGTCGGGATCATCGTAGCTCACCCAAATGCCATCGGTTGTCTGACCATCCACGGGGCGATAGGCTATGCCCCCGAATCTCTTGGTGGGATCGGAAATTCTTCGCAGTGGCGAGTCGTTGCCCTTGAGGAACTGATTTTGGGGATTGGACAACTTTCCGCAGATCTCAGCATAGCTGAGTAGTCCGGGCTTATCGGACTGAACACCCTTGAGTGCTGCTCCCTTCGTCTCCGGCACCACAGGAACTCCTTCGAGACCCGATTCCTTGGTAAGTTTCCAGGCATTGCCGTAGGTGGCCACTCCCAAATTGATCTTATTGGCTGGGAATCCCTGAGATAGCCAGTACTCCACCTGGAAATCAGCGTTAAGGTGAGCCAACCGATCCTTCGATCCATCGGGATGGTAGATGGGAGCACTGTAGTCCGCCTCCTCGGGATTACGAGCTGGAGTCAGGAAGTCGAAGGTGGCCAGGTTCACAAAGTCCACCAAGCCATTCAGAGCGGGAATATCAAAGTACCCTAGAATCATAATTAAACTAAAGTATAATTACATATTACCACTATTTTGAAATACTAACAAGTTGAGTTTACGTTGGGCAGCACAGTCAGACTGAGCAGGAATCCATCAGCTCTTAGGGAGTCCTTTACATCCCTCACCAAGGCGGTGAACTGCTCCTTATGAAGGGCTGAGTGTGGATCCACTATGAAATCGCCGGTGAACAGCTTCTTAATACTCTTCCATGCCAGTCCCAGATCCCCGTGAACCTTTTTGGGCTTGTTCTTGGGGAACTGATAGGCCAGATCCAGACCATCAAAGCCGTAGGTCTTCACCAAGTCATAGGCCGTTCGGATGAATCCCACTTGACGAACCTTCTCGCCCTCCAGCAGATCGATGTATTTGTTGGGATGATCAGGGTCGATGTCATGATCGCCGCCCACGCTCAGCAAAACCTTCAGGTGGGGATACTTCCTCTTGAGGGAGGTCACTTCGGAGAACTGATGCTTGTATATATCCAGGTTCTCGTTCAAACTGTACGCCTGCAGGTCTTCACCTCGTAGTCCAGCGTATCCGTAGACCAAGTGGCTGCAGAATTGCAGGGCGATCTCCAGATCGTCATTGAGCAGCTTGCCCAGACCTGCAAAGTGCACAGTTTGTATTCGAAAGATGGCATATTTAGTATGCGCGCTGCACTCGAATGACAAATAATCCGAGACTCGCAGTGGTCATTGCTGTGAGACACTATCTGCGCCCCGTGATCGGACACCCAACACTCTCGCTCTCGGTTGGAACTACCGGGGAGCGAAGATCGGCGGATCTCCCCCTGACCACCACCCGCTCTCGGATGCTGATCCATTGTCTCGTCGACTTCGGTGGCTTAATTGAACGCCAACAGTGTGAGCCCAGCGAGCGGTTTATTATTGTTCGACTCGGGTGCAGAGCACAGTGGGTCGCGCTGTATTAAAAGCTTATTATAAATTTGTAATGAAATGAGGTGGAACGTATTCGTGGCAATATACCTTTGGTCATTGGGCCTTCAAAAACAAAATTATTATCTCCCAATGCTTAATCAAAAAGCCTTTTAACTAAATCTAAACTTTCATCTAAAATCTAATTTGGACCAGCAGATTTAAATTCATCTACTTCTTTTTAACTTCTTAATACTTGTTTGAATATTTTTATTAAACTTTAACGGGAGACAATGATTTCTTAACTTATTTGCTTTATCGACGCGCATCCAGGTGTTCCCAATCCACCTACTGGCTAATCTAATTTTCGCCCCATTTTCCCCTATCCCAGGACACTGTGCAGCGCTGCTGAGTCACTTGGTGCTCTGCTTGCCACTTGCTCGGATCGCTGGTGCCAAGTCAGCGTCCGCTGGCGGGGCAGTTGTCGTGCTGGACTCGCTGTGTGTTGAACGCTCTGGTTTTGATTTCGAATGCGTGGGATCGGCTCTATATAGACTTGACTCGTCCGATACCAAAAAAGCCACTAATTGCCATACTTCGAGTATTCAATTCATTACTGCTGTTTGGTAAGTTACACCCGCTCAAATGAGCTTGTTAATCCGATCACAATTGCTGCTTTTAATCGCTTTGCCAGCCAAACTCTGCGGGAGAGTCAGTCTCTGTGTTTTATTTTGGAGAAGAAATAAACTGGCCGGATAAGCCACTGACCTCTATAAAACTAGCTTGGCTCTCTTTATCTCTCCGCTTCGCTCGCCAGGCGATAAGCGCTGCAAGCTGAATTGAATTAAGTCCGAGTTTTGTTTTGAGTCAGAAATGGTTATGTAACTTGATTAGCATGCTTTTGTTTTCGTTCGTCTGTAAATTTGGCACACGCTTCTCAAAGATAGGCTTATTTTGGTAGGCTTTACATATCAATCGTAATAACGACAAAATTACCTCTTAATATGTTCATTTTTTTTTACTCCCATTTCCCCTATATATTTATTTTTTTGTGTCGTCCTGTTCAAGACGTGGTTTCGTTGGTAAACAAGGTTTTACTAGAATTTTTTGAAGTTGTGTACTTCCAAGCTTTCCTAAAGGCATTATATAGCTTGTTTAAATGATAATCAAGTAACTACGTAAAACTTAAGCCGCACAGTTTTCATTAGTAAACAACATTTTAGTTTGTAAAATCTCTACGTTGGGCGCTATATAGAATAAGTTACAAGACCTTGAAAAATCGAACCTCATCAAGCTTGAGCTTTACGTTTTCCGAAGTTACTTGAAGTTACTTTTTTGTCATATTGAGAACTCCGACCCCCTCACTCACCTTCCCTGGTGTAGCTCGAAGAGTCATAGTAGCAGACTAAGTTGGAGGCAGCCTCGGTACTTGCCGCAAAGAGGCACGCGACAAGCGTAAACCAGATCCACGCCTTCATGGTACGAGGAATATATCTCTATAGGCACGACCGCAGAGCAAATCAAATGAAATCGAACTGAGACTGCAATCGAAATGGAAACCGAAACCAAAAGCGAAACCCCAGACCAAGCCGACGACAAAAAGCTTGAGCAGAGCTTTGGGAGGGGTCTGAAGTCGGTCTGAAACCGAGCTCAGGCTGCCTTACTTATTCTCGCAATGACTTAATTGTGTACACAGAAGTTAATGACGACGATTGCGACGAGGCAGACGCAGGGTCAAAACGTTGAGACCTCTAAAAGTAAAAAATAAAAAAACAAGCAATTAATCTTAAAACATTGAAACGCGCTTGCTGATTAGAATCCGAAAACAGTATTTTCGATTTATTTCGCAAGTACACATATGTGGTACTAATTGCGGTGGAAGTACCCGTCTATAAATCATGATTTACTTTATCACACGCACTTTATAATTCAGTTTTTGTTTTGCGAATCGACAGTGTTTGAAGTGCGTACACAGAATGTCTGGCACTTTTTTTGTTTAATTTACAAATCCGCTTTTGAGTTAATTGGGAACCATCATCTTAGTAAATCAAAAATGTTTTTGTTTAAGTAAGCAAAAACCATTGAATATTTGTACATCAAATGAAATTTATTTAAAAGCTTAGAAGACTATTAGCAACTAACCACTTATCTATCCCATAAAGTACTTTATTGATCGCACAATGGGGAACTGCTGCCCAGTGCAAAGTCCACGGAAGTCGTCGTAACTTAAATCGAATAGGGCAACTCCGCCGAGTCCTTTGCCCTTGGCATATGCCGCCTTGATTCCAGCAAAGTCCGGATCATCGAAGCTCAGCCAAACGCCAAAGTCTCCATTATCATCCGCAGGTCGGAGGGCGTAGTTTCCGTATTTCTGGGTGAGATCTGTGACCTTGCGGAACGGAGCCGTCTCTCCTCTATACTGAGCGGATGCGTTCTGCGACAACTTGGAGCAGATCTCCGGCCAACTGAGTAAGCCGTCAGCACTCTGGATTTGTATTCCGCCGGGTGCAGCTCCACATGTCTCTTGAACAATGGGAGCTCCACTGAGTCCGGATCCCTTCGACAGTTTCCAAGCCCTGCCATAACTGGCTATTCCCAGGTTCAACTTCTGGCCGGGACAATGATTCTGCAGCCAGTAATTAACCTGGAACTCCACATTCAAGTGCGGCAAGCGATTCTGCTCGTCCTGGAAGAAAATCGGAGCTGTGAAGTCCGCCTCCTCCGGATTTCGTACTGGGGTGAGAAAGTCGAAGGCAGCCAGGTTGATGTAGTCGAACTGGGGATGCAGTTTGGGGACATCAAAGTACCCTGAAAAAAGGATGAATAAAAGTGGTTGATAAAATAGTTCCTACTATATATATGTGTATATATATAATGGACTTCACTTACACGTGGAGTTCACATTGGGCAGGACTGTCAGAGACAGCATGAGATTGGCAGACCGAAATGCATTCTTCAGGTTTCCCACGAGATCGGTAAACTGCGACTTGTGCTGTTCCGCCAGAGGATCCACAATAAAGTCACCAGTGAAGAGCTTCTTGAAGGACTTCCAGTAAGTTCCCACGGAGCCATGGACTTTTCTGGGCTTATTGCGGGGCAACTGGAATGCGAGATCGAGGCCATCGAATCCATTTCTCTTTACCAAAATCATGCTGCTGTCTATGAAGTTCTGCTGAAAAGTGCGATTCGCCTCCAGAAGCTCCACGTATTTATTGGGGTGGGCCTCATCCACATCGCGATCTCCGCCCACGCTGAGCAGAATTTTCAGTTGGGGATACTTCTGTCGCAGGGCGGTGATTTCCTTGTAGTAGAACATGTCCAGGTCCACATTCAGACTGAATAGCTCCAGGGTTCCGGGCTTCAGGCCCGCATATCCGTAGACCAAATGGGTGCAGAACTGCAGGGCCAAGTCCAGCTCGTTGGTATGCATCTTGGCCAGACCTTGGCGCAAGTACGAGGTGGAGTCATAATAGCAAATCAGATTGCTGGCAGCATGGCTCAGGCTTGTCACACTGAGCAAGCCCAGTATATGAAACAACTGGAATCTCATCTTTTCGCACAGACCACGTCCTGACTTTATGGCTGATAACTAGCAACTGAAATCCCATTCAAAAGCTTTATAGCTCAGCTGCTGAATTTTGCTTATCTCACTGTTCTGCCGATGATGCCATTATCTGGTTTCCAGGCATTACGTAGTTCCTGTCAACGTTTTCCGACTTTATTGCGTTTGTTTGTGCTGCCCTGTCAGCTAATTCAGTATTACGAATTGCCGTGACTCAACTTTTAGGGGTCTTTTTTATGGCAATATGTTTCACGTTTTTAGCGAGTGCTCTGGATGCAAAGAGTACTGAAACAAACAAAAGTTATGTTAATAATAATATTAATTGACAAGAAATTAGAAGATTAATGAGGATTATATTGCAAGTTTTATTATTAAATAAATCTTGTTCATATGAACTAATAGAGAACTACAATAAAAATATATGGTTTACCATTTTGAATTAATCAATTAATTGTTTTTAAAAACGGTATATATAATGCACTTACTAATGGGAATTCAATATCTTCGATGCCATAGCTACATTCATAATCCACCTCTTTTTACGCATCATCATCGCTGTCGACATTTGGCTCCTGATGAAGGTGAAAGACTTTCAATTAGCTGACCCGAACCGCTCCAAAGAGCCGACTCTCGAGTGGAGGACAACCTGCTGGGCTGCCGGATCTTCGGCAGCTGGCTTGGGCACACGGGGAGGCACTTAAATCAGGAATCAATTGAAGCATTAAATACCCCAAACAAAGCAGCGAAAGACGGTCCTTGGGCAGAAGTCGAAATGGGACAGCTAATGACGACAGTCACAACAAAGCGATGGGGATGGATCTCTGATCCGATGTACTCAGGGATCTACTCTCGTACGACTACGAGTATGTGACACAACCAATTAGACAAAGGACATGGCGGGTCCTTGCCGAAGAATGCGAAATAATCCTCACACGCTGCTTAGCGCTGACAATGAAAACTCGGGAAAATCGGGGGGCGAGGTCTGCAAAGGCGTGTTCGTGATGAGAGGCGGCATTATCCTCGAATGTCCTCGATTGTGTGTGCATGCTATGTGCGTTTTATCCGCAGCCATATCTGTATCTGTGTCTCTCATTGTTGTTTGATTTATATCGGAGGCCGGCTCATCATCAGCTCATTGTTTGCCCCACACCCTCCCCTCCGCACATACAGTGTGTATGTATATCTCTCCTATGTATATCTTTGTGGCCCAGATATCAGCCCAACCAACGCTGACCTTAGCCCATGTCCACTGTCTATTAGCCACAAATCCCCATTTCCATCTACCAACTATTTGCTTTGGTCTTTTGGGTCGTTTGGTGTGTTTACTTCAGCTAGTTTCGATATCATCAATCAGTCAACCATTTCTGGGCAAATAGAAATCAATGCCAAATAGCTTAATGTGTGAATTTATGTGCTATGCGGTCAGATTGAATTACACTTATGAGCTGAGCTGCGGTGTTGACATAAGCTTTAGTGTCTGATAAAACCTCTGTAGGAAAGTCGGACCTGAAAGTAAAACTGTTTCAAACCATTTCTACTTTTTCCTTATTAAATAACTTGCTCTGTTGTTATTCAAGAACTCGGTTACCCCTCTAATTTCATTTTCAAAGAATATACAATACCATTTAGTCATTTGAAATCCTTTGTAAGTTATCAGCATCAATTGTACGAACACCACGAAAACTGAACTTTGCCAAGCCCCTTGAGCCTTTCTCGCATTTTTATTTACCTCCTTGCCGGGAAAACTTGAAATTGGTTTCCATTATTGCGCATTCTTGGGATCCCGCTTGGCAATAATTAAGTCCAATAATAATTTAAACAAATACCTTTGCCACCCCAGGCTCACCTTCAGCCTCATTATCTGTGGCAGCAGGTGCAGAAAACCGCAAAACATTTGCCTTATTTCATATTTCTAATTAGACAGCCGACGCTTTTCCGAAGTTTCTGTAACCGGGCAGACAATGCAATGCCCGCCAGAACAGAGGAAAATTCAATTTTCACAAAACAATTGCCATTAGGCGACCGCTTTCCTTTTCCGCCAGAAGAGACGAGTGCTCTGCCCAATTGATGTGCCTAATCAGTTTATCTAAAGCATTTTTTTGGCCGCCTTTCTGGGGGTTGCTGGCCAACAGGAAATTCATCATTGTCAAATGTGCGGCTTGACATTTTCCGAAAGGGGGCTTGGAAAAAATGTAAACTTTTTTGAGGCAACTTTTGGCTTTTTTTGAGGGTGGCCTTTGCAATATAATTAGAAATTCATAATGAATTTTATTTGCTTTGGCCACAGAGCAAAAAAAACGAAAAAAACGGAATGAAAACAACACGGGCCAACGTCGCCTTGTCTAAATGTATTTTTTCGGTAATATTGACGCGCATTTTTGTGCAAATAAAATTAAAGCGCCCCCACGCCATTTTCGCCCTTATGAACCCACCGCATTAACAGACCGGGGCATATCAAATTATCAGCCGAGGGCTGGGCAGTAGTCAGTCACTCATTCATTCAGTCACTCAGTCATTCGCTCAGTCAGTCCATCAGTAGGAAATTCTGGGTCGAGCCTTGGATTTCAGTTTTTTGGTCTGGGGGATCTGGGGTGTTAATGCGGCGTGCAGGTATCAAAGCGACGTTTGAAAAATGAAATTAAAAATTGTTGTTGATTCTAGCGCAAAAGAAATGGATGAAGCGCAAAACAGCAGACGAATAAAGTTAATGATAAAAGCGAATATGACACACCCTTCCTAATGCTATGCGAAATTCAATAATACTCTTAATTTCACTTTTAAGTATTTGGAATATGTTTCAATATTTATTTGTTTGGTACTTCTTACACAAATATACAATGCATTTTTAGATGTAATCTACTTATAGCGAGCAAAGTGACGCATTATGGTCGACATCATAGAGTGCAGCCGAAAAAAAATGATACAACTTTTAATTTTTAATGAGTCAAAGAGCACTTCTTGGGCTATCTGTGTCCATGACGAGGTTGGAGGTTTATTCCAAGGAGGCAGTCCGTCCAGAAATCGCCCTGACTGCCATTCATTAGGTGAGGACATGTTGTTGCTGTCTTCATTAGAGACTTTGGGTCGCAAAGTAAGTTTGGAATTTATCCATCTATCTGTCAGCTTGGGTTTCCTGCTCGTTGCCGGGATATTGCCGGATATTGCTTTGGTTTGGTTGCTTTGCGGATGACTACATGGCGCCACATGTCACCAATACAGAAAACAGAACACAGAATACCAAGTACCAAGTATACGAAATACAAAAAACCAACAGGACCTTGAAGGACTTCGCTTTGAGCAGCATGACCTTCGGTGTGTTGCTCATATTCATTATAAGCCCAAATAACTGTTCTCGTTGAGTGGCAAGTGTCAAAATACCATGGCCCAAAAGGATTGTTACCACGTCGCACGTCGATTCCCCGATCTGCTCTCCTCGATGGCGCCTTCTGGTTTTCTGCTCAATTGGCTCTGGCGTCGATTTGGCCAGCCTGATGTGTTCCCTTTTGGGGGCTCGAGTTACCAGTTGCAGCTAACTGACTGGCTTATTGGCCTGGCTTTCGGTTGGCCCTTGGCCCGGCTCATGTGATTTACCGGCCCTCCGATGCTCAAGTGTCAGCAGAAGCTGAAGGGAAGCCTTAGTGGCGGTGGCGGTGGCGGTGGCGACTGGCGACAGTTGGCCCTGGCTCAGCATTAAGCCTCATTTCTGGCCAATTCCGTCCTACACTTTCTGATAACTGTTGCCGTAAATCAATATCCCGCTTTGTGGTCAATCAAAATGCGTTTTTCGCACTGCTGCAGAGCGTACTATTCGGAAAGGGCTAAAACGTAATGGGAAGTACTTTGTTACTTTGAGATAGATAGATAGATAGATAGATAGATAGATAGGTGTAAAGTGTCAGGTAACGCAAAACACACAAGAACTAATGACTAGTTTTTTATATGGCCGGAACTAAGTATTTCCATAATTTTAACAAGCTTTTGGGCCCAGTCTAATTAATTTGTATTTTATACGGAACGGAACAAAAGAAAGTCGCTGCGGCAATAATTCATTGAAAAATATCATCAAAATCAAATGACAAAAACAATGTCATAAATAATAATTAATGCCACTTAATGCACACTACCAACAATATTCAAACAGAGCTGCGAAAAAATATGAATACATATAAAAGTATAAAGCAGGGTATAAATCTCGGCAGAGCGGGTGAAAGCAGAGACAGACAAGTTGGTCATAAAAATGGTTTATAAGTCCATAAAAACCAATTGTTTGCATTGCCCGTAATTGCATTAAAAAAGGCTGAGCCACGTGGACACTCCAATAAATATTGATGGGGAATTGGGGGAAAAAATGGAAATCTGGAATCGAAGCGTATGCATTTTTAATTTCGGACTTAACGCGGCATATAGAATGTAATTAAATCAGAATCTGATTAAATAAAAACAAATTAAGTGGTTTGTAAATAAATTGAAAAGCGAGTGCGTAAAAAAGTAAATAAATTTGCGGCCATGTTATTGTTACATAAACTGCGCTTGCCAATTTTTTCTTGCCTGTTGAGCACAAACAATACATTAATAAAATAAACCAATAACTAATCACATAAAACAGTGCTGTCTACATCAGATATACAGTTCAGTCTAAAAATCTAAAATCTTTTTTGGGAAACTCGAATAATACCACCAACTCTCACTTAAGGCCAAAATTAAAATAATATTGTGACAAGACCCATCCCTCAACGAAGTCTGGGTTCTTCTAGCTGGAGGCCAAATTCACAGACCATCCACATTTGTCTATTTTCCTATGCAAATCGTTCGATTTCACTGAGCAAACGGAAGTTTTGGGCCAGTCTGAGGAAAACCTCTGCTGCAATCACAACCCCTTTGCGCATTATGCGTAATTCTAAAAATGTTTTCTTTTGCTTTGCTTATTTTTTAATTGCTAAGTTCTTATTTCCACCTCAGCCCAACTCAACCCCGTTGGCGGCCTTTCTACTTTAGCCTTTCGTCTGCCAAAAAGTTCAACGAAGTGTGTAAAGTTTTCTTCGCACAGCTCTGGAATGGGGTAGCCAGCTGCTTTGGCATTAAATTTGTGTAAATGGATTTTGCTAATGGATCCAATAATTCATTTACCATTTCACTTCTTAGCCTGGCAAATGGTATTTGCGCCAAGGTAAATAGGAGTCAAGACGACTTGGCCGCACTTTTCTGCGGTCGCCGATGGGAGGAAGGCAAAGTGCTTTGCATTCGCTTTTTGGGTGGTTTTCGGTGGAGGATTTCACACTTACATAGATAGGAAAACGCTGGAAAACGCTAAGGAAAATTCCCTGCCTCTACGTTCCTACTATATTTAAATATTTACTTGTCTTAGATCGTTATCACTTTTAGCTTTGACTGCCAGTAATTTGCACCTGAATTTGTGAAAAGCTTTTGCAATGTATTCTCTTCCGCCTTTCCCTTAATCTCCTGCAGCGTGGAAAACAATTCCAAACACACAATTAAATACCATTTTTTACGCCCAATAAATTTGTTAAAAAATGCATGAGGCTGCGTGAGGTCCCTTTTGTGTGTGAGTGCCTGCCTAACAATATGAAAAATAAAGCTGACCATTTTTTCACACGCCAGACACGCAAGGATGAATCGGGGGATATATATATTTGTACATATATATATGTACGCTGGCTAAAGAGTTGAGGGCAACGCGTGCTAAGGACCAAAAAAGGACCCACAACAATGAACCTGAGCGTCACTTTGTCTTTTTGTTGGCACACACACACTCTCGCACGCAGCTGGACACCCGTGTGTATATGTGTGTGAAAAATCACTGCCGCATAACGAAGGTCCTTTCTCGTTGTTGCTGTTGTTCCTGTTGTTGCGCCATTATTTTGCTTAATTATTTACATGAGTAAACAGTTGAGAGTTCAGTTCAGTTCACTTGCGCTGGTGATGAGTTGCGGAGGTAATTTTTTCCATGTATTTATGGTGTCCGCAGATGCGTACAGTGTAAAATATTTCTAAAAAACTAATTTATATTTATTATTGTTGCTATTAACCGTAACTCGGGTGATTTTTTTTATTTGATATGCCAAAAGCTATATTGAACTTACACTAGCTGAGTAACGGGTATCTGATAGTCGAGAAACTGGAGAACCGCGGACTCATGTGTAAATAACCGCGAGCGCGTCGCTTAAAAATTGGTCAAAAGCCCGCCTAATGGAACGCTTACTTTTTTGAGGGAAATGAGTTTACCCGAGGAAAATGCGGTGAAAGGGCCCCCCCAAAAAACGGTGTGAGTGTGGGTGGCGGAGCTCTCACCTCGCAGAAAAAATATATATGCGCTGAAATTTCCAATTCCATAAAAGCGGGCAACGCCTTCGAGATTCCTGTTTTCCCTTGCTGGTAATGTCTTTTTTCTGCAGCGAATCAAATCGAAAAGAGCTGAAAGCCATGGCACAACTTGGCAGAGACTTCCAATCAGACACAATTTGTTCCAACCAGCACCGCAATGAGATGAGATGAGGAGAAGGCCACGAAGACGAGAACATGGCTCACATGGAGCTCCTTGTCTCACTCGTCCTTGTCTCCCGCTTCCGCCGCCCTGGCAATAATAATTTCGAAATTACAAATTCACAAAACGTACGCGAAATTATGCGCAATGTCTGCACCTCGGTTTGTCCGCCCCTCTTCCCTTGAACGCCCCCTTCCCACAACGCCCCTGCTCGAGGACTGCGTCATCATCCTCCGATGCCCTCGTGTATCTTTGTATCTTTGTATCTTTGCATCGTTCAGCTGCCATCTGCCGCTGCTTCTGCTGCTGAAAAAGCTGTGCCGCGCCTAAAGCACTTTTTATATTATATATATTCACATTTATATATAGCTATTGATGTGCCACATATATATACATATATATATTGGGTATATATGCCGCCATGCCGCATCAAGGATTACATGTTGCGCAAGCCGCGCCACATCCTCACCTCACTTTTGGCACAGTGGGAATGTTCTTTTTAATTTACCAAAGTGGATCCATTTTAGTATAAGCAATAGTCTGGTGATGTATATAATCAAATATGAAAAATCATTGACAGATTTATTTTATTTCATTTATTGCTTATTTTAAAGAAATTATTTATACATGCTTGCTAATTAAATTTAAATTATGTGGAGTTTTATTTAGATATGCAGATGATTTGATTGAATTACATATAAAATGCATTATAAATTAAATAAAAAATTGCATAACTTACAATATAACATATAAATACTATACAGATTGTAAAAAAACAAAAAGGCTTTTTCTAAAAGAACTGTATTAATAGGAACGCTATTTATTACCTTCTTAAACTTCTACTATGTACTCAAATTATTGATACTTCATTGTCATCGAATTGATTTCGTCCCACTGTGTCGCGTCTCCATTTTCGTCTTGTATAAAATGCATAAAATTCACATTTAGATGTTGCTCTGCGGCCTGCAACTGCGACTGCCGGCTTCCATGTTGCCATGTTTCCAAGTTTCCCCCGATCCGATACGAAGACCCAGCCTTCAGCCCGTCTATAACTGGCATTCATCATTCATTCATTGCCTCCACTCCACTACACTCTACTCCACTCCAACGGCAGACTGCGATTTTTCATAGCAAATATGGCGAAGTCGCGAATCGCGGAGTTTCTCGTGCGGCTTTTCGAGTCTGCAAGTCTTTGAGTCTTCGAGTCAATCAAATGCCCCAAGTTCATTACGAACTTCGGAGTGGTTGGGTGAGTAATAAGTGTCGGGTCTTCTCTCTATAATAGTTTGCCTGCCTATCTGTCTAAGATACACAGAAAAAATACTATTACAATAATACAAAAATTAATATAAATAATATTTTCTCTGCTTAAACAAGTCAGTTTTTGGACAAGAGCATGGCGTTCTGATATAGATTTTAACATTTGCAACACAATATACCTATTTCTACACAAAGATAGAGTTAATGGTTATTATCGTACTAGACATAAATTTGCTAAAGCATTTAATCATTTTATAAATTTAGGAGATTGATAGGGCTTATTGGATTTAGAAGCTTTAATAAATCGTTAATACAAATACTTGGTTATTAAAAATATACATACTATAATACTATATACTACATACTATACTATATACTACTATACTATAATACCAGTTGTGAGTTAATGCTTAAAAGATTTCCAGGACTAAAGCAAACCAAATGTGCACCTATTCGGATGTGTTTTTCTATCTGTGCAGAATAGTTGGCCAAGAGTTGGGCATAGATCAGGTTAGTGCGCTGCCACCTTCGTCCATTTTCGGCTGCTACTTTGTTGGCTGTTGGGCTCTTTGGCTATTTGGCTCTTTGGCTGTTGGCCTGGTCCGGAGTCGAAGTAGAAGTCGTAGTCGGTTGTTGTTGCCTTTGCTGATGGGGATGTTGATGGGCTTGATGCATGTTGTGTTAGCTTCTGTTGTTGATTTGGAATGCAGTTTGGCGGTATGGCCCGGGGCCATATTTCCTGCTCCTGCATCCGCCACTCCGCATTTTGCATTTTGATTACTTTTTCTGTTGCTCAGCCGACAGTTGGAAGTTTCGATTTAGTTTTTGTGGCTTATAGAGTGAGATGTGTAGATATCTACCCTCTATAGTTCAGCATTTTTCCGACGCTTTGAAAAGAACCGAAAATTCAGCACTTTGCCAACAATTGGCCAAAAAGGAAAACTTTTCGACTAACTTTTTAATGGCCACGTGGAGGGAGAGCTTTTAACTGTAATTAGGAAACAGGCGCACAGTGCCACATTGAGAAAAACCCTAATACTATTTGTACATCTGATTCAAAAATATTTTAAAATGTCTTTTAAACATTTACATGTACAATAAAGGAAGTTCTAGATGTTTGGATTTTGTTGCATTTTATTGCATTGCCGCAAATGGGAATGTTTGGTATTTAAAAATTTCGCCTTGTGCAGCACTTGCAAATATATATTCCTGCGCACATTCAAAATGCTGTGTATATAAAGTGAAAATAATAAGGAAAAATTCAGCTCAATTTTCGTGAGTTCCGCTTGGCATGCAATTTCGAAATTTTAGCAATTTCGCTTCTGGTTTGTTGCTGTTTTCCTCCTTTTCTGTTTCGAGCAATGACATAAATTTATTTGGGTTTCTCGTGTTCGGTCGGCGCACAAAAGTTGATGCCACAAAATGGCGTCTGGCCGGGGAAATTGTTGCAAGCATTTGCATATTTTCTGCATCGGCTTGGCCCGCAAAAGAGCGAGTGCGCGACATTTTATTCGGAAAAGTGCAGGCCCACTTAGCTCCCCCATCTTCCCGAATATTTTCCCTTTTTCTCGGCCATAAAACATCGCCGGCCCTCTGCCAACATGGCCAAAATGGCGTTGCTGAAAATGTCAACCATGTGCAAAAAGGCAAACATCACTGGGCGAGGGGCCGCCAGTAGCAAGTACCAACCGGTTGAAGTACGACTATTTCCCAGGGCACAGTGGTACGAAACTCATAGCTAAGCACAAATAAATAATGAATTAATAATATGGGGAAACTACAAAATATATCCTTTAAATGCACTTACTTCTTTACTACATTATTAGATATAGCCACTACTTTTGCAAAGTTAAAATCGGTTGTCTGCCCAGTATAAGATGTATTTGAGCAACAACTGTTCTTAAAAATCTTCCACAGGTATTTAGTATTAACATAATTCACCTTGATCATTATTTATTTTTCTACCCCTAATAAAAAAATTTAATTAGAACGATCACCATCGAGGGCACCACTGTACATTTGGGCGGGCAATCAGCCAACCAAAGCGACGGCCATGCGATGTCCAATGCCCAAGCCACCAAGACCGCTCCTCCCCTTCCGCCTCCCAGCGCCTCCTCCTCCTCCTCCTCTTTCTCCTCGGCACCCCGCCGGCCTTAACCCTTGGCCAACCCCGCAGTCGGAGTAGAACCCGCAATTATGCTGTAGACCAAAGCAAAATAATTACTTTGATCGTCAAATGATATTATTTTGTCGACCATGCGGTGTCTGTGGTGCAGGGCAGGGTGTTTGGGGGGTGGTGGGGTGGCAGTGCGGTAGGGCTGGGTAGTAGGATAGTTTCCCGGGGAGAGGGGGAAGGGGGAGGGAAGGCCGTCCGAGTGGGCAGAGTAGAGGGCGTGGCCGGTTCTGCATGCAATTGAGCTGGGTGTGCGAGTGTGCCGTGCATAAGTGTGTCTATGTGGGCAATGGCCGTCGCGAAACAGTGGTTTTGAATGATGGCATATTAGTCAACACTCCAGGAATGTTCAATAGTTGTTCCAGAAAATTACACCTTTGATCTACAGAACGCTTGCACATTTTCATGCAAAATGAAAATAATTTAATAAATTCTCACGGCTACAGAAATATATTGAAGAAGTTTGAATATTTATCTGCTTAAGCGATAAAGAGAAATGTTACTTCGCAATATACGTGTTTTTTCCACTGTTTTCTATTGGCCAGCCACGACGACGTCGACAATGGCCGCCATCAACTGAAAGTGCAATGTGCATTTGGCCAAATTTGCATTTGTCGGTATCCCCAAACCACCCAAAAGCCATTTTCGCCGGGCCAGGCCCACAAGTTAATTACTTTTTCGTACATTTTCGATGGCGCGTTTCGCACTGCAAACTTCCTTTTTTCCATCTTTATTTATTTCACTGCAAATGAAGCCTCCGCATGGCCAGGATGCCCCCCATTCCTCCCATTCCCCCCTTCCCCACAAACTGCCCCACAAAAGCCCCCGAATGCCCCCGAAACTGAAACTGAAGCTACAGCTCCATTTGCAGTCCCAGTTCTCAGTCCACTGCAATATCCGCGTCCTGCACTTCGCTCCTCCTTTCGGTCGTTGTTAGTTTGAATGCGTTTTCGCATTTATATGCAAATTTTTTGGTTTGCATGCAGAAAATATTGCTTTCGACAAATGGCCGGAGAGTTGGGAACGGGCACGGGAGTGGGAACGGGAGTGGGATTGGGGCGATGATATAGTGGGGGTTTTCTGTGGATGCCAGTTTTCGGTGTGGTTGCCAGGAAAAAAGGGGACGATCCCGGGGCCACGGAATTGGTCGGCGAAATTGCAACGAGCTGGCCAATGGGCGGCATCACCATCATCATCATCATCATCATCATGAACTCAAATGGGCACAACCGCGAAATTGGAATGCAATTCTACCAGTATATGTGTGTTTCTTTTTTCAGTAATTTAGGGGCTTCCCGCCGAATTATCAGTTATTATTTATTGTTCAGCTATCCGAAATCGGAGTTCTCCAAATCAAACAAGTCACTTCTTGTATTTACGCAATTCCATCTTTGTAGCATATGAATATACAAAAATATTAGGTTTATTATTGAAGAGTGCTTCAATATCTATAGAAATTTAAGAAAATAATATTGGCATTTTCATTGGTATAACCATTTTTCAATATAATGAAATCAGTTTCACTAACAGTTTTCACTTCCTTTACAAGTTTTGCAACCCCGTGCACTTTGAATGAATATTGCATCTTCTTTTCCAAGAATCCCTAATAGAATTCCCTACTGATTAGAGCAGGTAAAGAAAACTTCCCACACATTAACTTTAACCTTTTGTCGACGGCCCAACCCCCTTGGCAAATTAATAAAAAGGAAAATGTTTCAACTGAGCTGCAGATTTATGGCGGTTAGAAATGTGCAATTAATGCGTGTATAAATTACAGCGGACAATTAAATGGGGCTCAGACGTGCTGAAAGTAGTCTGTAACCATCCGCAAATTATCCGGACCCATCGCAACTCACAGTATTACACATACGCCGCGTGGGCGTCGACATTGCGTGCTTAGGGAGTGTGATTTATTTTTGGGAGAATCGTCTGGATGAGCATTCGTATGAATGAATGCGTTTATAATGAAGTTCCGATAGTACATACGACTAATTATACACCAGGAAGCTGACGGGGAGATGCGATATGAAGTAGACAAAGGGAACTTGAGGAAATACTAGCACCAAATGTCCTGCGGAACAGTAACTGGTATATACTCTATTAAAAGTGAAGCATAACTTGCTTAAAATAATGTTTTAATCGAATATTTTAAATAATATATATAAAAGTGATGAGGATACATAATACCATTCCAATTGCCACAGAAATAAATATGGTTCTGTAAACTAGTAAATGTTTAATGCAACATTTCCACTGAATAATGATAGTTTAGGCTTTTCATGTGAGCAAAATATTTGTAAGAAAATTGTACATTAATTTTAAGCTATTGAAAGCATTGTGTTTCACAAGAACTCATTGTTCTAACAGGCGTTGAACATCATCGACTCTGAATACACATTCCTTACATTACTTACCCCAAAAACGGGGTTAGCTGCGTAATCTACAGAGCCCAAATTGAGTTGTCTGTGTGCAATGGACAAACAGAACCCACCCAGCCTGGGTTCACCCCCTCCCGTACTGCGCCCATGCTCCTGCAGCAATGCAATTCATAAATTTCAACAATGATAATCGAGCAACTGAGTTTGAAGAGGGCGTTGCAAGATTGCCGACTGCACTTGGGCGAGATTACAGCAGGGGAATTGCCAAAGAATGGGGATGTGGCAGCATCCAGTCGGCAAGTGTAACATATTGCACATGCACACTCCCATGCCCCTGCCCCTGCCCATGCCCATGTCCATGTGTGCATTGGTCCTTTTGGCCCAGGACAACGTAGCTCGTAGCTCGTAGCTCGCAGCTCGATTGCGAAGCCGATGCCATCGTCGCCACCCAAACAAACACTCGACGCTTTTGTTCCTGCTGATGGAATTATTTGTTCGCACATTGTCAACTTGCCACTCCCCCAATCCACAGGCCCCGGGCACCTCGCCCACCGCCCCCCTCCCCGATTCTTTAGGGTGTGCATGCACCGTAAAAAATAACACCATGCTTTAATATCGTGATACAGTGAATTGCATGGGTATGCAACGAACTGAATAAAGTTTCTGTATTGTTAAAGGATAATAAATATATCTTTTTGGCCAATATGCCAGTTATGAGTAATACTTGTGTATCTTTGCCAGACTATTGCTCGCTGTGTACCTGCGACATCCGTGGCTGGTGTTTCCCATTGCAAAATGCAATTTGCCGCCACCCGAAAGGTTTGCCACCCACCACTCCCCCATTTCGGTCTTATCTTTGCTTTCATTTCATAAACCAGCTGCCCCCCGTGCGTCAGTCACAGTTTGCAACACTTTTCGACCGCAAAACGAACTCAAAACTGAAACAATGAAGACTCGTTGCTGCAACTGCAATCCATTCTGTGGGCAGACTGCAGTTGCCGCACGATGTATCATCAGTTGAACTTTTGTGCGGCTGTCATAGGCAGAAATTGGTTGCATGCCTGGCTCTCTGCCGAAAAAACACACAAATTTCCCGAGAACGAGCCCTTGCAACTTCATTTGCACTGGTGCGGGATGGGAAAATCCAATGGGTGCATGGAGGTCCAAGTCGAAGGCTTATAAATCAATTGGAATTGGTTTTGAAAAGACAATGTGATTGGATTTGATATTTTCGTTCGGGGTTTCGGATAAGATCTCAAGGCTTGGCTTTCGATTGGGTGAAACACTTGGGGAAAGCCAATTTACGGGGTCGAGACTTAAAAAGTGTTTTCTTTGGAAGGGAATTATATTGCTTAAGCGTGCTTTTATTCAAAAATAACATACATACAGTGAGGAATTGCATGTCACATTTCTCATTTAGATGTGACAGTATCTCATGGCTTTTTTCGGTCTTCCCCTTGGGCTGACGTCTCCATATCTTTTTCCATAGTTTAGCTTTATGTTCCGCTGCAATTTTGTAGAACAGCATGCCCCGAGGAGGTTCATTCTGCCGAAGACTAATTGAAGTCTCTCAACACCTCGGTCGAACGGAACCAGCTGAAAAGTGTGAGAGCGCCTTATATTCCCAACTGGCCTTAATTAATTTCTCACCCATCCAGCGGCAGAAACTACGCAGCTTATTTGAATGTTTATTAAAATGTACGAGAACGGAGAACCGAGAACATGCCTCCCCGCGTTGCCTCCTCTTCTCTCGGACATTGTTGCGCCTAATTTGATATAAAATATATGTATAATATATATATTTATGTGCCATGGTGTTATGGCAAGGCAGGCGATTCACTAACAACGCGCCAACATGCAAATTGGCAATTTAGTTTTAATTTTTTAATCGCTGCAAAGGAAAATTCAACTCGTTACGTTGATTGTTGAACAGATATACATATAAATTGTATTTCGTTTGGATAACTCATAAGTGGCTACCGTTTTACATACTCGTACATAGGAATAGGAAAATATAAAAAATAAGAAATAGTTTTTCGTGTGCACCTTTCGTTCATAATTTTTAATTGCGAAATGCAGAATATTTAAAAAGTTTCAGTCAAAAGGGGCTAGTAATTGTTTCCGAGTGCATACAATATCATGTCAAGCAGACATTTCAATTCAATTAAATTCTTTCGCCTTTTATCGAAAAACTTTTGCGGCAACAACTTTTTCGTATTCCCAACCATTTTCCACTTTACAAAAGCTGCATAAATTAATTAACCAAAATGCTTTTAAACTTACATACATGCAAACGTCCCTAAAATATACAAGTTCTTCGACAGAAATCTGCGACTGAAGGAAAACAAAGGCATAAATCGATTAAATTTGCTGTCATTCTAAATTTGACACATGAAACAAAATGCGTTGAAATATTCCCACCCACGGTACCCAAAAATATTTTTTAAAATGGAGGGGGAAGTTTGTTCCTGTCACATGTAGCTGGGTGTGAAAACAGCAACAACAGCAAGGGTAACATACGTTCGAAAAGCTTTTCAGATTTTCCCCTCCCCTCCCCGATGGGGGTTTCCTTTCGGGAAAAGGGTGAAAATCTGGGTGCGCGACGTTTATGCAAATTGTCAGCCGTTTGACTGTGAAAACATTGTGTAGCCATTTGAACTCTCGGGCAACAAAGAGTTGAAAGGATTTTTTTGGAAGGAGCAGATGGAATTTAAAATTAACATTAAACGCTTGAAAAAGGATATGAAACAATACAAAAGATAAAATACACGTAGGAGCTTAGAATGACATTAGTTAGTTTCATGCGAGTGTACTTTCAACATTATATTTACTGCCAAGAAAAAAGAATTGTTTTATTTTCATCTCTAGTGTAACAAATAGATGTTCTTCATATATATAGCTTACAACATACCTTTTAAATTTAGCATTTTTCCACCTTTTGTAAGTGTCTTGTTTCTTCCTGCAATTAGAATCTTCATTTCCATCCGACGCTGTTCTCGGAAAATCGTTTCTTCGCAGATTCTCTTCTCATTAGCTCTTTGAAAAGTTGTAGTTGCAAGTGGAACGCGTTTCCGACTTGTTTAAGGCGGCACCGAGCGATAAATAAGCGGCTTTCAACCTACAACTCTGACTTTAACACTTGCGACAACTTAATTCGTCGCAATCATGCGAGCAGTCTCAACTAAAGTCTCCTCACCGCTTCCACCAAGAGACCCCATTTAAATTAATCAACCTGCTGGGCCGAACTACACCCATTGAATACCCTGCGATTCTTCCACCCACTCGAGGGCTCCTCACGAACTGGCGATAAGCTCAGCTGTTGCGTGCTCCCGACTAATTTTCATGTGCGTTGCTAATGAACTTTTAATTGTTTTGCGAGCAAACAGAAGAGATTCGATCAGAAGACAATCGCAATTGAAAGTTTAATGAGGTTTAGTTGGTAGGGTGGTTACCATTTATTTTGAGAATTTTACTAAGCAACTATAATTAAATATATTTCTATCACTGTCCAATCTAATCCCTAATCCGAGCACCTATGTATGTATATTCTAGCAGACTAATTCATAATTCAGTTGGAGGTCCTTCAGTTCGATTCTTCTCTTCCGAGTGGCAAACCACACAAAGCCCACATAAATAAATTGCCGGCAATTACGGCGTTAACAAGTTTTATTGACTGACTAAATGCGCAAAGCCCCCCTCACCCCGGAAATCCATGAAGTAAATTCCCCCCTCCGTCTCTGGCGAACTGAAGTCCAGAGATTTTTCCGCTGCCCGCCGCTTCCACTGAGTTCTCCCCCTTTTTCGGATTTTTCGGGCAAGGACATTTCATGGGCTTGTACAAACGTTTAACCGAGTGTCTGCTCCCCTCAGTTTCTCCTGCCTCCCCCTCCCCGTTTTTTGGGCGGGGAGTAAATTTATTTGCGCTTCGTGGTCGTCTGGTCAAGTTTTTGTTTTTGACCGAAAGAGGGGAGTTTTGTGCCGAGGGAGAACAATGAATAATGTCCGCAGTCAGTCGGGCGCAATCGCTTGTTTCCACTTGCCGACCACCCACCGCCACCCACTACCATCCCCCCATACCCCCATCCATTCTCCCGCCCCACTTGGTCGCCCATTCATTCCGCTAGATCAATCTTCGTTGCACTTCTGTTGGGGTATCCCCCTCCTCCCGCCTTGCTCTCCCTGTCCATGTCTGTCTATCGATTCGACACTTTGTTGCATTTGAAATTTATTAGCCGGTTCTATTCCACATACACGTAAAAAAGGGTCTATGCTGTAAAAATGTTGAAATCGCTGGAGTTTATTATTAAAGGTAGAACCACTCCGTCCAGCCTTTTAATTCCGCCATTAATCAAAGCACAAAAATTGGTTTCATTTTAGAGTCCTTGCTATATTGTATCTAGTTAAAATAAATTGGATTGTAAGAAGATTAAAATATTATAACAATGAAGTTCTCTTATAAATAAGTTCATATACCTGCAAAAATAAACATTCGGGGCTAAATATCTATTGAAAACCATAACGATTTCTTTCTGTGCCCAAACACACCGACAGAAATCTTTATCGAGCACGTACATATATGTATGTACATATATCCCCAGCATATTTCTCACATTATAACTGTCAGTCGGAAATTCACCTTTCGAGCTAAGCATAAAAAATGGCAAAAGAATCGTAAGGCGACATTGATTCTGGCTATTCCTTTTTATTTTGGCAATGGCAGCCAATAAAAAGATAAAGCCAGGCAGGCGAATCGTCTGGGGGGAGGTTATAGCCATGTGTCCTGGTCCCGGGCGGTTCGTTCCCCTGGGGGGGTGGTGATGTGGGTGATATGGGCGACATGGGTGAGGGGGGCGGGGGCGTTAGGGGGAAGGGAGAAGGGGGCGTGTGCTAGGCGCTATCAGCATATGCGGTTTAAGTTGCGGTTGACATTTATTTCACGCACCATTGCACAAGTAAATGCGTTGCGGCTTGCCGATTCGATTGGAGGGGTGAGGAGTATATATTTATAAGGTCTGCTATCGGACGGGGTAATGTACTGAACTATTGCAACTTAGCAGGGTCTTTTAAAGGACTAAATAAGGAAAATGTATCAAATATATGTATTTCATGAGTGCCAACAAAGCTCGGTACTGATACTTTACACTATAGATTTCAGAAAGCATGTAAAAATAAAATATTGAAAAATAAAATATAATTTTGGCTGTTCGAAATGTCAAATTTTGTTGGTTCTTCAACTTCATCACTGCTTTTTCTCATTTCACAGACAAGGTTACAATTAATCGATCAGGCTTATATCACGTATCAATTAATTTATCCATCACATCTTCAATTAGCAGACACTCAAAGAAAGTCGAGCTGGGAATCGATTGGAGAACTCAGTCTGAAGCAACTTTGACGGCCAAAGATCATCTCCATCACATTTTGCGGGCCCAGAGACCCTTTAACCCTTCCGTTGTCGGGGCAACTTCTGGGCCACGCCCCCAAAAGGCAGAAAGAGTCGCCTTCGAGGGTCTCGGGGTCACTTATCCCCACTTCCTCCACACTTGTGTTTCAATATCTTGGCTTAGGATTTCTTATTCGTTGCGTTTGCCTTGTTGCCTTTTTGGGTTTTTAATTTTACGCTTCGAAATTTTATAATTTCCACACTTTGTGCTAGGCTGCCCCCTTTCTTCATTATTTTATCTCTCCCATTCGGTTCTTGGGGCCTCTCGTCTTTAGCCCCAAACATCAAAAGTAAAGTTTTATTTTCCAGCATATTCTTTTGCCTGCTCCTCGTATTTTTGCTTAGCCCGACTAAAAATTCCTGTCACGTACACAAGATTTTAATTGACGCCATTAAAAGGTTGGGGTCTCAAGAAGCAGAAATAACATAAGTTGAGCGACAGGAATAAAAGTATGGTAAAAAAAAGAATTTGGAAAACTAAATTAAATGTTTATTACTATTTATTGCGTTTGTGACTCTACCTAAAAAAGGTGTTTCATTTTAATTGTTATTTTCTCTAAAAAGTCAACTGATAAGAACATTTGGGTGATTAACTGAAGCACTAATTAGTGGAGTGATGTAGCGAATTTTTGTGAAGTGGCTCATGAAAGTCAGAGATAGTAAATAATCCCCGGCAGTCTTTATCCTTGCCGACATTAATTAATGGAACTTACAGCTCTATTCGCAGGATAACTGAATCTCGAAACTTTTTAGCTGGGTAAGTGGGAATTTTAATTGTACCCTACACACACAGACACACGTCCTTCCCCATCCTGTGTTGACTTTAATTGTGCGAAAAAGCAAAAACATTCTAATTTACAGAGCTGCGCGAAAAAGGATGCAGGATATGTGAGCTGGTTTAGCCTAGCCGTGAAGTTCCCCCGACTCGGTTCGTGTGTTTGGAATGTGATAGTGTAATTATGATGCGGTTTTGGGTTCGGTACTCCACCCTGTCCACATCCTGGCGAACAATTGCAGCCGAAGATTAGCCAGCTCAGCCCTTAGCACACGCCCTCGTTCTGCAGCATTTCAGCAGTTCCGCATTTTCCATGACCATGTGTCGCACGTTGAGAGTCCTTTTTGTGCGAGTCCTTTTTGCATACTCCATTCGGACAATGGCAAATGTACTTTATGCAACTCGCCATTGTTTGCCGTTGTAATTATGTTGACAATCCATCATCATACATCATCATCATTGGCCAATGTAGGGGGTATTTCTGTACATGTTTCTCTAAATTTTTGTTGAGGTTTCTCCGATTGCGATTGTATAACTTTGGGATCGGCGCTTGACTGCCTTTTGTGTCCTGTTTGGCTAATTTGTTTAATGAATGCATATGGAGATTCGCATTGGACGCGGTTGGCACGTGATGACTGATTGAGGGGTTGAAAAATTAAAGAAGGGGTTGGTATTTATTTATTTATTGATACAGCTGGGTAGCTGATATAATATTTGGCCATTTAAAGTGGCAGAAGGTAAATTATAACTGGTACACAGTTAGTTAATACCTCCTAGAACCTTTCAAGGAAAGATCTTTACATTGAGCTTAAACTTATAGTTCCTGTCACCTTTTTCTCTTAACTAATTACTTCAAAATCAATTTGGCTTGCAACTTAGCAGCTTCCACCAGCTAATCACTCAAACTTAAGTCCCAAACCACCAATCCTAAGCTAACCCACTACCACTAGCTGTCTGTCAATCGCAGGACCACATCTACATATACATAGATGGAAAAACCCTGCCCCTCTGCCCCTCGGCCACAGGGCAAATAAGACAAAAGTGGAAAAAATAATGCCAAGAAAAAATATTGAACGCCAGTGTGTGGGGGAAAGTGTAACTGTGTTTAAACTCAATTAGCATAAAATGCAATCCATCATGGAAAATGTCAAAAACTGCTGAGCAAAGTTGCTACAAGTCGGAGCACAAAAAAATAAGGAAAGAAGCCAAATCAGGGGTTGCAAACTGAACCGCAAAAAAAAAAGTAAGTGGAAAAAATTCTAATATATTAAACAAATATGATAATAAAGTTGGAGGGGTGGGCGGAAGGGGAGTGGCCAGGACATTGCCAAATGCAGGAAACTATAAAAAAGCAGAAGACGCTGATAGAGAAAAGAAAGTTGTGAACTTTGCATAACTTTTTCGACCAAGTATTTCACATCCACTCAGGTATTTACGACCTAAGCAAATGCGATAAAGTGTCCCACCCGAAAAATATAAAGTAGATTTCAAAAACCTGTAAGTTGGCCTAGTTGTGCACTGGAAAAAACTGTCACAATCGTCACCCTTTTGGCATTTCTAAGTTCCGTTATTACTAAATATGTCACCCTTTTGGCATTTCTAAGTTCCGTTATTACTAAATATGTAACTATTAAACATATGTTACAAACATAACATAAAACACTTAAATAAGAGCCACACTTTTATGAAAAGAAAGCGAAATAATTTCTCAACGTGCTCGAGTAGTTAGGGGTCAAGTAGTACCGCTGGAAGGAGAATGGGTTAAGGAGGACGCCATAAATTTCCAGGTGCTCCTGACTTGAGCAGAAAACGCTCTCATACGTGGAGGCCCTTTCCACGACAAAGTATTATCGAAGTGGGTAATAAAAAATAGGAAAATATGTTCGAGATTTCGGGCTCTTTGGGCTCATATCTAAATTACGCTCATCCGGAGACATATCCTGCATGGGAAACGCCAGCATTAAATGTGGAAACTTTGTACAATTTTCGTAGCATACTTTGGGGAAAGGCGAAGAAAATCAAACAAAGACCAAGGGGTGAGTTTCCTTTCATTGCTCTTAAAACTCCCAAGCTCCAAGAAAAAGGGGTGTGGCCGCCGCAAAGATCCTGGCCGCAGCATAAATCCTGCAGGACGTCTGGGCGCAGGAAAATGCAATGCCACGGCAAGAGGAATTAAAAAGATGGAAGAAGAGAATATGAAGGTGGAGAAAAGCGGGAATGATAGAGGAAAAGCCAGCAACTACAAAAGAAACGAAGAAGGCAGAAATTTTCACTTGCCAGTCAAAAGGGAAAATTGCATTACGCAGATGTTGCCAATTTTGCAGAGGGTGGGGCAAGTAAAAACTGAAGGCGTGGGGAAAGTCCTGTGAAAATTCTTCCTTTTGTCCCGCCCACCAAGTGCTAAAGAAAAAGTCGTAAAATGCAAGCAAGAAAAGAAAATTGCAAATGAAATGTCGAGAGTTTTGTGAGCTTTTCCCGGGGATTCGGGGGGCGGGCAGGGAAAAAGGGGCGGAGAAAAAGCAATAAAATGGCGGATATAAAGAAAAGCGAAGGCCAGGAGTAGCGATTTTCCCATGTACACGGACTGTACATAAACTCCCCTCAATAAAGAGATTTAAAGGAAGAGAGTATACAATGAAAACGGTTTGCGGAGAAACGATATTATTTTTGCATTCCACTAGCAATTAATCTTTCAATTTTAAACTACAAAAGATAATTGGCGAAAATTACTTGTCGGCGAAAAGTGGAAAGAGTTTGATATATTTCATTATTAGTGGAAACATTAATTGAAGTCTAGGCAAGGGATGAACAAATGTTTAGCTAAAACCAAATGAATAATTGTTCCATTTAATTGTACATTTAATTGTAATGGAAGAAATAGTATTTTTTTAATTTTTATAAAATATTGCTCTATATTATTACACGTTTACACCATACATTAATTTAATTAGGGAACAATTAACAGTTAAAATACAATAGTAAATAATCAACTCATATATCAAGGAAGATATTGAATTCTTAATTGGGTCTCGTTTATTGAAAGGGTTTACTAGAATTCGTTAAAGAGAATGTAACAGGAACCGATCATAAAAGTATAAATATTATTGAATAGGATCAATAGCCGATTAATCTGACCATGTCCGTTTATCTGTTCGGGAAACGTCGATATCTTGGAATCCAAAAATCTAGAAATATTAGGCATACAGCAAAAGTTTGTTCTAGCCCTATCTGTATCTGAGTAATGGGTATCTTATAGTAGAGGAAATGTACAATATCTTTTTCTTCTGTTGATATATTTCTTTCTTTATATAACAAAAATCTGCAATTTATAAACAAACTTTAAGACATACATAGAACCTCGTCATTACTAAAAGTAAAATTGTCTTTTCCTGAATTCTCGGAGCCTCTTTGAAATGAATTGTTTATAAAGGAATTTACATACCGCAGAAGTTGGGCAGGACTTTTCTATAAATAACCCTAGTCGGGACCAGCTTAACCCCCGAAAACCCACCTCATTTCGCCTTCTTCATCATGGTTGTAAAACTACAACCGACAAACTGAAATTGCCCAACGAAATTTGGAAAACATAAATTTAAAATTAGTCCTGGTCAAAGGACGCAGCGAACCCTTGGCCCCACAAGGCCCGAAAATTAAGCAGGGACTAAAGCCAAAATATTGTTTTTACCTTGTAAGTAAAATATTTATTCAATATAACAATATTTTCTGATTGAGGGATGGACGAGGGAACGGGACGGGGATAGGATACCGAGGGAGCGAAAGAGAGAGGGCGGGAGAGAGAGGGAGAGCGAGAGTGCGCAGTGCTGAAATTTGCACAAAGGAAATGCCTTTAAATTGTAAAACGAGACGCATAAACAAATGCACAAACGCAAACTCAACCAAACACACAAAAAGGCGCTGAGTAAATAATAAAGCAGAAAAAACCAAGGAAAAGGCAGGGCAAAGACAGCGGGAAAAGCAAAAACACAAGCGCAAACACAAACGCAAAGAAAGGAAGCCAGTACATAGGGGAACGTTCGGAAAGTGGAACACGCTCTTGGGGGCGGAGTCTCGACGATGGAAATGAAATCGCAATCTGAATTGAAATGGGAATTGAAATGGAAAAGAGCGAGACAGCTAGAGAGCGAGAGAAAGAGAGAGGGAAACGCACACACACTCGCATTCTCGCAATGAGAGAGCGAAATGACAAACAAATACAAATGCACAGTTATTGCTGCGCAGTCGGCGTCGACGTCGCTGCCTCCATTTGCTCCCCTTTTCGCGCCTCTTTCTCCTCCATGCTCCTCGCTTCCCCGCTCTCCTCTTCCCACTGCGTCCTTTTGTTTGTTGTGAGCAGAAGCAATCCCCGAAACGTGTTCAAAACAAATAAAACAAATTATAATCAAGCAAAAGAAAGAAAGAGCGAGAAGAGGAGAAACGAGAGAAGACATTTTCCAAATTTTTGAATTTTCTTACAATTTGATCAAAAACCTTCTGGAAGGAGCGGCACAAGTACATATGTATGTACATGTGAGCTAATACTTAATTTGGTTTAAGTTCAGGTTTTAAGGCAATGCCCTGCAATCTGGTAAAGTTAAGGTCTCCTACTCTTTAGGGAGAATTTGTATCTTGTATCTACATTTAATAATTTATTCTTAATTTCTTGTAAAGTATTCTTAGCTCTTGTAAAAGACTTTAACTTGCTTTTGTTATTTGCAACTTTAAGCCAATAAAATATGCCAAAAACTGAAATATTAAAAGGTTTGTAAAGTTGCATTTTTTAAGATATGAGTTGGGGTTAACATATGCACTAGATCAACAATCAAAAATGACGGAAATCCATAGGTTCTTGGTGCTTACATTGTCTTCTTAGTCGCTGTTGTTGGTGTCGGGGCAATTAACCCACTACTGCCCCCCCTCGGCCGACTGCGAGGTTAACCCCTCGTCTTACTCGCCGTTTGGGCCGTGCATAAAATTATCAGCCGCAGAAATTATAGCAAAATGCTACAAGTTTTTGTTGGTGAATTTGCATCTGGTTTTTTATCAGGCGTTTTAATTACAAAATGCTACAACAGCTTCGTTTCGATGTTTCAGTCGAGTTGTTTAATTGCATTTGATTGCCCGTAGAATTATGGGAAAAGTGAGAACTAATTGATGAACTCCAATCATAATTTCCTTAAGAGATTCTGAAGTTTTCTGGCTGGGGAGCTATGGGTGTTCAAATTATACAAATTATGCATTATACAGAAGGCAGGTAACAAAGCTAAATGAGATGTACATACATATGTACATACATCCATGCATGTTTGCAATATTTCAGTAGTAACTTTTTTTAAGAATATTAAAAAAAGTACAAAAATAAAATTAAAGGGAATATGTCATTTTGTATTATTTCTGCACCTATAAGAAGTTGTTATAATATTTATTTCGCCAACAATTTGGTGGAGGTCTGAACAGCTAAACATATTTTCATTCGTTCTTTTGGTCTTAAAACGTGTTTTCACAAGAGCCGCACCAGCTACATAAATTTGAGTGGCAATTACGTTAGTCAGCTCACTTTGCCCGCCGAGAAGCCCAGGACTCCTTGCGATTGCCGGCGGCGTAAGGACCTTCGGGCAGGTCGAATTTCCAATTCCAGGAGCGACCATGCTAGCTGCCATATTCCCCATTACGTAAGACCCCTCCGAAATTGAGTTGAAAATGCTTTCTTACAACTAAATCAAATGTTTTGATAAATTGCCCGGCACACGCAAACATTTCGTTTGGACAAAATGGCCGAGAGAGCTGTCGACCCGATATATATGGCAGTTGATGCTTATCTGGCCATTAAAACAAGGCCAAGACTTTGCGCAAAAAGAAAACAATTGCGTGCCATTTAATGTGATTTTTGCATTTCGCTGAAATCGCCCCGCCGCACTTTGTTGTGCTCTTCTGTTGATCTTTCGTTTTACATGTAATCTATATAAATATTTACATTTTGTGTGGCTGCCGTTGTCAACACAATTGAGCAATTAAGTAGGGGATCTACGCCAAGATCTTCCCATGACTTATCTGGAAAAGGTTCTTCTCATGACTCCGCCGCTGCCACAGCAATTTTCATTTCAATTTCTGCGCACGCGCAACATTTCAACCTCCCACTCACGTTCCCCAAGTTTTTCCATTTCGTTTTTTCCATCTTTTCCTGTTGCTGGCCAGGCTTTTACCTCTTTGGTTACGAGACTTGCACAATTTATCTGTGATTCCATGTGATTCCATCTTCAGCCTGGGCAGTTTTTCCTGTCAAGAGCTGGTCGCTGGGATGTTTTAGGGTTGTCATCGTCATCGTCTCGCTGTATTTATGATTATTGTTATTACTATTTCATCCTTCTCTACTCCATTGCCTGTTTCGTGAGCTTTGAACTTGCCAGCGCAACTTCAATTCATAAGAAGTTATTGAATCCGAGGTTGAGGTTACCCGCTGCAGGTAAGCTGCTGGTCGAGCGGGAATTTAAGATTCGTTTGGCCCCTTCAACATTTGTCTATAGACAGACATACATAAAATGTTTTAACTCTGTAGTGATCCATCGATTCGGTACGAAACTTCTAGTTCTGTTCGATAACTTCTAAGTACACTCAGCTGCCAATTTTCATATCCATCTGCCGTCGTTTTCCTAATGGGTTAAGGGCCTCGGATCGGCCTCTGGTTCTGTTTTTCACCCGCGAGGCTTTCTATTTTTATGTGGCGCGTGTGTGGAATCAATGAAATGGAAGATAATTGCACACACCCAGCATTTCCATTATTATTAACATTAACATGAGCAGCAAGGATTGATGGGCGGGGAAAAGAGGAAAGTGGAAAAGTGGGAGGCAGGTGTGTGGCAGTAGCAAGCAACACGTGTGAAAATCAAATTCCATGGCATCACCTACGCAAATTACAAAATGAACACACGCAGCGCTGGCCAAAGAGGGGCAGGGGAAGGGGCAGGGTGCGGGGGGCTTACAAGCCGGCTAAGGGGGGTTAAAGGTGCCGAGCGCATGCCTGAGCACCAATGGGTTAAGCGCGTTAATCATTTTAGCATTGACCGGCCTCAGCATCCTTACAGTGCTGCCAACGTTCGATTTAAAAAAGTAGCCAAATCATCATTTAAACACAATTCAAAATATTATTTTTCTAGATGAGTTTTATAATGTGTTGTATTTGATAAGATGCTGATACTTATATTTATCGTAAAATATTGATTTCATAATATTAATAGATAAGAGATCAATTTAAATTACCATATTTTCATTTGGTTTAAGTGTTTTCAATCAAAGACTGTAAATTACTTTACTTCATTAAATTCATTAAATTACTTTATAAAATGTAACATACATTCGGCTCTCACTTTTATAGCTAGAAAATAGCCAGATTGGTAACACTGCCCCGCTCACTTTTCCCTCTCTCAATCATTTACCTCGGCTTTCCCTGTTCCGCCTGCCACCCAGTCATCGATGATTATTGCGTTAATTAATATCCTGCATCCTGGTTTTCAGGAGTTCCATGGGGCTATTTCGAAGGCATACTTGTGCGTAAACTTCAAAAGGAATCTCTGCTATTTTCGTGCGAGGTGCCTGCTGCCCGGCTTAACCCCTTGTTGCCCCCGTTTCGAGGTCTTTGTCCTGTTCACTGCCTTGGGCTGCGTTTGTCCAGCTGCTGCCCACTTGCCACCTGCCACTTGCCACTCCCACTTTTCCTTGGCCTGTCAGCAGCAACTGACCTAATAATCATTTTCAAAGCGAAAAATTGTTGCTGCCGAGTTGGCCTAACTTATTTCATTCACACTTTGTGTGGGGCAAGGGGTGGAAAGGGGGGCTCGAATGGGCGGACTGCTGACTGGTGTTAAGCGCTTGGGGAAAACATTTTCCTTTTTTAGCCTTTTGTTGCTGTGTGCATGGGGCCTATGCGTAGAGTTTTCAGCAATGGATTTTTGGATCCAGCCTAATTTGGGCACTTTGATGAATGTTTTGGGAATGGGTGGATTAAGCAAGTTTTAATGGGAATTGGAGATCTGCAAAAGATCTGCTTACAAACTCGTGGAATAAATTAATTTCAAATATTTGCACTAGTATCATAAACAATGTATAAACTTTCGTATATGTATGCCAAATGTCTGTCTTTTGAACTAGAATCATTCCCATTTAAAATAGCTTTCTCACAACCATTCAATCGAAATCAAATTCAAAGCTTATCACTGGTAGACCATCCCCAGGCCATTTCTCATGGGTCAATCAGTTTGCTCCCAAACAAATTAACCAGAAGCGGATGCAATTCAAGGTTCATTAACAGATTTCTCTCACCTTTCGAACTCCCAGCGAGCAAAATGCAGTCATCAATCATAAGAATCGAATGGAGTCCAAAAGTGTGATTGCTATCCGAGCACGAATAATGATCAAGATATTCAGCTGCAAGCTGGCAAAGACAAAAAACCGATGGAGTGATCGAAGATCGATATTTTCAGGGGAGAATTGAAAAATTAAGGCGACGCGTTCGCAATACTCTGGCACATCCAAGTGCCAATTAGGCATTTTGTACATTCTTCGTGGTCGCAGGCGACAATTACCAAAGACAAAGTATTGACCACAGAACATTTGACTTTCCATTCGCATTCGACACTGCATTTGTCGCTTTATTTGTCTTTCGGGCCATTCGGGCCTTTTGGGCCTTTCGGGCGACTAATCGAAATTAAATGACGTGTGAATGTTGGCAGCTGTTCTCTGTTGGCTCACCTCCTGACTTTGTGCTCTTGCTGTTATTATTATTGCATAGCTTTCGATTGCCGTCAGTCAGCAGCTCCCAATTGGTATGGTGGGTACCCTGTAGCTGACGGGGATGTGGGGCTATCAGTGGCTAATGAGGAAATTGCTCTGTGAGTGACAATCATGGACTCAAGAGGGAAATATGTGAAAGCTTCCAGTTTAGTCTCAACAAGAACCATATAAGTAACATAGAAGTTTCGAAATTAATAACATATCTTTGGAATCTAAATTAGAATTAACTGAGATATTTTTTATATTGCTGCTTGGGTTCGTTACCTGTTTTGCAGGGACATATACAAGTCGACCCTGGCGACAAACCTTAACAATCTGCTTCCGTTCTGTTCAGTTGATTGTCGTCTGTCGCTTTTTGTGGTTTTTATCAATTTAGTTGATATGTTATTGGGCTATTCGAGGAGACCAGGAGGAGCCAGAGCAGACAGCAGAAGGACCCATAAATTATGACGACTGTCAGTGGATGATTGCAATTGCGTTTGCGTTTGCGATTACGATGAGGTTGTCGATTACCAACTGGCGTTAAAATGTTGTGGCGGCTTTCATAAATTTTGTATACGAGTATGCAGACTTTCACGCCTGATATTTGTGCTACTTCACTGCCATGTTCGGGCATTTAATTAATGTTTAAATAAACCCGGAGAGGTGGCTTCTTCGCATTTCGCCCCGAGTGATTTGTGGATCATAAAAGTGAACTGTGAGAAAATTGGAGAAACATCGGATGATCTGCGGAGTGGCTGTGCCACTTCTGTTTGATTAAACTTTGTTTAATTTATGATGTCTGACCAGAGATGAACTTGTTCGTAAATTGTACAATTTTATGCCTGATTTGTCATGGCCGAGTGGGATTGGTTGGGGTCTAAATGAGGCTGATATATTTTTACCCATCAATTTGGGATCGATTCGACTGGCTTGGGGATAAGCTGCTCACTCTGACTGGCAACTGTCATCAAATTGCACTCAGCTTGTCATTACTTACAGCTTTGTGCTAATAGTTGCCTTCATTGCCTTCATTCAGCAGATGCTTTTTTCGCCATCTCCACAGAGCTGGCTAATTTACATATAAATTAAAACTAGAAAAAGTGAGAGAAGTGCTCACAACACACACATCACTTGGAGGTCGGTCGGTCTTGAGCTGGCAGTTTGTTAACCTCAGCTCGTCAGTCTCGTTCTTGTGCTTTTGGTAATAGTTGTCTGGTTTTCTCAGGTTTTTCAAGTCGCCCGCCCCGAAATTCCGCACGAAATTTCATAAATGCCTGGCAATAAGCGACCCAAGCGGCAGGATGAATCCCAGCTTCCTAGCGAGGATATCATGTAAAAAAGTCGAGCCACATATGCGACACTTTGCTGCACATGTCCTGCCACAGGACAAAAGGCATCCCGGGCACACAAAAAACCGCAAAATGCTTAAATGTCTTTGATGGCTGGCTCTCGAACATCCACCAACAGAAGTCCTCCACCCACAACTTGGTTACCAATTTTAGTTTTGGGTTTCAGTTTGGCATTTTGTGCATTTTGTGCGCTCCAAGGAATTTCAACTGTTCGAATCCGAAATATTTACGCTGTTCAAATTTAATCTGTACATTTTACAACTGGCCAACCTCAACCTCAGCCTCAACCTCTTTGATCTGCCAGCCGATTGATATATCAGATCATTAATAATAGTTGGTTTCGAACTTTTTCCAATCTCCTCTTCGGTTTTTTATTCGGCGCCTACTTTCTTGGCATACTATTTGTTCAATTTCACGGTGTACATACTTAGTTATAGTTGTTATGTTCTCGGGTTTCGATTCGCTTTGGCCACTCAGCCGAAAACATTTGAATTATCATTTTGTGGCACTGCCTAATGATGATTGTTTCGCATTTAATTGGTTTTTCATTCGGTTGGTGGTGCATGACTGGCAAAAAAAACTTACAGAACTTGTTGGAAATTGTAATGGGTTTGAGTGATGGAAAAAAACATCGGATTGATGGTAGGAAGTTCACTTTATTCCCATTTTTAGTTACACTTTCTTATACGCATTGTTAAAGGGGTGTGAATCCTGCACTTGAGTATTACTTTCTCTATAAAAGCAAATCTAACCCTTTTTAGTATGGCACTTTATCCAGTTCACCATTGCCATTGCCACATATCATTATTTCATCTTTAAGCAAATCGAGCTCTAAGCCACTCTAATGGATTTCGTACCCCGCCGAAGAACATGGATTGCGTATTTCCAGCGACCCAATCTGCAAGCCACAACCCTCGAATACCATCTAATTGCCATAATCCATTTATAAGGTAGCATAGTCGCACAATGCACAGCGAGCCAGGGAAAACTGTGGGGAAAAGCGAAAGAAAAAAGGAAAAACAAACAAAATAAGCCAGACAACAGGCAAAGTAAAAAAGTCGGTTGTTGCAATATGACAGGACTAGTAAATAAATAAGGCGGACGGCCCCCAGAAGTTGGAGCCCCAACCGCTGGTGGAGCCCCCCGTTGCCTGCAGTAAAATGATACAAAGAAATGCGAGACGACGACGTTTCAGTACAATTTCCCGGCGTTCGAGGAAAATCCTTTTTATTAGTGCGATAAAGGCCGGTGAAATATGTAAAAGTTCTGGGAAAACGAAGCAGGGAAATTACACAAGCTGCAGACAACATTTGCATTGCCTACTTGGCGGCGTCTTTTATTTATGAATTTTCTTGTCCGCTTTTCCGTACGGGGAAAAGCTGCGCTTATTATAATTTCCTTTTGAGCATTATGCTGCCAACCAACCCCAACCGCCGCCGGCTGCTTCCCACTGTGCACAGTGGGCCTAATGGATGTTTGCTGTCGCAGCTCGATGCTCGTTTTTTACGATTTGTAAGTGCAATCAGTTGTACAAATGCAAATCTCCCATCGGGTTTTATTTTTTGTGTGCTCGTTTTTTTCCAGCGCTCAAAGTCAACTGAGTCGTTTAATTTTGTTTAATAAGATTTCGCGGTATTTCCCCGCACGTGTTGCTTTAATAATCCGGCATCAACCACCCAGGCAAATTACCCCAAAAATCTCGAGTATTTTCTACGCATTTTTTACGCATTTTTACTCCCATTTGATTCGGTTTTTCTTGTCTCGCAGAGTTTCGGTTTCATTTTGGGCTTATGACTTTGATTTGTGTGTTTATCTTTTGAATTTTTATTAGCAAATAAGTTTCCTTTTCCACCCAGGAGGGGCGAAAAAATTCAAATGAGCGGAAATGATGGAGAATAAATATCCGCTTACAATTAGACAAAGAAGTGAGCCAAAGCCCGAACATCTGTTGTGGAAATTGCAATTTAATCGCAGTATTTTCGATTTTCGAAAGCCAGTGGACAGCCAGCGTACAGCTGTCTGTTTGAAGCGTTTGGTAAATACAGACAAAAGTTATAGACTGATAAAGCAGTGTTTGCAGTGTTGTAGCTAGATTTGTCAACTCGTCGCTTTGTTTGCCTTTGGCTAAATATCGAAACATGTGTGCAATCCACAGCTTATCACGTGGCTCCCCTATCTGCCACCCACTTTCCCACCCACATAAAGCAGTTGTCAATAAAATAGTGCGATATATGTCTGCGTCTGTCCCCAGAGAATTCTCTGGGGGATTGGCATCCAATAGTTCTCTGGCTGGAGTGACTTTGCTTCCGCAACAAAGTCGTTGTGCCACCTTTGAAGTTCGCCGCCCGGAGCGGGACTTTCAATTAGCTTTACACCTTTCCCGACTTCCAAGTTAAGTCGCGAGGAGACCGCACACAAAGTCAGTTGAGGGATGAGTTCCGCATAAACAGAAATACGAGATACTCGCCAGTGATGAGAACCTGAGACACACATTCGATCGTGACAGGTGATTTCACTCTGAACACTACACTTCTATAATTAACTTGAAAATGAATGTATCTTTAACCAAATGATGATTTGGTTTAAATGATTTTAAATCAAGATAAAATGCATATGAAAAATGTTAGGAAACGCCTATTTCGAATAATTTCGAATGATCTTGTAGATTATTTTTATTAGATAGCATCTAAAGCCTTTAAATAAAATTCTGTCTTCGACTCACGGTGCCATCTTCGCGATATTTTGTTTCCACAGTGTTCATTTATTGATCGTTAAAAATGATTTAGACCTGACAATGAGACATTGTTAAGGGCGACGAGGAGCTCGTAAAGTTCTGCGGTTTTTTGGGTTTCTGTTTAGCACATCCAGGGCCAGCAATTTGCTGTTGAGAATAAAACAAACCGGCCCCGAAAAGTACTCAAATTAAACAATTTTTCTTATTGTTTGCCATAGAGCTACTGTTCTCTCCATTTGCGGTTTCCCGCGGCCGGCAACTTGTTGCTGGCAACATATGCGGCTAGGCTCTGCCCTTTCAAGTTCCCAACATGGAAGAGACAACAAATTAATGTTGTCGAAACACGAGAAAGACTTGTAAACTGTCGGCCGCTGAGGCAGAAACCCTTTTTCCTTTTTCATTTTTGGCAGGCTGCGCAGACCGTCGAAGAATCGCTGGGAAGAAGCTCCAGAAGAAGCAGCTCAAAGCTCAGCACGCACGGGAACAACAACAGGAACAACAACAGAAACAACAACGACTTCTACTTGGCGGCTTTTGACTATGGCCTTTTGCATGTGGACCCGGTTCGGTGGTTGTTGTTGTTGCTGCATTTGCTGCACGCCTAAATGTCTTCTAAGTGGCGTAAATCTTAAATTGTTGCCCCAGGCTCTTCGCTTTTTATGGTTTCATGACTTTGATTTGCCTTGGCAATCGTCGCAGATTTGGGGGATTAGTTTTAGCCGGTGATTTGGCCGAGTTTTTGCAGCTTTTACTGATATTTGATTTTTTTATTACTGCTCTGATTTTATTAGGTATGCAAATTTTTGCGAGTCCTTCCGTTCTTCTTTAAGCGAAAACACACTTAATTATGTTTCTGCCCAGACGCTTGTATTCCGATTTGTCTGGCAATATATTTTTTGTAGCACTTCATTGTATTTAATTTAGGCAACTCGAAATTTTTTTAAATATTTGATTATTAATATATGTATGTACACTAAAAAATAAACTCACACTTGCTATTTTAAGTTAGGTGGATACTTCTCATTTACATAACAATTATTTATACCCCATGAAAACTTAAAAAAAAAGTTTTTTTACCATATATCTTTCTATCAAACACTTTTTTAATTTGTTTGGGTGAGATTTTGAGTGGTTGTAGGGGAAAACTAACGTTTTTTTAGCCATAAAATTCACAGTTTTTATACAAATGTCAGCATTATATGCCTGCAATTGTTCTGTTAGGTTTCGGATTTTTCGAGAAATACTGGTTAGTAAGTTAATAATTTATTTGGCACTCTAAATACATAGCAATTTTAAAAGTACGGGAGAGATGTAATACAAAAGTCTCGGTCTCAAAGTATTCTACTTCTTAGGTATTGTGCTAACTTTTACTCACCTTGGCTTACTGCTTTAGAATTCGGTAGAAAGGTCTTGCGAACTTTCCCCCAGCTTAAACACGAGAAAATGATTGATTGTTGTCAATAGGAAGCTTCCAAAGAAATTAACTGTTCGAGTGTTGCATAACTCTCGCACCCCGGAATCGATCCACCACGCAGCTGTCAAATTCGGAGCATCATATAAATGACATCGGAACAGTCGAAAACAAAAAGTAAGGAGGCATTTTTGTCACGCAGCCAAATCGATGACGTCGCAACAGAAGGCGACGTAATCAGTTCCGCTTAGCCAAGTCACAAGTCACAAAAGTCGCAGGATAAGTCGCAACTACACGGCCTATCTAGAGCGCTGATGACTGTTTTGATGATGATGACAGCCGAGTGCGATTGACAGGGATTTATGATTGCTGCCTAAGCAGTTGAAATTTCTCTAAAGTCCTTCTTCTCGGAGGACTGTTCTTCGGCGAACAGAGAAAGCTGAAAAAGCTGGAAAAGGGTGACGGAGTTGCAGACCCAAGTGAATGACCCGCTTGCATTTTGTCTCTACGTGTGAATGGCTAAGCAAACACAGGCAAACATTCACTCATTCATTCAAATGTGTGAAAATTGCACATTATGTGGGCAAACAGTAGTCACTCAATATCTGATACAAAGAGTTCTATATTGTACATGCACAATACAGTAAAAAAAAAACTGTCAAAATGATGCAAATGCAAATGGTATTAGTGTGACCAGTGCATGAAAAACGTTAAACAGTGTGACCAAACTAATAATTATGTAAGAATAGGATCCTTTCAACGATTAATATTTACAAGTGAATGATAACAGTATATATTATGGTAATATTAACCTTTTTCCAACTTGAGAGTTTGGCATTACCACTGTGCCTGCAGTCTGCTCTGCTTTTTGGTTCACTCACCTCGGCTTGAGCAAACATTTTTTGCGGCAAATTTTTCAATGCGCATTGCATTTCATCTCTAAACGAGATATGGGCACCAGGACGAGGACGCGAGTCCTTTTCAAGATGCTAGCTGCTAGATGCTACGGAGGAGCAAGCGAGACGGGGCGAAGTGTCTGCTGTGAGTATGAATATTCATGCCTTGTTTATGCATATTTGCGTGTCAAGTGATGCCACGTCCTCCTCCTTCCAACTCCTCTTCCTTCGTCCTGTGCGATTCGCATTTCTCTGCTCATTGCTCTTATTCAGCGGCTTCTGCTGCTCCTGCTGCTTCCTCTTCATCTCCTTGCACGTGCAACACGACGTATGCGCAACATTTCCGCTTCTGCTTTTCGGTTTGCTTTTCAAGTTTGTTTACCATTGCACACGAGCTGGCTTCAAAAAGCGAAAAAGCAAAAATGGACGAGGGGAATGCCAGCGCTGTGTGAAAAATTTTCTGTTTATGCTCACATTTCATTTGAACGTGAGTTTGTTTGTTTGCCAATTTGAAGTGCTAAAAAGTCGGTGGCTGAAGAGGACCAAGGGTTGACTGCACGGGGAGGACTTTGATTGCAATTTGTGCTGAGTGTGCAGAAAGGAAATGACTGCAAAGGAGCTTGAGCTTCTGCACTTTCGGCCTGCCAAAGAGCAACAGCAGACGGATTAGATAAAGGAAGAAGGAACCGTATTTCAATGGGAAATCATAAATAGTACCATTTGAAAAGGGACATGCAATCGTTATCTTCCTAAAATCGCTCCATCCCAATTGGTTTTTAGAGCTGAAGCATTTTTCCAATATTTTACTGTCTCTTTCACTCGATTTCTGCTAACCCATTTAGTAGCCTGAAGAGAAATCCCCCAACTACCCACTCAAAAAAGTATGTTCACATCAGTCTGATTTCCACGCCGTGTCCATGACAATTGCCCAGTCAAAATGGGGCGTAACTAGCCATGTTGCAGCGCGGCCTCAGCTGGGAATTGACCATGGCCCAGACGGGGACGTTGCTGCTGGAAATGATGGAAATGATGATGACGATGATGGATACTCGATACTCCTTGATACCTTGATACCCCGACCGAACACGAGCAGAACAAAAGCCATGTAGCGATGCCCTTGAGTGATCTATGCAAAGCAAAAGGCGGTGCTCAGGACCCGAGATCGGAGGATTGATGGTGATCGTGGTTATGCGGTTGGTTACAGCCAAATGAAAGGTAGCCGTTGCCAGTAGCCCGCTGGTAGCCGACTAGTCATCAAAACTGGGAAATTAGCATAGACAGTTTCCAAGCCAGCCATGGCCAAAGTGCGTAGAAAATCATAAAAATGGCTACTGGAGTGGCCAACGAGCGACGAGCCAAAAGCACGATGCAGCTGGATATCCACACAAAAAAAAATTTACGAAAATTAAACAAAATATAAATTTGTTTGTTACTGATCATGTTTCTCAACTAGTTATCTAAAAAGCCTTTATCTATTTAAGGAAGATATTTAAAATATGTCAGAGGTACAATGTTTAAAAGGCATTAAAACAAATATTCTGAATCTAAATGAGACCGAGCTTATAATTAAAATTATCATACAAATAAGCAATTAATATATGCTATAATACACATTAATATATATGTATTACACATTATTACATATCTTAAAGACCAAATCACAGTCAGTACTGTACCACATTAATAACACGTTTCCCAGTAAATATTTATGTAGTGCCAATTTGGTTGGAACCCACGTTTTTCTCTGTGCAGATGACTCGGCCTCAAAGCCAGCGGCATTAATTTCATACAATTAATGGAAATTATATGAAATTATGAGTGGAACATTGAAATTCCTTGTGAACATCACCCGGGACAACAACAATCCAGATGAAATTCACTGCCCGCCTTCAAACGGAGAACTTCTAGCACTAACTTGGGTGGCAATTTCCATTTAGACACAGGCCAGGCCAAATGAAAGAAAATTAAATTTTTCACTGTCCTCTTAATTGAAACATTAGCCAAACATTTTAGCTATTCCCACTCCCCAAAAACGCTGGAGCCGTTCGCTCCTCTGTTCATTTACATTCAAATTAACTCGTAATGAAAACGAGTCGAGAAACTTTGACTCCGACTTTGTCTGCTTGTTTTCCGTGGGGGTTGTGGCATTTAATTAGTTGTTCTGATTGTTGCTGCTCCGTCGTCCTGTCGCTTTTCCCCTGTTTATTACTATTTGCTGGCCATTTCTTCTCGGCTTAGTCAGTTAAGTTATCCACGCGCAAGGATCTCTGTTTGTTTTGACACTCGTTTGATGTTCATTTGCTGCAGTTTAATGACAGTTGGCAGTTGTCTATTCGATTGAATGGCCGATCAAAATTACGGGGTGGCTAGCACTGACCTTTCGGAGAGCTGTGAAATGGAAAACAATGTCGTCATTGCTGTCACTTTTAATAGTTTCGATTTCCAAGGGTGAAATCACGTGATGACCTGAAGTCCTCAACTAAGTCCGCCAAAATAAAAGCAGCTGTTTCTTTCCTTTTCTTAAAATTTAAATTGCAAAAAACACTATTGAAACAAGCTTGGTTTATAATTCTATTGAAAGATTCGACAAATAACACAGGCTAATTAATTTTTCCTTTACTTCCGCAAACAATATTAAATATTGATGAAATTTCAGGGTTGTCATTGATACAACTCTGCGTTGCACTTGCCGCAACCCGTTCCCACCCACTCCCAAAAAAAGGACCACACCTTTCAGCCCCATGCCTTCCGATTTTCCATCGCCAATTTCTCGGGGCGTAATGTTGCCGTGGCAAAAAGAAAACAAGAAAACAGCAACACGTGGCCCTTTTAATTAAAATAAATAAATAGGCGCAAACACATAAATAAACAGAAATGCCGAGCCATTGGATAACTACAATGCCAAATAGAGATGATGGCTCTCGGTTACTCTGTCAAAAATATTCTTGCGGGCCTGGTATTCAATTTCATGCATTTACATTTACATTTACTCGGAAGATGGGAAGAGCGGGTTGTGTCCCGGGGCAAAGGAGTTCGGGAAGGGGCGAGTTCTACCCCCCATTTATATAAGAACTCACGATATGGGGGCGCCTTGGGCTATGTTATGGCTTTTTTGTACGCTGTATTCTTTGTGAAACGTGCGCATTTGAATTTGAGGCGAATTATTATTTAGTCGCGGCGAGACGCAAAACGTTTCTCGGAATAAAACATTTCCAACAACTTAATTTTTGTACTGCGAGAATATACCGCAATTTGCATGTGGAATAAATCAAATGTAAAACGCATAAAGGAGTCAGGAGCAGCAGAGGCAGCAGGAACTCCCCCAAAAAAGCCCAGACATGAGTTATGGGCTGTGGGTTAAGGTGGAAAAGGAGGAGCAGGAGCAGGAACAGTAGCCTTTGTCTGGCCAGGATTATGACCATTTATTTGCCTGTCCGTCCTGCAAAATGGTAAATACTCCTGTGGTGGGGCGAAAGTTGTGGCCTAAGGCGATTTTCCTCGGTACAAGAAATCAAAATCAATGAAGATTTCGGCGCACAATGGAGCGGTATTAAGAGAAAGAGTGTCCTGCACCCGTTTGGTTTCCTTCTCCACTTTCTGAGACTTTTTGGGCCCGAGTCCTTGGCTTCCTGAACTTTGCTGGTGGCCTGCCCTTTCATGGATTATGCATCGCTTAGCTGGCGCAAAACTTTACAACCAACCCAAATTATTTATTACTAATTGAAGGAGCAGCACTCGCAAATCGAAGAATGACTTTTCCCTCGGCTTTAATTCGATTACTTTTCGGAAAACATTGTGCACAGAGTTCAATTTGTCAAAGTTAATTAAACCGAGTTAAGAACTTTATTGAGCATTTCCTGCTCTCAACAAATGGAAACCAATCAAACTTAATGCGAACTTACCAAGATGGCAAAGTGAAGTAAATGGCGAACGGAAAATATATCTGCTCCGGCCATTGGGCAAGACATAATAATAACTTATGTTATGGCAGCGCCAGAAGATCTGCAAACGATATATGTACGATCCATGCTCGCCGACATGAATTCAATACTCTACTCTGATTAGGGAAGAGAGCTGAGGTATTTAGAAAAATATAAATAAAATTATAAATATAACTACAAGCATGCTTTAAGCTGGAAAACTATATACGAGTGATTACCTCCTGCTGGGTATCTGAGAAACATGTAAGTTCTTTAAATTGCCGTACAACTTATATTATTTACTTGCAAAGAGCACTTTACATAATTCTTACACCCAAGCTAGGGGTTAATAACCTTCCGTTTTTATACCACAAACATATCCTGCCTTTCCTGGCATATCATTTTAATTTATTCATACACTTCAGGGTATTCATTCTTCATTTTGCCGGCCGTCCGCACTGCTTAATACTTTTCATATAAATGCACAAGTTTTTGATTGATTCAATCAAAACGAAGCAAAACGCAAACGGCGATCAAGAAGTGGTCTTGAAGCCAAAGCCAAAGCCAACGCAAAGTTGGAGGCATCAGGTTTTCTGCATGCCTGTCACGTAATTTATTGATTTAGCTCTTGGGAATACGAGAGACTGTTCGTGGATCGTGAAAAATGAAATGTTTGCCACTGCCAGCAGCAGAGGCAGCGCTTCCAAATGGCACTGATATTAAAAATCTGAATAACTCTTAAATAAATATATAACCCATTTCATATCAACAAGCACCTTCTGAAGAACCAGAAGAAACTTATTTAGATACCTTATAAAAGATTGATGAAATAATAGAGTTTATCAATTTATTTTCTGTTGTCAAATTTACTACAATTTTTAATTTTGAATTATTTATGAATTAAATTTTGAGAGCGTAATTTCTCTGAGTGCACATGAGCAGACGGCGCAAACTGGCATGATGGCTGACCGAACTGGACTGGGGCTGATTGGTTGTCGATCGATTTGGCTGCCGGCCAGACAAATTCAAATGCATTGGCCCCGATCTGTGAATGCAACTGATGCAGGAGGAGGGCCGATCTCGGAGGGGGGGTGTGGGGATCAAAGGCACTTACGCATGTACGCCTCAAACGATACACAAAACTTGATCATCGGCGGCCACAGCGATCATCGATCAACAGACAGACAGACATCCCATCCCATCCCATCCGATCCCATCCCATACCATTTCGACCATCCGATGCCATACCATCCTGGGTCTCAGAGATAATGGCCGGCTTGCCATTTTGCATTTTTGCATTTGTAATGAAACTGAAAACCAGAATGAATCGTAATTTGTTCGCAATCGAGCAGCAGCAGCCAGTCCAAGTCCCAGTTTCGCGCACCAGAAATAAGATCAACAGCGCCCCGGACTGAAATTGCACTTCAGGATGTTCAAAGTGGTTTGGGATAAGGTTGTGGCTGAGGATGGCGATGGCGATGAGGTGGGAAGAGCTCGATATGAATAATCTCGGATAGCAGGCACAGTGGGCTGTCGATTGCACAAGGCAAACTTACAAACTATAGAACATTCTCTTACCTATCAAATGTATCTTTTGATGGCTTTACATTTTATGCCGTATTTTCCGTATATAAAATGTTTATAAAGAAGACTGAACTTAAGTATTAAATACTTAATACTACATCCAAGTTATTGAAAAACTTTGGCTGATATCTAGCACGTTTTTCCACTATTCAAGCCCACTTTCTTAAACGCTTCTCAGATCGCTCCCATTCGCTTCTTCATCTGCGGCCTGCAATTCGTATGTAAAATCGCGCATTTTCAACTGTTATCAGACGCAGTCTTTTGGACTCACGCCGCTGCCTTTGCGTACAGATCATCTCGCACTCCCCAAAAACCCCGAAGTCATCGCCAACTCAGAAAATAACTCCACCGAAGGCAGCGCAAATGGCAATTTAAGTCATTTTGTTGCCGCTTTTTTGCGTTCGACTTTTTTGATTTTGCGAGTTTTGTTGCAAGGCGAATTCAAAATGGTTTAATATTATGCACAAATCGGGCGAGTTGCGTAGTAAATTATGGGCCATTAAGCGCGCAGGTAGAGCGAGAGGCGGGAGGGACACGGCAGGGGGTTTACCTGACCGGCCCCGGGTAATCAAATTTGTGTAAAATGGCAGCCGGCCTTTGGGTGTAAAATGGGGGGCGGCGTCTTCGGCTAGGAGGAAAAACGCAGCAGCAGCACTTCCAGGGAAATGCGTGCTACCTGCAGGAAATCCAGACGCGAAGAGAAAGATGCACATAGCAGTAGTAAAGTATCTGTAGATGCTGCCTCGGGAGCAGCTGCTGGATCGTAAAAACTAATTTTAAAATCCTCTGCTCCTGCCTTACAGCGATCAGTCTGCTCGGAGTGCCAGCCTCAGGATGTGGTGGCTACTTCTTCTGCTGTCCCTAATTGCGCCGTCGTGGCAGGAGAATGCCACAGTGATCACTCCCAGTTATGTGACCAAGGCGGGCTGTGAGGCACTGGTCAAGGAGCCGAATCTCTGCGAGTGCCAGGAGCAGGAGATCAAGTGCGAAAACCTCCAGCTGCACAGTGACAATGTGCAGCTGTACGGCATTAGCTGCAGCATTTTCGATGCCAGGGGATTCGGCTTTATACCGCCTCTCAAGGTGGGCAATATCGGTTCACTGATCGTCCAAAACTGCGCCATTCCAAATGCACAGAGCATCAAGTACTTGCTCAGTAAGCTGGGTGTTAGCAACTACACCGAGCTGGAGATATTCAACTATTTCGACCCCAAGAAAACCGATCGCGGAGAGGTCCTGCAGCAGCATTACACGGACCACGAGAGTCTCAAGAAGGTCTCCATCATTGGATTCAAGTCTACGCTGCCTGAGAATTTCTTGGAGAACCTGCCCGCACTTCAGCAGCTCTCCTTGAAGGGCAGCAGCGACTTACCCGGCAACATTTTGCATCCTTTGAAGAACCTAACCCACCTGGAAATTGTGGTCAAGAACTTGGGCAAAGTGTCGGGCGCAATATTTGCCAAGCAGTCGAAGCTCAAGCATCTGATGATCGACTGCGATGCCAAGAACAGCAGTGTCGAAATGTCCGCCTTCGGACCCCAGGAACTCTGGCACATGACCGAGCTTCAGTCCATCGAGCTCTTCAACTGCGGTGACAATGTGCCAACCGAGCTGTTCTGGATGTCGGAGCAGTTGGCATACATTGGAATACGGAGCAACATCAGCTATTTGAGCAAGGACTTCCTCAAGGTGCAGAAGAAGCTGCTTACTCTGAGATTGGAGAGGAACAATATCGCCAGGCTGCCCGATCAGCTGTTCAGGAACACTCCTTTGATCCTGGAGATCCACTTGGCGTTCAATAACTTGGATCGCATCCAAAGGTGAGTTGTGCTGGAAAAACTCCTTAAAAAGAAAAAAATATATCAAAAATACTATAACCCTTTGGTAACCATTGTGTAAAATGACATTCTGAATCCTTCATTTCAGCGGCCTCTTTGACAAGTTGAAGAACCTGCAGGTGCTGAACCTAGAGCACAATCCGATAACCACCATTGCCCTGAACGCCTTCACCCCCATACCAACTGCCCACATCTACGTGGGCAAGCTCTTCAAGGCGGCGAAGAATAATGCGGACTGGGCCCGATCCACGAATGCCACAATCTGCGAGGAGGAGTATATCTACGGGGTGTGCATCTACTGCAAGCGGGATGAGTATCTGGACCACTTTGCCGACTCGGAGAACTGCAACAAGCCGAATCCGAAGGCGAAGGATGTGCTGGCCAAGAAGGCCTACGAGAATCAGCTGAAGGCGATGCCCACGCACTCCTGGAAAAGGGCCAAGAATGGTGAGTAAAGCCAAGATACAACTTTCATCCCATTCCAGTGATTTTTCGCCAATAATTTATATTAAATTTGACATGCGACTTCCCTTCCAAGTCAGACATGGCCAAATTGAAAGCGAAATAAAAAGCAGATAGCGCATGAAATACAAACAATATTAATATTTGTAGCTCGCTTTCAACGCCGCCGACTCAATGATAAGGAAAGAAAGTTGCAGGAGGTTGGTGCGAAGTCAACAGAACGTTTTTATATATAAATCATGAAGGAAAACAATTTATCTTTTGATTTGTAGCCGAGGGGTGGGTTGCCACGAAAATGAAAGAAAACTTTTCCAGGCAGCAACATGTCAAATGTAATAAGGCCTAATGCTGTCTTCCCTTTATTTCCCTTCCACTTTTCGAGGGCTGGCATGGATTGTAAGTGAAAGTCAGATGAGGAATATCAAGTGAATTATGCGGGTTGCGAGGGGAAAGCGAAAAACATTTCAGATTGCTATCATTTAAGTTACAAAAAATCCAGTAACCGACAGAAGCAACAGGGATACAAGAAACGCATGAAGAATGTTTCAGTGTTATGCAAATAATATCTGTCATTTCGGTTGTTGATCTAACATGTTGCGTTGTATAGGGGAGCGGGGTCCCACAGAGCCAACATCTCATAAATGTCAAGGATATCACATGTTGAACTCTGTGGGTCGCCAGCGATGAGAGTTGATTGAACAGCAATCAAATGTAAATTTCTGTGAATGAGGAAAGGAGTTCTCTGGGGTGGCGTAAGGACCTCTAAGCGCTCTAAATGGATGCTTAAAATAATTCAATTCAAAGATACAAGGGAACGCGTAACTAGATGCTGATCAGATAAAAGCTGTATGAAATAATAATGTAGCATACTATTAAATAAATGAAGAGTTTTTGAGTTTAGCAACACATTTTCACAACACATCTATTAAACTCTATATTTGTTTTATAGTAAAAGTTGTAGTTCGTCGTTTAAGTACTATCCGCAACTCCTTATCAGTTGTCACCCAGTTTAAGAACCTAATGGGTGGCATTCTGGAATCCGCTTCTCCTACTACGTTTCTTATTTCTCTGATGCGCTTTAATGCAGCCCATAACTCATGGCCGCACTTACTCAGTCAGTCGTCGACTGGCTTCTAATCTCAATTTGCTGTTTGAGTTGCCACTAATAAAACGCACGACGCACTGACACCACTGGAATCGAACCACTGACCACTTTGGACGCCACCGAGCACCACCACCATCCATCCGCATCGGCGATCCACATGCATTTGTGCTGCCGTCGATACTCGGATTGGATTTGAGTCTCCTCATGGTTGTCCTCCTGCAGGCTTTCTGTGATTCCGATAGACATAATTTGTCGGGCATGAGGTGACAGTGACACACAAAAGGTCCGAAACAGAGGACGATTGACGTTTCAGGGATGGGACTTTAAGAATACAGACACACCTTTTATTATTAAATTCAAATACTTTCATTTAATATTTATTTTATCCACAAAAGGCAAATAAGATTAGGAATAAATAAATTAAAACCCAGCTTAAATATTTAATTTTAACTTTCCTAGTGAGTTGATCTTTAAACCTAACTGCTGTAGTGATACCCGCAAAAGCCTTTGAAAGTCCACCAGGCAATAGTACTACTCCAATCTTTTGAGTACTCCGCTCCAGAGGAGACACACGACCCAGAAACATAGCTCACACGCAGTGGCGCCGCAAAAGGGGTTCTCTTGGGCTACCATTAAAGATATAAAAAAGAAAGATAGATTTGTGGTTGTGTAGCCCCTTCTGTGTTTAGATTCCAACCCCCTAGAACCATCCAAGAGCTCCACCTCTGCCCACAACTGACCAGCGACAACAACTGGCCGTCCACTTGGCCCCAGATTGCGACTGGCTCTCCACAAATGCAGCTTTTGTACTACTCGTATCTGGCGGATACATTTCAAAGCAATGCCAACTGGACTGCGTTTATCGCCTGGTAGCCCGGCAAAGGCCCAGACTCAGCCTCCAAAAGACCAAGGGGTCCAGAAAACAAACAGGGAAAAAGAGTGAGGGCCCCATGCGAAATTTATGGCCATCAACGTTCAGTTTGAAGCGGGATCCCGAAAAACCTGGACTGCGGACTCCAATGCCGCGCAGTCGACTAGCTCCAGTGGCTGGGTTGGCATTTGTAATGCCTAAATGCTTTGGCGAATTGATTTTTGGTGTAAACGATGTGCAATTTTAATGGATTGTGCTGCCAGATAAGCCAAAGGAGGAGCAGTGCCTCGGAAACGGAAACGGAGAGTGGGGAGTGTGGAGTGTGGAGTGGGGAATACTCCACATATAAATGCACAGAGTAAAGGACCCCAACTCTGGACCATTCGATGCCAGTCGCGGCTTGTCGTGTGTCGTTTAATTGAATTTGTTTTGATTAGTTGCTCGATGTGTGTGCGGGCATTTTGCAAATGCAGCTTAAAGTGTTCGCCGCTCGAGTTTTAAACTCACAAAACAAGGGCATGTCCAAAGGAAAGGAACGGTGAGGAAAGGAACCAGAAAAACCTTTGGGCCTTCGAGGCATCCAGCTAAATTGACATTGTTCATAGTCATAACATGACGGAAAAATGTCAATTTAAATATTTGCAAATATTTTAACAAGGCATGTGCTGCCGGGGCCAGCAGCGCTAATTTCGCATGTGCGAAATAAAAATTGTGCACATTTTTGCGCCAAAAAAACCCAAAGAGATCCCAAAAAAGGTGCAACAACTTTTTAATTAATTAAGGCAATGATAACGAAAGCGCCGGGGGTGCAAAGAAAATATTATGCAAAAATTGTGAGCCAAGGGAATGCGAACAATTTTTGGCTTGAAAAAGGTGAGCACCACTGCGGCATTAAACATGTTTTACAAGCTCTGAGCGTTGTTACAAATGTTTTTAGCCAGTTTGAAACATGACAACATCACTTTTTAACCTTTATAAACAATTCAATATCAGAACATCGATATATAAGAACCCAATATGTGGTAAAATTATGGCAATGCAGAGTCCTTGCTGTAATATTTACGAGAGCCATCATTTAAGAATGCCATTCTGGTGCCAGCATTTAAAATTGCATTAAAATTTCCTGTGCCTCGAGTTTTGCTTTCTGATTTTAAATTTCCCCAACCTGAGGCAAATCGAATTCCGAACTGCACTCCCAAGTCAATTAGACAGTGAGAAACCAAACACTGAATGCCATATAGCCCCCAAGGGGGTAAATTCGCAATCTCCATTTGAATGACAGGCGGCAGTGCAGTTAACTTGTTGATTTTGCCACAAAAAGGGGTACGTTGCGGAGTGGAAAGGTTAAGTCTCAACCGGAAATCTGGGCAGAATATCAATTGTTTATGCGTAAAAGTCAATTTGCGATGCGAAATTCGAGTCGTAGGCAATTTGTGTTTCTGGGATCCCTCTGCATGCCTTTCAATTAGAATAAGATTGACAGCTAAGCCCGGGGAGTGTAACTGGGATCCAAACTGGCGATGGGGGTATCCTCCTCGTATCCTTGTATCCTGCACTTGCACTTGCAATGGCAGTTGCACTTGCACTTGCACTGACCGATAAGGTTATGCACTTGGCTTGTGGTTTTACCGAGCCTAATTGAATTTAATTGATTCGGTTTTGGACTTCTGGGGGAGTCTGTGTGCACCCGCTCACTTTTGGTTTCGGGGTGGCTTTCAATCGGGAATTATTGTGGCGGCATGGGGAATGCATTTTAAAGTTGAACGCCACTTCGGCCTACAACAGCTAAATGTTGTAAATGTTGCATGACTTCCAGAGGCTCGCAGTTGGTAGCAGTGAAAAATTGCAGCTGTCAGCGTTGGCCAGAAAAATGATTTGTTGATTTTGTTTCTGGGTTTGAGGAGCTCGTGGGGTTGCATAAATCATAAAACGCTTTACATATTCCATACATAGTGTATGACAGCCCCTACTTGCCGCACGTATGCAATTAAACTTAATATAAATGTCTTGCAATTATTGTGTCTGCGTTGCACGAACTGCCGTCTCTGCCGTTAGCTTATAATTGACTCAACAAGCTTACCAAAAACGTATTTAATTTAATAATCTTGCACTTGCAGATCCCGAGAAGGAGGAGCAGCCCTAAGTTCCGAACGCCTTGTTGGGATTTTACGCATCAGTACTAACTAGTTTATGGATTTATGAATAGCTTACTCCTGCAACTATAATGAGATTAAAGTAGGCTGAAGCTGGGGAAAGCGGAAGCGACAGTGTATCTACTTGTTGTTTTCCGAATAACTTAAAATTAATACTCTCATACATGTTGATCTGCTAAGTATCTTCTGAAAAATAACACGATTTTAGACTAAAGTTTAAGAGTCTTCTAATAGCTTGCCACACAATGATATAACAAAGTCATGATTAATTTCAACAAATGCTAACTATATATACCTTTGTAACTTAATGTTTGCCGATTGTAAGGAGTTAAAATCAAAAAGTTAGAAATATTACTGTATCAATAAACTTCTGAAATAAAGTTCTTGTAGAATCCGATTCTTTTCATGAGTATTTCAGTGTAACTATCCACTAACCCCTCAAAGTCTGGGTAAGTCCCTCAGAAATTGCGGCTATTAGCCCCGGAGAAAAGCGAACGACACACAATAGCATTCCATTTGCCAGCGGACGATGACAGGAGTATGGAACTAATATTTGCCAAAAATGCCAAAACAAAACGACTGGCATAAAAATCACAATAAAACAAAACAGCGCAGGAACAACAGGATCCTGCAACCCGAAGGCGACTATTGTACACATGTATCCCTCCCCCTGCCAGTGGGTGGGTGTGATGGGGAGGGAAGGGGAAGGGAAAATGGTTAGTCGAGAGTCCTGAAAGCTTTCTCCAGTATCGCGCCTTTTGTGTGCGATGTGTGTTTACATGGTGATTTTTTGTTCGCACGCGATATCCTTTCTGCCGCCGCCCAGGATGTTTACCACCCCCCACAGGATTCCACTTCCCTCAGTGTTTGCTCCTTTCGGGCTGTCTGTCTGTCATATATGCGCACTATGAAATGGCTGGCAAACATTCAACTATTGTTTGCATTAGTTGGTCTTTTCAGCTTTTCGGTTTGCCCAAATGCCCCGCATAATTGTTGCCGCCGCATTGTTGCCTCCATCGAACAATGGGAAAACACCGAGAAAACACCGAGCAACACCGGCAACAATAGCCACATTTGTCGTGAGTTATTTATTTGGAAGTATGGCCAAGTTGCCAAAGCTCTGCAGTTAATTACAGGCATGGTAGAATTACAACCGCAGAACATCAACCTTAAGAAAATGATCTTTTATGGTTAGATATCAGTCATTCATTAACATATAGTTACCAAATATTAAAACAATATTTCTTAACTTGTGATTTCACGATTAATTTGAATAAAAGTAAGTAAACTTTGACATATGTACTATTATAGATAGATAAAATAATTTAATTTCATTTTGTTGTATCTTTCATTGTGTTATATAAACAAGTTTAGCTCTCATTTCCGCATTTTCCTTTTAATTTATGTTGCAATAGTTATTCACTGAGTTCTGAGTGCACCTGAAGGCCAGTGGAGCATTGCAATTGCAGGAGGTGTCCTCGTTCTTTGTTGGTGTCATGTCTTCATTGCTGGATGCAAACAGCAACGGCAAACAACGAAACAACCAAACAGCGACAACCAAACAGAGGCAGCTGTAAATTTATGCACGCACATGCAGCTGGCTGCATTTTTTGCTACTCTTACTGTTGCATGTTGCCGCCTTTTTGGGGCGTTTTTCCGCAATGTTGCGAATGTTGCAGGCGCAGGTGCAGGTGCAACTGCAGCACGTGGCATGTGCAACAATGATGTCAAACAAAATATGCAGTTGCAGATCTAAAGTGGACGCCAGAGTGGCTGGGGTATCCAAACAGATACATTTCAGCCATGATTGCGTTGTCGTGCTGGAAAAACCTCAAGTGCCCAGGAATCCAATGGCTATGTTTGGCCTGATAAATTGTTGGATTTTTGAGAAATTTACTTGAATGGATATGAGGTTGATGTATCACTCCATAAGTGATTTAGTAGTTTAATAATTAATTTTTCTAATTTTTAGCAAATACCTAAGCTATGTTAAACTCTATAATCATTTTAGTAGGACGCATTAATTACTCTACCTGTTAGCTAATTTAATCAGCAAAGCAGTAAAATGTTAATTAAATTATTAAGTATTATGTTAAATAGATACATAGTTATTTCTTTGCCATGAGTAACTCCTTTCGCAACCCCTTACCTTCTCGCCCGTTTTGGGTAATAACTCCCCCAAGTCAAATATTTCCGCAAATATTACCTCGATCTCCTAATATTGACCTCGCCCCAAACCGCCGAGTCACTTAGCCGGCTTCAACAAATAGCCCAAAGGACAAATGGCCGGGCGGAGAACGACGACAAAAACGAATGAATAATGCAGGCTGTTTACCGGCGACCACGCCCACTCGCCGCCTAAGCACCGAAATTAGCGCAAACAACAATTAAAAATGCTTGAATGCATTTAATTATTTTGTGGATTGTTTGTGCAAATATGTATGGTCAAATCAGAAAAACTAATCGAAAATGCAATGGGGAAATACATTTTGCGCAAATTAATTAAAATTATCGAGGCGAACGGACAAATCAACATACACAACATACAACATACACCAAAAAAACACAATGAAATAACAAATGGCAGAGCCAAAGCAACTAATTAATGAGTTGATTAATAAACAATTAGACGGCGGCGCAGGAGCAGTAGTTACCAAATCGATGCCAATTTATGAGCTGGTAATTGACGCCCACACACACGAAAAATCGGGCCCATAACTCAGCACTTTTGGCCAAGTGGCGACTGTTGTAAATCAAGTGGGCCCGCGCCATCGAGCTGGCAACTTGTTTGCCTTATTTTCTGTTCGCCTCTTTGGCATGCAAACTTGGCCCAGCTGGAGTGGAAAGCAGTGTGGATGGCGGAGCAGAAGTGGGTACTGGCAGTATGCCTCCGCCCTCTTCGCAGATCCCCCGACTAGATACCCGAAAATTTTTAGTTAGCCTCCTCCATCGAGTGGGCCCATGCCCATAGTGCTAGGCACAAAAGTGGGTGGATCAGCTGGGATCCCGGTGGCAGCCACTGCACTTGGCTTCTGCAGTTGCAAATTTCTTACTCCAGCTCACTCTGCGCCTCTGCGCCTGTGTAGCCCGGCCACGCCCAGTCTTTTTCATTTTTTTTTTTTCATTTTTTGTATTCATTACTTGGCCCGCGGTTCTTTTTGGGGCTCACACACACAGCAAGCGGCTAACTGATGGTTCAGATAAGTGGGCCCACGACTCGCCCATGACTATGCCCCTGGTTCTGGTTCGGCATTACAATACCCCTATTGGTTCAGTCGCAAGCGCAAATATGTTAATTGCAGCAGCGCCAAACAGAAGCCCCAAATGGCTGGAGTGGTTGGGGCTTTCTTAGTTTCAGGGAGGTGTATCTGATTGTCAGAGTTCAAATAGCAATTGAAATAAACGTTCCGAGAGCGTTAATTGCTTCATTAACACGCCAATTACCATACAAATGAAGGCATTACCATTTGATTTGCATTTTTCGCAAAATAGCATTTCTTGATATTAATAGAATTATTTTCATTTTGAGAACTTGAAGTGCATATTCTAGTGTCCTTTTCCAAGAAAAATAGGTTTGGTATACTGATGCCTTCTGATCCCAAAGGCCGCTCGAGGAATTTCAAAAATGGCAGCAAATTGAAATTAATTTAAAGACACGGGAAAGCGTTAATTGAACGACATTAGGGCCAACATTTGATTGCTTAATTTACATGAAAATTAACTAAACCAGACCAGGCCGGGTGAGAAGGCGAAATCACGGAGCGTCGAAATGCCCAGGGAACATACCAAACTAGAGTCGGAAATAATGGGCCAGGGACCCACGAGAAGGATAAGGTGGTGGAGGTGGAGATGGAGAAGGAGCCATTCCTTCGGCGGCGAGGACATTGCGGAGTTCATAAAGACGCAGACCATTAAGACGGTTTAATTCTTGATTTTACACCCTCGTCGCGGGTGTACGAGTATATACATATTTCTTTTTGGGTCCGAGGAGTCCGAGAATTCGGTCGTGGCTCATGACCCACGAGGACTGTCAATTTCTGAGCTTTACGCCCCTCGTCCTTCGTCCTTCGTCCTTTGTCGTTTTATTTTTAATTTCGTCTGAGCGAGTCTTTTTTATGCCGTCGAGGCTCATTAGATTTGCAAAGTGTTTGGCCTTTCTCCGCCGTCGATGGTGGTCGTTAATGTTATTATGGTCTCTGTTCGTCTCTGTTGGTCTCTGGACCCCAAGGTTGCTGGCCAAATGCAATTGGATTAATAAATGCCATTAGGCATTGCAAGTGTTTTATTTTTATTCCATTTTTTGGGACGGATAATTTGTATTTATGCTGTCATTTTATGCCACATTTAAGTCGAGTTATGGGCGAGGACAAAAGGATAAGGGGGAAAAGGTTCCCAAGGGGAATAATAATAATAATAAAATACGGGATAAGCTGGAAATCAATAAGCAGCTCTGTAACAATATTAGTTTTGAAATAGCAACTAAAAGACGAATCCAAAATATAATAATTGTATAGGTAAGAACTAAATGGTAGTGTAAAGTTGGTTCAAATATTAGGGAAAATTCATATTGAGCCTTAGTTTTTTGCCACATTTATTACGCATTTTATCATCGGGCAATCAAAAAAAGAAAGTTAGAAATGGGCTGGAGGATATGGAAGAGGAAATGGAAATGAGACAAATGTCAACAATCGCTGGGTTATTTGGGCAGTTCATGGGGTGACTTTGTGGGTGTGTCCGCGACACTTGGCAAACACATTTTCCAGCAGCAATTAGAGACCAGCGCGTTTTTTATTTTAATATAAATGAAGTGAAATTAAAAGGCAACTGTTGACAAAGGCCAGAGAGTCACATGTGGCCATGTGGTCATGTGGTCACGGGCAGAGTAACTCCGCCATCCAGTCCGCCGGTCATCATCGTCATCAAAGCAGACGCACGTGTCTGGGCGGTCAACTTAGTCCAGCGGCAAATGCTTTTGACACCTTTCACCCGAGCGGGTGTGAAAAAGGCCTGAATAAACGGTCACAAAGGTCACCAAGCTGGACAATTGCAGAGGTCCCTGTAGTCGGGGTCACCCGGAGCCCCATACTCGCATAACCTTTGCCTGACAGCAGAAACGCCCCGAGTTCACAATACTCAAAAATCTCTGGTCACTTGCTAATGAAGGATTTCCACGGGAGCTCAGTGAACTTGAAACTTGAGGAACTCTCGAGTAGCGCATCTCAATTTGGGATCTCAGTTTGACAGGTGATTTGGTCAAGAAACTTAGGTCAAAGTTGAGCCAGTAAAATGGACTACACTTCATAGAATACTAGAATACTCTATGAAACCAATTTCCATAAGGACAACCCGTTGATACTTCGTTTATTTACCCGGTCTAAGCTAATTATTTGTTAATCAACACCTACTACATTCACTTAATGTACTTCAACACACATCAGACAATAACCAAATTTGGCATTTCCCCAGGGATTACGTCTTCTGAAAATCCCAGTCGACAGAAATTCCGCCGACGCCCAAGTAAATTGAATTCTTTTTCGGCAAACGAAACTAAACGAATTAAACGTGTTCGGCTAGACACCTCCTCATATACATATATAGACAACGGCCACGCCCACAGGAGGTGGAAAAAATAATTAAATGATAAACTAATCTGCAGCCAAGCCTTTAATAATCAGGCGCCAAAGAGGAGGAAACGAGAGGCCAGAACTGATAAAGTTAGAGATGTAGAGTCAGTGTTTTCGGGGGATGAAGTGGGGCCAAAATTGGGCGGAAAAATGGCATGGAATTTATATATAGGATATACCCGAATGGGTGTCCTTGCTGGGTTCGCCGCCTGGGCAAATAATTATTATTTTTCGAAACTATAAATCTGCTTACAAAATATTTTCGTGCATTTTTCTCCGAGCCACCCACAGCGAAGGGGGTTAACTGGTGGGTCTGTAAGGGGTTAAGGGAGGAGGAAGGAGGAAAGAGGAGCACCAGACTGCGCCAGCTTCAGCAATGATATACAGTTTTCAATTAAAAATTATAGTCTAATGAAATTTTCCAGCACCGCCGGCAGCAGAGTATTCTGGGCATTTTATTTTATTTTTTCGGTTAGGGAAAGGGGGCGGCGGGCGTAGGAAAGTTAATTGCCAGTTTCTGTGGGCAGAGCAACCTTTAAAAGGTTTGGCCCAAAAGGTTTTCCAATCACCTTTAGTTTTAGTTTGTGTGAAGACTCCGCCTCACCACTATTCCCATTTACTCGTGTTTTCATGCTCTGCAGTGGCTCAAACATTTTGTCAACTTGCCGGGACTCTTTTGATTTATGCTATTTACTTTTTATCAACCTGCCGTCTGCACTGGCTCAAAAATAATTACAAAGCTGAATACCTCTCCCCTTTCCACCACGTCCATCCACTCAACTCCTTCTTGGCTGCATTTTTCGATCAAATTTCTTAGTTCACAAAAACTACGGGCCACATACAGCACTCACGTGCACCCCGGCCACAAAATATTTTGGTATGAAAAATGTCCAAATTGCCAACCGAAAAATGTGCTTTTAAGCTGGGGATACGGCCAGGACCATATCTGCTTTATAGTTTGCTTTTTGTTTGCTTTCTAATAGTTGCTCCGCAGCAGTCCGCAGCAATCCGCAAAACTGGAAGATGAGGACGACGAGGACGATGAGCACCTGTCCCATAACTGGAACCCTGTCCCTTGCAGAGTTCTCGAACCCCATTCTCGCATGTAATCCGAAACATTGTTGGTTTTAGTTTTTCCGGACTGTGGCTCTGTAGTTTGAGTAATTTGCTTTTAAGCGGTTTTTAATATCAAAGTATTGTCGAAATACTTCGTAAAATACGTGCTGAAACACACAACCCCCCCAGTGCGACACAACAAATTTCATCCCGAAAATGCGTAGAAAATCTGTTTGAAATTGTTATGTCATTTTTATGCAAAATATTTCCGAATTAATAGAAACAAAAACCGCTGAGCTGGACCTCGCGCCTTGTGACTGCCATAAAAACGCAGAAATCGTAACATTTAAAAGCTGTTCTCATAAACATAATGTGATCAGGGGGAAAACCCTAAGCCCCTGAAAACAAAAAGAAAGTGAAGAAGTCATCAAAATGTAACTCAAGACATTCGCCGCGACTAATTTCTGTCCAGTTCAGGTTCAGTTTCGTGGGCTCATATTGCCATTCGCTTCACTTTTTTCTTTTTGTTTCGGTTTTTCCTTTTTTATTTTTGCTTCTGTTGGGGCGCTTTTCTCACCCCAACAGTTCATTAGCCAGAATTTACAGTCACTTTAGGGAAATGCAACCGGAATGGTACACAAATGTAGGCCCAAAAAGGTGGCTCTGTGTCTGAGGGATGTAGACACACTGAAGATACTTTGCTCTAAACATCTGAGGTCCTCGTCCACAATTACCATGAATATTAAGCCACAATAAGAGCCAAAAGCTGCAAGCTGAACTCGCAATTGATGGAGCCACAGATGTTTCGGTGAGGTTGCGGTTTTAGGTTTGGTTTTTCTTCTCGGGGGTTTGGGGTTTTGGGTTCTGGCCTCACCTTCGACCAGGTAGCTGAAGGAGGGTTGGCTCTTGCTTGGGTGGGGGGTTTTAAATGGAGATGCCACAGAAGTACCAAATGCATTTTTAATGAAATTTATGTAGCCTTGCATTAGTTAGTAAAATAGAAAGGGAAATCTGCGATGGGGCTAATAAAATACAGCACTAGCTCTGTAGTCTTGATAATATTAATAACAACAGATAGGTTCTATAGATTATATATTATATCATATCATACCCAAATCCATCGCTCACCCGTTTTGAAAATGTTAAATAAGGGAAAAGCGAGTAAATGGTTTGCAAAAATAATAACACGAAAAAGAAAACTTGCACATTTTTCGGGCTAATCAAGTGGCGTCCCTGGAGAAATGCGCATTCATTTCAAAATTCCAAACAACAAGTTACCCTCAGAAAGGACCACTTCCCACATTTCCTGATGGCCTGCATCCTGCGAACTACCCATTACATACGCAGTTAACTCAATTCCTCTCTGTTCTGTCCATTTGCAATGCTGGCAGCCAAATTGAATTCAAATTCAATTTGAACTTTTCAATTTAAGAACTGCAGAGGGAGGATAACAACAGCACAGAGCACATTTCGAATGCGTAAAATGTAATGAAAATTATGAGTTGGACCTGGAGCTGTAGCTGAACTTGATCCAGTGAGCGAAGAAAAAAAATGGAAAAAGTAAAGCTAAATGAAATTTTACAAACCAAATTGTTCATGCACTTTTGAGCAACACTTTCAGCGTTAAAAGGGCAGACAGAAGCTCAGCAGCTCAGACAGTTGAAAGGCCAAATGAAATGAAACATACTCGTAAATTTAAATTGAAATTCAAATACGGCAAACTTCAGACGTGCCGTTCCTGTTTTTGTTGCCTCTCGTTGCCGCGGGCAGCGTTTTTGTAGCTGGGTGTGACATTTGACGCCCGCCGAGGGTAATTTTCTCCATTTTCCACCAACCCACCCAACCAGCCCCCCCACTTTCCCGCACCGACACTCACTAGTTATGACAGTTACAACTTTAATCAGACAGCCCCACTTCCAGCTCTTGGCGCATTCATAACCAGCGAAACTTTTACGAGGCACTTGCCCAGTTGACGAGTCCTTCGGCCCGACTAGGCCATCCAGGTACATCCGCACAGATGAGGTCCTGGCCGTTCCACATTGTTGACCAAACATAAAAACGGTGTTCGCCACCAAGTAGGATTTGTGAGGCATTTGTGAGGCTCGAATAAAGGTTACCCCTCTGCACTGGAACTTATCAGGATATATCACACATATGCCAATTGAACGATCAAAGGATCTACTTCGAAACTAGAAGTGCGCTATAATAAAGATTTAGACTAAAATAGGATTTAGCTTAAAACAATTCAAGTACTTTATTGTTCAATAATGCCTTATATTTTTCCATCTAATCAATCGATTGCTTTTCAGTGTATATCTACGCAGATGGAACACGATAGAGAAAACCCATCAAATGCACCCATTGCAGACGGGACTGCGTTGCTCTCCTTTGTGTTTAGTGCCCACTGGAGATTGCTGGGCACCCAAAATCGAACCGAAAATCCAAAAATGGGACCAGACACAATCCCAACTGCCTTCCGAAACGCTTGGGGCCAGACCGACAATTATTATGTTACAAATTGATATTTATGAAGCAATTTACAAAATGTTTTTACGCCAAACGACTTTTGCAATCGCCCGAGCTGGGAGTCTGAGGCTTGCACAAACAATGCACACAGATTGCAGTCGAGGCGAGGCCAGGTCCTGATTTTCATCCTGGAGGGACCCAGACCCTTGGACCTGACTGCATTGGCATATTGGCATTGGCATTGCAGTCGGGCAAAAAATGTCATGAATTTCATTCGGAAAAGAGAGGCCGTGGACCGGCAAACGGATGCCTTGCGCCCACCGAGGCCCCACAAATGTTTATTAATTTTATTGAACAATTAATTAAATGCGGGCAAAATGTTTTGTCAGCGGCAATGCCAAACGACAGCTGCGAACGACGACGACGATGGCAATGGCGATGGCCTTTTGGCTTGTTGCACTGCGCCTGCAAGTATGCAGCGCAATATTAAAATACCACAAAAACGTGACTCCAAGTCGACGGATGGGGGATTCGGGCATATGGAATGGATGCGGGGTGTTCCGGACTTCGCTTTCCATTAAATTGTATTTTAGGTCGTGCTAAATATTTAAAAATATGTTGTAAACAAGTCTTGTGATTTCACAACTGAAATAGATACAAAACATTTCATATACATAAATGTAATATATTATGGAACGGATCCAACTTGATGAGGATGAGGAACGTGACTTCAAGTCGACGGATGGGGGATTCGAGTATAGTATTTTAAATATTTAAAATCAATTCTAAACAAGCCTTGTGATTCCACAACTGGAATGGGTACATAACATTACAATGCAATATATTATTGAACAGATCCAACTTGATGAAGCCGATTTCCCTTTCTGGAACACCCTCAGACGAGCATTATTTTATGAACTGCAACAGCAGTTGCAACAACAATAAGAGGGCCGTTAGCACTCAATGCAAATGCTGCAGTCACAAATTGTTTTTATTGAAATGGAGCCCTCCCATGCGTGCGGAAAGTAAAGAAAATGGCCAAATGAAAATAGGCAAATGGCAAAATGTGGTCCATTGTTAGGAAATAAATGTTCACAATGTGTTCGCCCCGCCCCAGGAAAACAAGTGCAGGCCATAACAGTTTTGTTATTTAATGCCGAATTTATTTGCATATTGTAGCATTCAAAGTGGCTGGGGGGGTGGTTGGGCGTGTTCGCGGGTGAAAATGGGTTGGGAAATCCAAGGAGGCTGGCGAGCAAGCGATATGCACTTGACACTCAAGTGGGCGCTACACACATGCCAAAATCGGGTGCGAATATATGTACATATGTACATACGTATTGTTCTCGAGGGTGGCTTTCTCGGCTTTCAAAAAAGGTTTTTTGGTTTTCGCACACTCGGCGCGCGCTTAAGTAAATACAAATTTACATTTCGCTGCCATAAACACTTTTAAATTTGAATTTCATTCTTTTCCCTTGTTTTTTATGCATTTCGTGCGGGGAGCATGCAAATTGAAATTGATGCGAAGGTAAACAGTTTCAGTGGAAGCCAGACAACTGGCCAAAAGGTCAGTGTGGTTCCATCACCCCATCCCAATGCTGCTGACCCCATCCGGATGAGCGGCCAAAAAGCTTATCCCACAGCCCATTGCGTTGACAACTTCGGTTGTTCAGCTGGGGAGAACCCTCGAGGAGATGTCTTGGCCATAAGTCAAAGCCACTTCACAAAACACTTCCGGCTCACTGGGACGTTTTGTGGATTTTCTATTATCCGCTTGTTGGATTTCCCTTTATGCTTGAGCTTTTTTCTGTTCGCACATGATTGCCTTGCAATTTATGGGGCCAAGCTCGCTTTATAGGAATTTGTACTTAGTTTATAAAATATTATAAAATACATTATTTTTACATTAAATTAATTATTAAAACCCTATATAAAACTGTTCATTTACATTTTATAAAAACTTTAAAAAAAAGCCTACCATATTCTTAATAGATTTTCCGATTTTCCCAGAGATCTTGCTGGGCTTCTGCAATTTCCCACCCCCTCCACATGTTCTACTACCACAAGCAGTTTTGGTTCTTCTACTCTGCATTTCACTCCTTTTGGCAATTTTCCCACTTATTTCTGCTGCCGGGGAGTTGAAGCAATTGAAATGGTATTTTCATTTCCGAGTGTACACTTGTTGCTCGATGGGACAAGGGTTTATTTTGGCAGAAAAGTGTAAGCCAGTCCCCCTTTTGGCTTGTAGTTTCTTGGTGGTTGCTGCCACAAAAGACCCTTTTTGGCTGAAGCACAGCAAAAAAGCTGAGGAAAATCGCTGGATGAAAAGGGGCGTTTAGTGTGTAAAAAGAAGCTGGGCGAGTTGAGGAGTGGAGAGAGCCCTTGTTGTTTTTGTTAAATTTTGCAGAAAGTCACCAAAAAATCACCACCCACACCCGCCGGATCCGCTTTCCTTTTGTGTGGGTGGTGTGGTTTTCGCTACCGGGTTTTTTGTTTAGCCTTTTGGGTATTTAAACTAAGCGGATTGTGTGGGTGACATGAGTAGGTGTTAAGTGGCTTTGTCACTTTTCCCGAGGGGTGGGACAATACGAGTGTACCTCTAGTTTCATCCACTCTGCGTTTTGGGTGGAAAACACACACCTACAGAGAGCTGGAAAAGCCCAATCACATTGCCTTGCACTCAATTTAAGCATTTAATTGCTTTCTGCAATCATTCGAAAAACACTTTCGCAAGCCTTCGAAAATCTCACAAAATTAATCAGTTTGCTTCGCCCCATCCCCCCAGAAAGTCAGAGCAATTAATCCAACTCAAATGACTGACTGATTCTATCGTTTTGCAGCCGAATCGAGGAGATGGAGATTTTCCAAGGCAATAAATCGTTGCCTGCTGCTACGGCTGTTAATTTGCAATTCCGATTTCAATTTGAGCACAATTTTTGGCTCCGAAAAATATGGCCAGCGGGCAATTGCTCTGCAATGCCTGCTATACACTGGGAAAGAAAAGCTTATCAGCTTACTCAACATTCAAAGGAAATTTCAACCCGGTTTAAACTTATTAGGCACTATTAAATGGGGTTGTGCCAAATGGATATATATCTCTATAGATTATCTTAAGCCATTTAACTTAGTTTTTCTGCATTAGGTGCATCATGTTATCCATTTTTCTTTATGGCATACCAGTGAAAGTAAAGAATATTTGTTTCAGTGCCTTATCACTTCTAGATCCCCGAGAGAGTGATGCGCCCATAATAACCGCAAACATTTGACCATGAGCCCCGGGGCTGCGGCGCCTGCTCCTGTTCCTGTTTCTGTTCCTGTTCCAGTTTCAGTTGCAGGACCTCCCCTTCAGTGTGGCTGTGGATGTGGTCGTCCTGCGTCTGGTCGGTCGGACATGCGTCCGTTTGTAAGCCATTCATTTGTCCAATCATTCAACCGGAAGCTATACCGTTTGACACACATATCCTCGTACCCGTGGAGTCCCCCAATCCGGAATCTGCTGGTGGCGCTGGAACCCGCTGGGTGTCACACTCGGACACTCGCATGACACATGCAAATTTTCCACTCGCATCCCCCCAAAACAGCTACATCCACAGCCACATCCACATCCGCATCCTCATCCGCTTCTACCGGCAATGTGTCATGCGAGTGCTAGTCGCCACTTAATTCATTTGATGCCGTAATTTGGCAATTTCTCGCAGATTTCCACAGTCTGACATTCGGATTTGATCAATTAATTTGAATAACACCGGTCATTTATCATGTCGCGGCCCCGGATGCGAAAGGGTTGTCCCGGCTGGCTGACAGGATATCCCCAGGTCTGGGATTGCTGATTGGAGGCGACCGACGAAGTTAATTCCCCCATCGAGTGACTTCAGTTTGGGTTCGTTTTTTATTCGCAGCTCACGAGGGATTTAAATTGTTTTCCACTTGCTGTTTTAGGGAGAGTGTCATTAGATACTTTTGGAAGCTGTGCCACTTTCCTAAGTCAAGTCAACACATTAACTAAAATCAAGTTGTTATATTTTGCATGCAACATCAGTTGAGAACTTTTATTTTAAAGCAGAACCTAACCCTGTAAAATTATTGTCTGAATTTAAGCATTTTCCACAAGTAATCATAATAAATGACAAACAAAATGCCTAAATTACGTTTTTAATAAGCACAACAATACTTTATGCTACTTTCTGCAATACTCCCCGTATTTTTTACCCGTATATCTTTCTCCTCCAGCCACAGAAAGTCACGTAAAATTGTAAGCAAAAGTGAGTGGAACAACAAAAGAAAAGCCCTGAAAGAAGACACGGCTGCTTAGATAAATGAATGCGAATTACGAGCGGGAATGGGAAAATGTGGAAGGGCAGCATTTTCCGGGGAAAAACTCATCTTCCAGTGCCACATACTTTGCATACTTTTGTGGGAAGCATTCGGAAACAAGCGTGAAGCCGAACTGTGTAAAATTTGTTTGAAAAAAAGTGGTTCGAAAAGCGCGGAAAAAACAACAAATCACAAAAGACGAAAAATATGATATACAAATGACTTTTTATGTTGATTTCATGGACGCAGCTGTTGCGGGGGGCCCGTTGCTGTTGCTCATAATTTATTATCCTGCACGGTTTGTTTTATGAACTTTAAATAAAAATTTATTAGCAGGCAGGGGAGACAGGAGACAAGATAAAGGCGAACAAGTTGTGCGGCATGTGGCCGTCGCAAGACAGTTTGCATTTTTGATTAATTTCCACTTCGATGCTATCGACGATGCATCAATCAAAGTTTTTAACATTCGGTCCGTGAAGTGAATCTTGCCTCTTGGTCAGGGAATTCATCCCTTGGATTTGATATTTGATACATGAGCCTATTGATAAATTTGACAAATATAGAAAATAGCCAGTCAATAGGGATTCATGTTGGTCAACAAATAAATTTACACCAAGCATTACAAATTCGATACAAAATATTTATTTTTCTAAACACTTTTTGTTTGATGGCTAATTAAATATATTAAAATCAAAACATTTATACATTTCTTTCAATGTTTTATGTTACTGTAGTCCTATCATCTCCTTCTGAAATCGTTAAGATTTTCGAGCCCAGCTACAAATTTCATTCGTTGACGTCTGTCTTATCCCCTGCTGTTTTGGCATCCCGAAAAAAAATGCGAGGGAAATCTTAATCCAGACTTTTATTGGGGGAAATGTAATACAATCTCACAATTTAACGCTACTTATGCTCGGCGTATGAATTTCATTCCATTTGTAATCCATCCAAGGAAACTTGCTCCCCAACGGGAACCAACAGAATCCAAACAAAATGTAGACAAAGCTATTTAGTCGCACTGGTAATGGCTAAATATAATATAATAAATCCGAAATTTCAGAGATAAGAGTTTCAGTATTTTACTTGTTTTCCAAGAATATTAATACACCTTTTTATACCCGTTACTCGTACAGTAAACGGGTATGCTAGATTCGTTGAAAAGTATTTAACAGGTAGAAGGAATGTATTTTCGATTCTCTACAGTATATATATTCTTCTGTCCATATGAAGGACGAGAATTTAGAATAAGCATGCCAATTTTAAAGTTGCCTAGTTTTTGCAAGTTTGATTCAAAAGATTGTAACGCAATCTCCCTTGTCTTTCGTTTAATTTTTTCTTAAAAGAATGGCCAAAACAAAAATAAAATTTAAAACAAGTATTACAAAAAATTATAATAAATCAAATTTTTTTTTAAACTTGTTTTGTGATATTATTTTTAAAAATGACAAAAACAAAATCTTTAAGTAGCTTTTAAAGCAAAAAATGCCAATAAAGAATATAACTTGAACCCCGTGTGTTTCAAGCGTTGAAATTTTTCACAAATTTATTCTGACACAAAATCGTTTAGCAATAAAGTTAAAATCTCGAATAATTGTTCCCCAAAGTGGCATATGGACAAGTCGATTTCCTCGAGGGTTGTCTACGGGAATTATCCGAACAGAAAGTCAGAGGAAAAAAACGCAGCGCGAATATAAGATTGTACACCAATTTTATTAACTGCAAATCTTATTTGCATGTTTATTTTGCATAATGTGCCGAAAAACAAGCGTCAAGTAAGGACGCACCCCTGCAAATTTCTTTTATTCAAATATTTTCTTATGACTTGCCGGAGCGCGACAAAAATTCGATTTGAGTGTCTGTCAACCGCCAAGCCCCGCCCAGCAAAAAAAAAATTAAAAGCGAAAAAAATAAAAACAAATTTCACGCCTAACAACGCGGTTTCCGTCCCTTGCACGATTTGCATACGAAATCGGAGAAGTCGGAAGGACGACAGGTCCTGAGGGTGGTTGCAACAATTACAGATGCTATTTGGCCTTTCGATTCGAGTGGCTTTCCGCTTCCATTTCCCATTTTCATATTTTATGCACTTTCCACGTGTCAAATCGCGCATCAATCAATCGATGCGCATCAGGCATGCTTAATTTTTGGAAAATTTCCTATCCACTCCGCTGTGCTGCTGCTGCCATTTTATTTGTTTTTCATTTTTATGCCCCGGCACACCCCACGGAAATGTAAAACAAAAAACTAAGGAGAAAAGGTGCTGGTTTCAATTTTACGCCGATTGGTTTTCGGCAATCGCCTGTGCAAATAAGCTGAGCGAGCGATAAGCCCAAGGTCCACGCCTGTCTGCCTTTATCCCACTGCCCGTGGAGCCGAGCTCAAATTTAAATAAATACAAGCAAAGTGGAAAATAAAATGTGCACAAAAGGCAGTTGGTGGGTTTCCGCCGCTTCCACCTAACGAGACAATTTTTACACCGGCCAATCTGTAATTGGATTTATTAGGACACTTTACTAGATAAACTCTCGACACCGACTGCGCACTTTGCAGATATTATGGTTAAAGATTTAGGCAAATAAACCGGGTAATCGATTGACGTACTTTGTGTAGTTAGACAGGTTAGTTTATTTTCTTTTATAGCTTAGTATTTTTTAAGTTCATCGCATTCCTCTCTATATTGATTTCAATAAAAACAAAAGTCTCTTACCCTCAGCAATTTTAAGTTTATGTTGTAAAACGTCCTCCCTTTACATTACCCCATCTCAACTCCAATTATTGCTAACCTAACCAAACATTAAAAGCCCCGAAATGAGATGTTGAAAATGTAGAACGCAACTTGGCGGGCGGCTTATTAAAAATTCAAGTATTGCCAATTTTTGGACGCCAGTTTCCAAAAGGCAGGCAGCAGAAATGCGATACAAGAACGCCACCCACTCCGCAGAAACAGATGTGAACGTGAACGTTGACAACGCACGGGGAAAAGGCACTTACAACAATGGAAATGATTTTTGCATAATTTATTCGATGATTATTACGCAGAAGGAGACAGTTTTTGAGTGCCACCCCCCGCGTTGGGCGCCAGTTAATGTAGCTTTTTATTGCAATTAGAATGTTTTGGGGATTGTAAGATGACGCCGCGGCTCTTTGGTCTTTGGTCCTTGGTCCTCGATCCTGGGTGCTCGGTCCTTGTTACTTTGTGTTTGTGCTTGTGCATATTCACGGGATTTAATTTAACTGTTGCCGGCAAAAGTGATTATGTTCCTCTTTGCCAGCTGCACATTTCAACTCCTGTCCCCAGAGTGTCTCCGGATTGCCGTTCTACACATGAGCCACCTCTCAAGCAAGTGGTTTGCTCCGCTCCGGATCTTTCATTTCGACTTCAATCATATTTCATGCCCGCCCTGCCGGCCCACTTGGTTTATGTTTATTGTTTTATCCCGGCTTTCCGCCGTGTGCCAAGGACTCGCGCACACACTCAGACATAATCAGAAAAGGTAATCAACATAAAGTTGAGCGTCGTCAGCAACAATTCCCATTCCCATTCCCCGTCGGCACTTGTCACACTCACAAATGAATGAAGTGCCAAAAGCACAACTGAGACGGGAGAACTCACGAAAAATTATGATGCCATGGCGTGACACAAGGTGAAACAGTATACCTTCTCACTTAACCAATCCCGGCTGGAAATTTTCGAGTTTTCTTGAGCCGGCTCTATTTGGATTTTCCTATTATTCTACCCACACCGAATGTGCATTTGAATTCGATATAGCTGAGTGCTATTAGTGATATAAGATGCATTAAAAACACGATCATATTATATATTATATACATAACTAGTGTAACAATCATTGCGGTCTCTGAATGAGTCTTGAAAAACTAAGTCCCTCACTAGATCCACTATAAAATGAATAGGAAATGTGTGGTTTTTAATTTGATTTTTATTATAATTTTATCTTTTTACTTTCTAACAGTTTTCAACCTTGTGCTTTAAGACACGGTTTAGTTAATTAAATTCCGACCCGTTTCCCGCGGCAAATGTATACTTCAGCATATCTTACTCATTTCTCATATCCGGTCGAGCTCTCCATCAAAACGCTCAAATTGATTGATCAACTCAATCGGTTGTGCATTTGAGTTTTGTGTTTCGCCAAGCAGAAGAATTCAATTATTCAAAAGCCGAAAACAACGTGAAGGTGGGTTTAATGTGGGGTTTAGGATTAGGGCCAAAAGGATGTGGTCAAAAGGAGGGCATGTGTTGGGCATTTTTTACGTTCTTTAATCAATAATTCCCTTTTCAGCATGTCCAACTGTTACTGGAAAATTGGTGAACAAAAAAGGGACCGAAAAAGTGTTAGCCTTAATAATTTGATTGATGGTTGAATGGCTTTACACTTTTTTTAAACAGCCTTATGATAATTAGTAAAAAAAACTCCATATATTATGCAATGTAAATGCGTGAGTTTCTCTGGTCAAAGGCAATGGCAAAGTCAATGAAATTCCTCATTATGGACGGGCGACTTAATTAAATGAGCTTCCCCGGTCACTTGCCGCCCACAAAGAACGTCTCGAAACCAAAACAAACACTCCATCGATGGATGCCACCCCTAAATAGCCATCCCCAAACCCCGAGAAGCCCCAATCCCACGAGTTCGGCTCATTTTGCGGTCTGCATTGCATTTAATTAAATCATAAATAAGCATAAAGCGTAGCGCATCTCCGACAATTAAACAAACATAAAAACCTACCAAGTGACAATGCCACGCCCCCTCCTCCCAGCCCACACACGCACACACATCCGTTTTGCACAGCAGGGGGTGAACAGTAAATTGCGCACTCAAATGGCCAAAAACGCATTGAAAATTGCATTTAATTAAGTCAATTCCCGTGCTCGCCTTTGGCCACGAAAGCCGCCGCATACTTCCGAGCTCACCATTTCCCATCACTACGATGCAAGATGTTAGATATTAGATACTATTAGATAAAATCCTTATTGTGTTTCACACTGAAAAAGTATTTATGAAATCTTTAGTAGGTATTTATTCTTTTTGTAACAATTAAAGTTATTATTACTTCTATTTATTATTAATTTATAGTATTCAGTTTAGTGAGAGTATTCGAAGTTCGCCAGTAATGCCTCGTTTTTTAAAACACACTCTGTTTATTTTGACAAAGCAATTGGCCCAAATGGACGCAAGGATTGTCTGATAATGATATGTTGATGACGATGTTGTCGTCGATCTGGTCAAAAGCCCATCGGTGCAGTCAAACTGCACGTCGTCGTCGTGTGTTGTTTATTTTAATTACTGAAATTGCATTCGAGTGCCAACTGCCAAATGGCCAAGGCACCACCACCCACCCTTCGGCCACCATCCACCCACCTTTCGACCACCCACCCCCCTCACTTCTGGCCACGTGGGAGCCCCTCTTGTTTTGTTAGCAGCCAACTGCACCGCTATCACCGTCCCCGTTGTTGCTGCTGCCGCTGACATGGCTGCATTTTGCTTTCATTTGCGTTTACGTTTGGTTTGGTTTTGGCCATTGCCTTCAGCTCCCTTCGAGTCCCAACCCACTTTGGCCCAGCACCCAGCTCCCAGCGCCCAGCGCCACCCACTCGTCAGCCCATCCACCGAGCGATGCATGTATCAAAGTTTGTTCAGGTAAAATGCCGTCGCGCAATTGTTATGAGTGTCATCATCATCGTCGACGAGGCGGCAGAAAGTGGAACGGGCCCAGGAACAGGAGCATCGGTGCACTCAAAGAAATGCCTATGAACGGGAGTGCTTTAAAGTAATAACATGAAAGTGAGTTTTCAGTTTTAGAAGCTATACAATGTATAACATCACTCATGTATGAGATCAGTAGTCCTGATTCAGGAACCATACTCATGAGGTGCTCAATTCCTATATAGCAATTATATTTGCACCTTATTTCTTGCTGTGCAGAAGGAGTTGGGAATCGGCAGGACCAGCCTCCTGTTAAACACGGGACACATTATCGATGCCCGTTACTCGGACTGTGGCATGGAGGGGGCAATTTCAGTAGGGAGGCACTCACGTGGGCAGGGGGAAGGAAGCAGTGCGTGGTCAGTCAACACGCGCTTTATGCAAACACTTGGCAAACAGAAATGAAAGCATAATATTGAGCGCATGGGGCATTGGGTGGCCACTGGCCACTGGCCGACTGGGGGAAAGGCACTAACAAGTGGCCATCGCCAGTGAAACCTATTGGGGATCCATGCTGTAAGGAGCTGAGTTTAAGGCGCACAAAAAGGCTCGATTGTCGCTTAAATTTAATAGTATATCAGTATCTTATACAAACCTATCTCAGAAGATCAAAGTACATTTAACGTATTAACTAAAAAAAGTAATTAGTCTCTTCCAAAATGGCATTGGCCAATAACAAAGCAATTAAGAAGTGAGCCCTCGAAAAAATCACAGACATCGCAAAGGCGAAAAATAAACACAAAAAACGAAAAGCGATTCCGGGCAACAAAGTCCTTGGGCAGGAGACACTCAAATGCGCTTTAATTAAAAATTAAATCCGTTTTGCGCTCATAATTATGCAGTTCTCACATGCGCACCCCCACCCCAACCCCCACCATCGCCCCCGCCCAGGACCTTAACCCATTCCCACCCCCAGTGCTCGAAACGGGCGAATCATTCCGAACTGGGTCTGTCCGGGTCCGGAAAAGTGGAAAACCGAAGAGCTGTTAGCTCGTTGGGCGGGGCGTATGAGTAATAAATTTGTAAAGCACCAAATGGGGTTGGCAAGCGAAAGCGACAGGCGAGGGGGGTGGGGTGCAAAGGGTTAGGGGGTGCGGAGGGGGGGGGGGGGTAAGACAGAGACAGCGCGAAAGGCAACGGCATGTAATCAGTGAATAATTCAGTTATAAGAAAATAATTTTTCGCCAAACATTAAAAAAGCGCCATGCCAAAAAGACAAGCTCTATTTTCAGCATGGAAAATTAGGGGAAAACGCCCCGCCCACGAAAATAACAGACAGTAAATCTCAGCGAGGGCTATGGAAAAACCCAGGCAGAGACGAAGACGTTTGGCGTCATGTAAATAAGAATTATGAAAATAATAATGGAAAAAGGATTAAGACGCGAAAGCAGCCGCATCACCAACCCCACAAGCCAAAGGCGGCCAGACAGACAAGAAAAGCGTAGCAGGAATGTGGTTGCTTTACAAGCAGAAAGGAAAATTCTTGTAAGAAGCATTCGCATTCTTGGAAACTCTATATTCGATTGATTATTAATTCAAAATTATGATTAATATAATTAAAAATTATATTTGGTTTTTTACTAGAGCTCTGAACCTGTGGAGCTTCCTCTTAAAATATAAGCGATTTCTTTAGTTTTCACTTATAGATGCTTGATTTTAATGAACATCTCTCCCCTTTTGTAACTCTATACAAAAAATTACTACGCTTTGTTTATTTTAAAAGTTAAAAAGAGAAAATATAAATATTTTAGATTATAAAGACCACTTTGCGCTTAGGTAGGGTATCGAGAAAACGCCGAGGTCAAAGGCGCCCCGAAAACCAAGACGAAGATGAAGATGTCGACGAAGGCCAAGACGTTGGCAGTAAAAGGTTATGACGCTCGGCGTATGTGCGCCCCGCAGCTTTTTTCGGCGTTGGGGGTTAAGAAAAAAGGGGCGGGATGGTTGGGACGGGGCTGGCAGCGGTACACTAAGCCCACACGACATGCAGTCGCGTATAATTATGGCATTTTTACAGTGCGGTCTTCGCTGTTAGTTTTCCTTGAATTTAATTACTGCCGCCCTTTCGCATGAAGCGTCGCGGGGCGGGAAAATCAAGCGGGTGCGGGTGGTTTATGTAGCTTGTTTCGGCAACTTTGCTGCATTTTTAATGCAACCACACAGCTCAGGGGTAAAAGTGTGAAAGAAAGAAACGGGAGTGCCTGCCAAGATGCTTAACACCCAACCGCCGACGACACCTGCCTGATTTATTGCCCAAGACGCGACAATTTCCCACAGTTTCCACCGGGATGACATAGCACCACCACAATCACCATCAACACCACCACCCCCACCACCACCATCGCCACCACCACCACCGGCAGAAGCAGGAAAGTTGTTAACATTTTAGACATTTTTTTGCCTTATACATTTTCTTTTTAATTTCAATTTTCTACTCGACAAACGGCGGCCAACAATTTGTCGGCGCGGTGTCCTTGTTAGTCCTTGATGAAGGCTGGCTGGCTGGGGGTGGTGGTGCTGTCTCATTGCGTGTGTGGTGTGTAATTGTCTTGTTATTGTTGCTCAGGCCGCTTAAAATTAATTTTTATTTATAAGATCCCGGGCATCCCAAGCCCAAGGTGCGAAACGTGGCAATTATGCCAGGCAATGCCGATGCCATTAAGCAATTATATTTCCCATAAAATTTATTGCATTTTCGCTTTTTATTTATATCTATTGTCTGTTTCGCCTGCGAAGCTCCAGGGAGAACTTTTGTTTTGCCAGCTCAACTTTTCTTGGATTTGAATTGCCTGGGAGTTTTTAATTAATTTCGGATTTCAGTGTGTGTGCGTTGTATCTACAGCATAGAACACATTTTCAGGAAAAGCTCAGGAATAAAGAAAATATGTTTAAGAAAAAAGTAAAATAGAAGGGGAATATATTTATGTCTAAACAAAAAACAGCTTTGAATTTCGTACCTAATCCTGCATTCCTCTGCATTTGCCGTAAGACAAAGCTCCTTTCCCAACTGATTGCAATTAAAACCTGCAGGAAAAGCTGCCAATCTCCTAAAACCAAGCAAATCTGAAATCCAAACCTTAGCATCCTTTTATTTTAAGAGAGAGAAATTCGCTGCGGATAACATCAAAGGGGCCAATCATTTGCATTCGCCAGTCGACAACTCTTCACAATGCTTGAAATCCGCTCTTCTGCCCAAAGAGCCCCTCACACGCGATTTTCGAAGCTGCTCTTGACTTTCAAATAGTATTTTGCGTAAATATTTATACTTCTTTTGTCAGCAATTTTTTCAATAACTTTTAATGCCAACATATATCATGGGACGGGCCGGCAACAATGGACTTGAAATGAAAATTGGTAAATCGCCCGCTTCTCCACGGCCTTTGTTGTTGTGGGCGCAGTTGGATTATAGGCAAAAGTTGTGTAAAACTCAGACGAGGTCTGAGTTGGTCTGTTGGTCGGGTGGTTCAGAGATAGACCATCAGACTCATGTGAGTATGTGAAATATATATGGCCATTCCTTTATCCCCAACCCCCACGTGGAGTAGTCGTTGGTCGTTGTAATGAATAGCCTTCTGTCAGGCATTTTTACTCGGGTCTGCAGCTCCGGCAATTTGAGACCGCACTTATCTGCGATTATGACTTTTTAAAATTACACTTTTCAACACAGATACTCCGCATTTCCCCCGCCATCGGAGCATCGGCAATTTATTGAAGAGACCAACGGCAAAAAAATAGGCAAGGAATTTTCTGCCATATCCCATAGCCCATATCCATATCGGCAATATCCCATGGCATACCTCAATTTAAAACAGGAAATGCCTCTTGAACTGCCGCTGCTTTCGGGGTTGTTCCGGCTCTGCGCTGCCTTTTGATTTACTTTTATTGGCAGATTAAGTGCGTCAAAAGGTAGCGCTTAACATACCCCTCAAAATCCGAACCTCGAACTCCCCCCTCGAATTTGCAGAATTATTGAATATTTTAGCGCAAAAAATAATCTGCCAGCGAGCATATGCGTATGTTTCTATCAATTTTTATGGTACAGTCGAAAAGCCACTTTTGATGTTTATCTTCGGGCTATAAAAAATCATACGCACTGAAACGCGCCAACTGGAAGTTTATAATGTGTTAATGCACGGCTGCTAAAATATACGAGAAATGCCAAAGCGAATATATAATTATTAAAGAGAAAAGCGTTACTTTTAAAAAGCTTTCAGGGCGCAGATAAGTGGAATAACAAATACATATAAATTCTAATCAAACTATTCTTCAAAATAAATGTTCTCTTTTTTTTCAATTAGATTTTTTTAACTTTTATTAGATTATATTTAATATTTTCTAACAAATAATATTAATAGTAATTTTTAAAACTTGACCGCTGTATTGGCAACTAAAAAACGGATTTCCCAAACCAACAAGCCATTTGCAACCCCTCACACTTAAGACCTCCCTGCGCTCTAATCTAATCCCAAAGGTGTAAATTCAACCGTGAAATGCGAAAACTATAAGCGAACCCAAAGACAACAGTTTTCATCTGAGTAACCAGCCTCACTCACACAGGGCAAACAACCCTTTCCTTAATTTTGGGGTTACATGCTGGATGTAATTATAGGCATAATACGCGTGCCCATTTGCCACTGAATAAATCAGAAATATGATGAATACTAAATAAATGTGCCAGGCTGGGCCTCACATATCCTTGAATCCTTGAACCGCATCACCGACAATAAAACTCAACAGTTCTCGGCGCCGTAGCATACTTTTTTGGGCCCAGAATTGGGGGAAAAAATACTACAACAGCGGCAACATCAGCAGCAGCAGCCCGAATAACCGGTTTTTAATTAAGATTAAATGAGCAAAGGAGCTCACACACATGGATTTAAATTTAAATGAACAGCAGAGGATGCTCAGGCTTCGAATTCACAGCCCGACTAGCTCCTCGTCGACTTCATTAAGTTTCAAAACAAAACAAAAAAAACCAACACACACTCACACACACACAACAACCGAGCTGAAGCGTGTTAAAATATTAATTTATATTTAAATCGAAAATGATGCGTGCACACACACGAGAGTCGGATTTGCATATTTGAGGGAATAATTTCCTCGAACGGGTTTGGAAAATACTAAAGACAAACCATTTGGAAAGCTAAAATTAGCCGAAGAAGAACCTATCGCTAGTGTGTTGATTTATAGCAGCTGATGATTATTTATAATAAAATATTGAACGCTTAATAAAATAAACTGCAAAGAAAAGAAAAACAAGATACTTTCCCTTGCTCCCAGGACTCTCACATTAAAATTTTATTTAATTATTTCCCAGCCACCGTTCAAATTAGTTTTTTCCAGAATCTCCTAAGGTGCATTTCCATTTGCGCTCAAAACTTTCTGGCCAGCAATTAATAACCCCCAAGACCATCGCCAAGGTCCCAAAAACCCAACACAACCCATTGCGACCCTGGAAAACATGACCCTAAGTAAACATTAAAAACTCGGGGCAAGAAATCACAACGACAGCGAATAAAACGCACCTGCGGGGCCTATACGAAAACGTAAAAGCCCGGGAAATCAAGAAAAACACGCAAAACAATTATTCTTAAGATATCTCAGCGGCAACATTAAAAGCCAATTCCACTTGATGACAATAGAAACAAAGCGCACAACACCTGCCCTCGGGGGCGCACTGGCTGGGTGGGCGTGGCGCTGCGCGGCGCGGCTTATAAAAAATGCAAAAGAATCAGCCAGGCAAATACAAAGAAAATAAACCGCCAAAAGTCTGCCGTCGCTTTCTTCCCTGCTCTTCCACCTTTTCCAGCTTTTCCAGCTTTTCGTCTTATTATTATTCTTGTTGGTCCTTTTTCAGGCATTGACATGAAAAATAATGTCACCCTCAGTCGCCATCGTCGCGAGTTCTTTACTCCAGTTTCCCCGACGTCTTGTTCTTGGGGATTTCTAACGAATTTTTGTGTCAACGCCGCGTGTCGCCCCCTGGGTGAAAAAACGACTGGATTTTGGGACGATTGGGTCCGGTTTGTCATTTGGTTTGTTGGTAAAAAAGATCGGGAGAGATTCATAGATTTAATTTATTAAATACTACACAATAAACTAAAAAGCATTTAAGCATCTAAGTAAATAGGTTGGAAAAATGTAAATAAATAATAATATATATCTTATATTTACTTACTGCATCTCATGCCACTATTTACACTAGTTACTATCTGGTAGTTTAATATAATCATTTCTTACTCCTACTCTCACCACAGAGCACTCATTCTTCGACTCCATGCAGGCCCCATTGGAGCTCCACCCCCTGCATTGTGTTGGCATTTGAGTTGACATGCCCGCCCACAAACGCGCCCTTGGCCCCTCCCACCGTCCACAAGCGACACAGAGCGACTCCACAAGGCGCGTGGCTCTAATGGGCCAACTTGTAAGCCTCCAATGCTGCCCCGAGGGCAGTACTTCCCGCGTCCAATACCGCGCCCAGTGCTCGCGGAATCCCCAACGTGGAATGGCACTGAACTGCTCTATATAATTGTCACCATGGGTGTCGCTTATTTCGTTTGACAATTTTCTTCGTTTTTTTCGGCCAGCTGCAGGCGACGAGTTGAAATGCCAAAACGTTTAAGCGCAAATTGTGGCAATTAAAAAAGCGAGGCTGAGAGCTCTGCAATTGCTTTTCCGGACAGATGCCAACAGGCTGATAAGCACTTGACATGGCCGTTTGATGGTGGAAAAAATTTGGGAATTATAGCAGTGAAGGGAAGATCGGCAAACAAACGATGTCAAAAGCAATTTATATGCAAATCGGGCCACAGAGTGTCGATGCCAACTGAGGCGTTGACGGCGAGTCGAGTCAATTGATGAGTTTTCATTGCATTTATTTGGGCATGAAATATCAAATATGTTTCGAGAGCCCCTCGCCCCGAGCACCCGCCTGCTTAACCCTTTGCTGACCAACGACAACAAATTGGGCCGCACTTTTGAATAATGCATAAAACACGAATTTGTGGAAATGAGTTCGAACTTTACAAGACAGCATTTGAATATCAAAGCGTCGTAATTTTACAGTCTTTTTTGCAACGCTTCCTTTCTACATAACTTTTTTGACACGCTCAAAAATCCATTAAAATTATAATCGAAAATGTTGAAATATTGGATGATAAATCTGATAAGAAGCCAAATTAAAACGGGCTGAATTGCTGGGCTACAAGGAAAGTTAGTTTGAATTGCAAAAGGAAAACAAGAGAGAGCACTCTAGTCAAGTTCCCCGACTATCAGATACCCGTTACTTAGCTAGTAGAATTTTCTGGCCCTTCAACTCTTCGAGTAACGGGTATACAAACAAAACAAGAGAGAGTTCCCCGACTATCGGATACCCGTTAGTGCAGGGTGCGGAGTGCGGGCGGCTTGTGGGCGTTAGAATGGGCGTGTCAACATGGGTCAACAAACTTGCGCTTCGTTAAGTCCGCATGCAGAATGTCAACTTTCTAGCTTTTATAGTTTTTGAGATCTCGACGTTCATACGGACGGGCATACGAACAGACGGACATGTCCAGATCGACTCTTGATCCTGATCAAGAATACATATTCTTTACATGTTTTGCCTGTTATGCGGGGTGCGGGGTCTGGGGTGCGGGGTGCGTGGTGCGGGGTGTGGGGTGCGGGCTGCGTAGATCAAGGTACATGTAAGTAAAATTCTACATTTTTTTAATGTTTTTCGCCAGCTAAAACTATTTAGAAAAAGGTAAAGTGGAAGCTGTTGTGATATTAGACAAATACAAAAACCAGAAAGTAAAATTAAACAAATTCCTAAAATCCATTAATATTTTTATTCATGTTCCCATTCCCATTCCTTCTTTGCAGATCAGCAGCACGACGGATGCTAATAACCCAACTAAAACATGCAATGAGCTTCGCTCACCCATCGACCCTCATTGGTGGGGGGAAACTCCTCCCACTTCGATATTGTTCCACCTCGTGGCCATGAAATTGCTTTCCGCTCTCTGCAGCCCACACTTTCCGGATCCGAGACGAGGCACATCAGAATTCATCTGGCTGCCGCATATTATCCTGGATTGTTATCAACGGCAAGCGACCCATATAACTGCAGGCCCTCGGGGTCTTAGCCAAAAAAGAACAGCTAGCCAGGGGCAAAATGAACTCAAACGAAAAAAAGAGCCCAACAAGAAAAACAAATTTAAAAACCGAAAAGCAAGCGAATAATAAGTGAATCGAAGTGTGTATTCCCTTAAGAGCATTAACATAATTATATAATTATGTAGTTCCAGTAAATGCAAAACGTAAACCACTAATTGAATGTTAAACTTTCATAATTTACCGATATACCGAAAAGAAAAAAATAATGACATTCTAGAATCTTTGATACTTTTTCTTAAGTTATTTTCAATATATAATATAATATAATATATAATATATAATATATGTATATATATATATAATATATATAATTAATCAAAACGAACCTTACCAAACAATCAGCTACATTACTTTTCTTAGCTTATTTTCCAAATTCATTTTTGTATGTAGCAAAAAGAATATGTAAATAGGTTTACCCCCTGCAAGGGTATACCAAAAGTTCGAATGAATTCGTAGAGGGGGAGGATTCAGTTTCTAGGATTGGGGTGCGTTTTCAGGGCCGGCGCCTGCAGATAGGCACAATAATTGTATCAAAAGCATATTTTCCATTCTGGTAGAACGAATTTTATGCTTTTTCAATAAACATTAACCGATTTTGGTATTTTTTCATATACGAACGAGAAAAAGGAGCCAAAAAGCAAATGGCAATGAAAATGTTAAATGGCAAGCAGCCGAAAAGTATGCAATCATTCATGCGTTCATTATTTCATAGACTGAGCTCCGAGGGCATACTGTACAGTGTATATTCGTTTTTTCTACACAAATATGCAAACAGACGATTTTCATGCCGTGAAGTATGGCAATCAATGAATTGGAAATATTTTCGTTTAACATTTCGCCTCTGGCTTTATGTCTTAGATATGAATCCCGCCACTTTCTCCCAACCATTTGTTTCCTTGTGTTTTTATTTTTTGGGTCTCCGTTTAGTTAAGCATAATATTATGGGGACTTGCAAATAAAATTTAATTAAAGTTAATTTAAGGTAACACACTTTACATTGTTTAATTTCCGTCTTGATAAGAAGGCGACAAGAGAGAACGCTATAGTCGAGTTCCCCGACTATCTGATACCCGTTACTCAGCTATTCGAAGTGCGAAGGAGAGTCTTCAGCACATACAGTTTTTGGCGGTTTTGTGGGCGTTAGAGTGGGCGTGGCAAAAAGTTTTTTAGCAAATCGATAGAAATTTACAAGACTAATACAAAAATGAAAAAATATCAAAACATTTTTCAAAAGTGTGGGCGTGGCAGCTTTGGGCGGTTTGTGGGAGTTAGAGAGGGCGTGGCAAAAAGTTTTTTGGCAAATCGTTAGAAATTTACAACACTAATTATAAAATGATAAAATATCGAAACATTTTTCAAAAGTGTGGACGTGGCAGTTTTGGGCGGTTTGTGGGCGTTAGAGTGGGCGTGGCAACATGAATCGACAAACTTGCGCTGCTTCTATGTCCCTGGAGTCTGTATGCTTAATCTCAACTTTCTAGCTTTTGTAGTTCCTAAGATCTCGACGTTCATACGGACGGACAGACAGACGGACAGACAGGCGGACAGACAGACGGACAGACGGACGGACAGACGGACATGGCCAAATCGACTCGGCTACTGATCCTGATCACGAATATATATACTTTATATGGTCGGAAACGCTTCCTTCTGCCTGTTACATACTTTTCAACGAATCTAGTATACCCTTTTACTCTACGAGTAACGGGTATAATTACTTTGTGAGTTTTCAGCTTAACCTCATATTCTGTTTAAGCTAAAGTTGGTTTTTAGTTGGTTAATCATATGGAGAAATATAACTAATTTTTGATCTAAATATGCTTTGCTTTTCATGCTTCAGAAATATTAACACTTTAATGGTGGTTAACCTTTTAAAGCGTATACTTTGTGAGGAAACACTTCCCACATACTTTTATCAGTTACTAAAACACATCCAAACATTTTCTCCGTTTCTAACAAATTAAGCCCCATCTTAAGAACCAGCCAGCATGAAGGTCACAGTCACGGCGATTGGGGCGACAACATTAGCATTACCATAATGTTGCTGGCCACTTGTTTGACTCAATTAGATACATTAGGCCAGAATGGCGCAAGTGTCCAATCTAACTTTGACCATTCGAAGGACTTGTGGCACAGGACGAGGGAGCAGGGATAGGTCAGCGGAAATAATAAATGCTTGGGCACATTAAATAAATGATTATTACAAAGGGGGCGACTGGACTGGGACATGCGGGGTTCGACTTCTGGCCCTGAAAATGATGGGAAATAAAAGCGCTGCAAAAATGTATTTTATTTGCGCAGGACATACGCAAGGAACTTATCTGCGGAGCAGTGGGAAATAAAAATTATCAACGTGCGAAATAAAACCCAAGCCAATGTACGGGGTACACACATATATGTATGTGCCAAAGTTATGATTGCCCTGGCTCCCCATAAAAACTGATTATGACACTTGATTAGATGCTTTTTTTCGCAACCATTTCCTTTGGAATGGCGAATGGCAATCGCATAAAGCGGAGTATTTCGTTTAGTTTATTGTTGCACAAACACATCACTCAAATCGCTGAATTTATGATCTGTCGCAGAGTCATAAATGTATCGAATTCTTCTCGGTTATTTCCATGGATGTGCGTTTCCTTTTTCCTTTTTCCCGAATTCCCACCCTCCCATTTCCGGCGGTCCGTAATTAAAATAATAATTTTCACGGAAAACTTAAGACCTAGTAATTATAATTGTCAGTTGTGCCAACCCCAGAAGAGGCTGGAACCGTGAATTTCGGGGTTGCTGCTCATTAAACATAATTTTTGTGTAAACAAAGGCGAGTGTAACTCGAGAACAAAATCGATGTCGGGTTTCATTTGCTGCCCCACTGCCGACGGAAGTGGGTGGTGCGGGTGGATTTCCAGAAGACCTCGCAGTGTACGTGTTACTTTTTATAACCAAAAATATACTTTTAATTTCAGACGACAAGAGCTGACAAATACGTAGAGTCCTTACACTTTCAAATACGATTAAATACCGCAAAGAAAACCTTGAAAGAAAATTATATAATTTCGTTAATTGCCAGAACTGAACAGATTCTTACAGTTTTAAAAATTTTTAAATTAGAGAGAACACAAAATATTATAATATATTATATAATGATCCTAACTCAGCGTCGCTAGCTATCTAACAAGCTAACCACAGAACTCAAAGAAGGCAAATGATGTCATCGCGAAATATGTTGAAAGCCTTCAATTACATAGACTCATCATCATCAGAGTCCTTATTCTTCTGCGACATCAATGCCAACTTAATTGACAAGTGGCGGTCAACAACTCAATGCCTTAAAACAAGCAACTCATTTGCATGTCAACTAAAGACAAAGGGGCCCCAGTAAGTGGATAATGGCAGAAAAGAGCAGGGTTCTCAAATAAATAATAAAAAATAAAAGAAATGGCAATTGGCAACTGGCGAATGAAAGTGCTGGCAGGGATGTCAGCTAAACTGGTTAATTATAGTTAACCCCCGAGCAGAATGATGCAGCAAAAAAATTGCTAACCGCAAATAACTTATGTCGTCATTGTGTCAACGGCTGTTATCCGAGGGTCGGAGATCCTCCATATATAAGGGTTTTCGGGTTCTGGTCCTGTTCACTTGACCGCAAAAGTTGAAATATGCCACTGAAAATTGAAAAACCAATTTTATTGACCCCCGGGCATCGAAAGTAAGTGCTGGAGAGCATTGAAAATGATTGAAATGAAATTGGAATTTTATCGGAACGGAATTGGAAAAGGTCTGCGACTTAAATTAAATAATCAAATCCAGGGAGTTGCTTAAATTTTAAAGTATTATTTCAAGGATCTTCTTTGTTATGAAATTGCTTACTGGCAAGTTTCATAGAAATATCTAAGTAGAAACGTTTCCCATTTAAGCCAAATTAAGGCGTTCAGTTTTGAGAACAGCAAACTGAGTTAGCATAGGTATATGAAATGTGCTTTCTCAGAATACCAATAGCTTTGGGCCCCAATTAAATAAACATAAAATGTCAGCGACTGGCCAAATAATTTTAATAACCAAAATTGCATGAGAAGTGCTGCTTGTGGTCGTTTTAAACAAACCGCAGGTGTTGCATACATTTGCCAGCTTTGCATTAATTATGACGTGTGTCTCGGGAAAAAGGCGTGGAGAACGGGGGGGCGTATAGTGTCCAGGGGGCGTGGCGGTAAAACTATTTGCCGCACTTGCGACCAAAAGCTGGGAGCTCGTACGTAAAATTGTAGCATACTTATGGGCTAAAGTAATTTTATTGCCATGCACAGGAAGCTGCACAGACGACGACGACGACGAGGATTCCTGCAAGAGGTCCTGCGGAAGGAGAGAGAGGCCATGCGGATCCCCGTAGAGCTCCTGGCACATCGTGTGACCCGTAAACTTTACAGTTTCTTTGTTTGGACTTGGCCCAACGTGCCGGTCCCCAAGTTTGTTGCCGCTCTTATTATTTTAGTTGGGTACTTCTCCCCAGTTTCTCCTGTTTCTCTACAGCACAGACAAAAATTTAGTTTATCCCTGACTTTAGAAATTCATATAAAAATAAAATCACAATAGACAAAATGGCAAATAGATATGTTATTTGCATTGAGGATAAATCCTCAGAGTTTTTACAAATAATACTTTTTGAAAACTTTAAATTGATTAGTACTATTAGCTTTACCTAGAAATGCTGTTATGTCATTTCGAGCCCATATTGTAATATCTTTATAACATTAAACTGAAACCAACAAACAGGAAATCGTAAAAATGTTCTGTGTAGTGTTTTTTTTAACTGTTGGGATCCTGCGTCATGGGTATGCGTCCGCACATAAAATGTTATTGCGAAAAACTATTAAATTTCTCTAGAGATGAAAATATGATCAGAAATTTAAATCGATTTATTAAAAGCCGTCGCAGTTGTTCGTTCAAGTGATTGCAGTTGGTGCGTTACTTGGCCAAAAGGCAGGAGGACCTACAATTGCGAAAAGAAACATGTGTTGCCGAAGGAAAGTTTTGCGGCGAACACCGAAAAGGTTTCCAATGTGCGGCGATTTTTGATTGATGGGAGTGCAGTTTAAACAGTGGAATGCTATAGAGTGCTCTTACAAAGAAAATTTGAATATTTATTAATAAGCAAATTTTTAATTTTAAATTTGAGAGAAAATATAAATAGCATTTACTGGTCTAGTTAGAGTAAAATTATTTCTAAGCACAAATTCATAGTTCATTTAAAATAATTAAAATCCCACTGTGCGAAATTCCTTTTCCGAACCCATGGACATCCGCATCGGCAGTCATATTTCGGTCAAAAGTGGGGAAAACCAAATTTACTATGTACACTTAATGTCTAGACAAAGCTTCCCAATTACCTTATCCGATTACACGAAGATTTGCCCCACGAAGTGTTGCACGTTGACTACTAGAACTCCCCAGAAACCCGATCCAAAAACCCAGGCCGAAACGCACTGCTTTTTGGAAACCCTTGACCCGGCATGCCAGGAACTCTTCGGGAGAAATCTTCATGTTACTGCTACCGTTTGGCCCTTTTTTGGGCCATGGCCCAACCCTTTTCGCTGGAGCGGAAAATGTTGAAATAATTTGGGCAAAAGAAATATTCTCACACCTTTTGCTGAGTAAAAAGCACTTAAGTGCCTTGGCCAGGACTCGGGTTTTAATTGAAGTGCAGTCCAAAGTCCTTGTGTGTGTTTGTGTGTGTCGTTTTTCAAGCAGGTGTAAAGTTAAATCATAAAATGAAATTAAAATAAACCAAAGCCGAAGCTGAGCTGTAGCTAAAGCCAAACGTAATGAAGTACGGAAACACTCCACAAAAAAGGAAAGAAAAGGATTAAGCATGGGCTAACTCGACATCCCAAAGGGTTTCTCCCCTGGTTGGCTCCCCTGGCTCCCATAATTAGCAGCAAGTTGGCTAACAAATTTTTTGAGAAATTTTTCCACAATTTTTTACGTACATTTTTTATGCGGAACGCAACATTTTGTTATTGAAAAATTCATGAGCCTTTGCCCAGTGAATTGACACAAGGACCCAGTGGCGTGGCCCATGCATTCGAACCCCTTTTCCAATGAAAAAGTATGAGATTCTCCTCAATGTTCTTTTTAATATATTGAAAAAATAAAAATGTAGTAGGAAAAACAAAAATGGTTTTACTTTAAAAAAGGATACTGTATCTAACTTATCTAATGTGTTAACCAAACTCAACATAGTTCCGTGTGCACTTAACCCTAGGAAGCCGTACGACTCTGCCCTTGGCCTGCGCAAACGTTTTTGTCATATTACAATATAATTTATTAAAATTCTTATTTGCAACGCAAAGTACCTCCGCAGGATGAGAGAAGGAGACGGCTAGAAAGAGATAGCTGAAGAGCACAGGGTTATAAAAGCAAAAGCTACTCGTTAGTGCTGAATTTTTAATAAAAAGCCACACATGATATCTCTTATAATTTGATATAATAGGACTCATACTTCGTTGCTCTTGTTATTTTATGTGAGTGTAATTGCCTTTTGGTGGCCATTAAATAGATAAATCCCGACCAACCTCGCTTTTTGAGCTGTCCTTTCCACATTTGCATATGGAAAACGCAATCAAAACGCTCGAATGTCAACAAAACCGCTAAGTAAACTCAAACAGAATGGTCGTTGGGTGGTAGGTGGTAAAGTGGGCCGAAAACCCACCTGGAAATCCCAACATTTTATTCGATGGCCACGCATTCCTGTGAACTACAGCCAAATGCACACGCCCCCATATAAATATATGTCTATATGTATATACACGACTTCCGCCGACATTCAGATCCGGTATTCGATGTTTGTTTTTGCGGTTACGCCCCCGAAATCGACCGGCGAAATCGGGTGGGTCAGCGACTTTGAACGCAGGGTCAGGAACTGATGGTGAGATGTGAAAGTTCATGAGCTGTTGCAAAAATACATATCGTTCAAGGTAAGAAGAGAAAAGTTTATTCTCCTGATTTGTTTATGATTCCTTATGGGCACTAACCACTAAAATACTTTAGTTATATACATATTTGTATGTATGTTACTATATATGCATATAAGCCTTTTTCCACGACTTAGAAAATCATGTCACAAAAATAATTATTGATTAAATCATTATGGTTATTTTACCTATTGCACCACGCAGAAATAACATTGGCCAATTTCATTTGAATCGGAATTTTAAGAATAATTTAAAACGTGCTAATGGAAATTAAATATGTGCCAAAACAAAAGTCCATATAAGTCCAGATGCAAACAAGTGAACTGACCCATAAAATGTCAAGGTAAATATGAATCCGAAATTATTATTAAAAGCAAACATTTCTTTTTAACGAGCAAGTGCAAAGTGAAGAACAAATCGGAAATTATCAAAGAACAAAAATGCCACAACATAACCTACTGAGAAATATAGAATAAAAATTTGGACAGGCGTTTTCTTAAAAAACAGTTTTAAAATGGGTCAATAAACACCATGTGAATATAGCCATACGAAATTGATTAGACAGAAAATTCTTCGATTCAATATACTTTCCACCCTTCGAAACTAATTTGGTATGAGGAATTTTCCCAATTGTTCTTTCCAAGCCGAAGCACAACAATTTCCCCCGGAATCTTTCAAGTTCGAAGAAAATTAGCCAGACAAATGAGGCAAGAAAGAAAAACCAAAATGCCAGGAACAGGCAATTAAAGAGCAACCAATACCCCCATTTCCCAATCTTAAATCCTGAAATCCCGAATTTCCCCCCCGACCTGCGGGCAGGCAGCCAGGCAAACGGAAAATTCATTACAAACAAATTAACAAATAAATCAAATTTCAATACGAAAATTTGTTTGCGAAAACAATTTTGAGACGGGTTGGTAAGTTCTGGGGCTAAGTCTGGGCGAGGGGCATGGCTACACATACAAATCGCATGCCACGCCCCAACGCGGAAATCCAGCCCGGAAAAGGGGGCGGGATTGGGGGCGGGCGACGTAGAATCCGTTTGACTGACAGGCGGCAAATCGTCTGAAGCCCGGCCAGCGCACTTGAGAAATCATTTATCTAAATTAATTCCTGTCGTTTACATTTGCCAGAAACAAAAGGCGGAGTGGGTAGTTCTCAGGATGAGCGGGGATTTGCGTGGGGTAAGTTGATTTTAAATGCCAGAGAAAGCAAAAATCAAAGATTAAGACAAACATTTACTACTTGTCCGTTTTTGGGACGGATCCTGAGCTTGAACTGCCAATTGCCCGGAAGCAAGACAAACTCACGCCTCACAAACCCAAGCCCACTGGTAAATGACATGAATGCGCGTTTCTGTCGACATCGCGTTAATAACTCATTTCGAAATTCCACAACGAACTCCAACATACGTAGTACGTAACCCACAACTGACATACAACAAAAAAACCGGAATAACAATTAAAATTGTTCTTAGACTCGAATGGCAACATTTTCAACCCTTTCAACGAATCCCCAACTCAGTTTACCCCGTATTTTGAAACGCGACGGGCGGTTTTTCGTCCGAGGAAAAGTTTTGATACATCAAAATCGCGAGGGAAACGCGCGGTTTTTGACGTTAAGCTCTGGGAAAGATGAAAAGTTCCATGGAGAGTGAGAGTTTGCGCCAACAACTATATACAAGTATATGGAACTTAAATGAGAGGGAGAGTGCGATAGAGACTTGTACTTGCTGTTGAAATAATTGGTTCTGTCAGAAGCAGCAATTATAATGCCTAAGCCTCTCTATAAATGATATATCAAATGGAATATTTGATTGCACACTTCATTTGCTGTCGTCAACAATAATCTGGTATAACTTAGTTAGATAGAACAAGTTGAGTTGCAGCGAGTTTTTACAAATACTTTTACCCTATTTATGTTAATCTATACTTTAAACTACACTTTAACAACTAATTTAAAATATTATTTCATTTAAGATGCATCCTTATCCATCGTAGGAACTTTGTATATTTTAAATATTAGGTTAAGTACATTATTTGGCATTAATAGACTCTGTAAACAAAAGTAATTACTGTAATTAACAACATTAATTTATTCCCTTAAGCAAGTTTTGATGCGGAGGCTCCAGGAGAACATTATTCACAAACTCAGGAGTCTTGCGAGCATAGGCCACCACCAGTTTATAGGGAGATAGGAACTTCTGATCCTCGTTTTTCTCGCCCTGCTGCAAATTCATGGATATAACAATGTCTATGAAGTCGTCCAGGAACTGTTCGTGCAAATCTGAAGGCATTCGCTCCAGAAAAGGACAAATGGCCTTAACATTATCTGCAAAGTAAGCACGGAAAGTGAGTTAATAAATAGTTTTAATATGATTAGTGGTTTTAGTTTACCTTTCAGAGTCCTGACACCTTCATAAACAAACACCTCGTTGCGTATTTCCACATTGTGTTGTACGAAACCCACATCGTTTAGCAGCTGACTGAATTCCTCGCCAGGATTAAGACTATGGTGAAGCGGGGATATAAAACTCTCCACATCCTGCATATAAGGCGACCACTTTTCATTCGTTTTAAGAATCTTATAGACTTCGTACACCGGATTGGAGGCCAAAAAGGCCAGCAGGCAGTCACCACCCTCAGGCTTCAGGAGATTGTAGATGTTTCCGAGGGCGCCCTTCAGGTTTTGCACCCAATGGAGGCAGTAGAACGAGGTTACGTGGTCGAATCTGCCACTCAGCCCCTCGGGCAGCCGCTCGCAGCCAATGTCCAGGACCTGGAACCTGGTCCGCTCCTCCCGCTGGTAGTGCTTGCTGGCATAGTGCACCATCTGGCTGGAGATGTCTGTGCCCACCAGCTGTCCACGAATGGGCAGCAGTGGCCTCACGAAGTCCATGAGCACGTTACCGGAACCTGAGCCCACGTCCAGGAGGGCATCCTCGCCATCGGATCGCCACTGCAAGGTGGAGGCAAACTCGTCCAGAATCAGCTTGGCATCGTGCCTTTGCACCTGGTTGGCGTGCTGGTACAGAGCGGCCTGATTCATCTCGACAACTGATCGACGATTGGGGCCGATCTCAGCTTTATATACTCATCGCTCGTGATGTCACCAGTTCACAGATTCTAATTTTTTGCTCTCGCCACAAATCCCACTCTCCAGCTTGTGACGTCGAGCTAATTACGTACGCGTATTATTTATTTTTAAAGCTCTGTAATTTTATCGGTTCCGTTTGGGGAAAAAACTACAAAAAGAGAACGCGTCTACGACAGCTAGAAAATACACTGGTCCACAAAGTTCGAAGACGCACTCATAATGTTAACATTCGACAATTAGGTAATTTATTCTAATAGTTCCCAAGCAGCTAATATAAATTAACAAAGTAGATTCACTTCACTAATAAAACATATGTTAACTACTTTAAAATCGAATAATTTCGTTCATAACAAGCCTCGTGCCCATTTTTATCTTCAGAAATCGGGCATGGAAAGCTCAAGTTCTAGGTCAATGGAGCTTTGCTAATGCTTCCTTCATAGAATTATTATGACTTTTGAAGTACGTAACCAGGCATTGGCATGCAAATCACCAACGAACTTGAGCAACACCCCTGGAAGTAAATTCCACACGAAATTAGCATAATTTTCATGAGCAGTGTACCAGCCTCCAATTGAACAATGGAGATAAGCCACAGCAAATGAATGGGAATGCCCAAAAACGATCCTAATTTTCGATGAACCCGAAACTGCAGAAGTACAAAATGTTGTAGGTGCATTCAACCCGCTGAAGAATCAAAATAAGTAAAGTCAGTTCGATGACCTACCCTAAGATCGGTTCCAAAACCATCTAATCTATTTCTGGCTAAATATATACCAATAATTTGATGTTCGAACTTAAAATAGAAAGGGGAAATTATTATTTTGACGATACGGTTGAGCCCCCCCTTCGATGCTCCGGGAAATATAAATTCATTAAAAACATTTCATTTAGCTGCAAATTACATTTGTGTAATTGCTGGCAGGGCCAGAAAAGCTAGCCAGAAGCTCATGATATTTCAAATATTTCACATATGAGCAGAACGAGCGTTTGATGTCCCTGCGATATGAACATGAGTACATACATACTCGTACATATTCGACTCCACCACTCAGGTTCATATCCTGCATTCTCCAACACTCGGCACATCACATCCATATAAATTCATTTGCCAAAGTGACATCAAAAGCCCCCGCTCGGATTCTGTTTCTGGCTTAATGTGTGTGGGCGTTACGGCTGGTTAATTGCATTTGTCGCAGACTCTTTTTGGCCATATAGGCAAAGGGCTGAAAGGGGTTACTCGGCTCGAAATTACCGAGAAATAACCGAGAGCTGTCGATTGGCTCGAGCTGTCACAGAGCCACGGAAATCAATTAAATCGGACGAACCAAACCGAAACGACCAAACGGAGGGCTGCAGCATTTCGATTCACATGGGAGTTTGAGTGATTCGAGTTTCTTGGCTTTGAGTATTTTAACAAAGTTATCGGATATAAATCAATTATTCTGCGAGATGAAGTCGAGTCTTTGGGCTTAAGCTGGGATACACAGATTTGTATATCGTTTTGATAAATCGGTGCATTTAAAAAAGAAATATTTTTATAATTTAACAAGTAATTATATATAAGCATGTATGTATATTAATCCTGTGTGTGTAAAGCTAGTTTAGATTTACTTGTAACTTCTTGATTTATAACCATGAGATTACTTTCCAAAGCATTATGCATTTTTAATAGGAAATGTGACTTCATTTTTGTACATCAATTTCTGTAATCAGCATTTGCTAAGTTTAAAATTGTGAATCATTATACCTTTACTTAAGCAATTATTTATTATTATTATATTATTATTTACTGATTCTTTAAAAATGTTTTAGGTAACTGAGTTTATTGGTATATGTCTATGAACTTTCTCTAACTTTAAAATAAGGTAATTTACTTTTCTTAATATACATAAGCTTACATGAATGACTAGAATACAAACTAAATATAGAGGGCAAACTTAATGTAACTATTTACTGTTTAAAAGGGTTAAGTCAGATAAGTCAACATATATAAAACTCTTCCCTTAACCAAACCATTTCTTCAAAAATAGGCAACAGACGAAATAAAAAACCAGAAGGAAAAGTTGACGGAATCTCATAGTTTTATGTGATTTCCAATGGATTCACGAACACCATGAGCTCCTCATAAACCAATGAACAACCCTTGACTCCAACTCCAGTAGCTGCCCCTTTCTTCCCGAGAAATTATTCGCACTTGAAACTATTTAAATGTTATCTAACTGAACAGTAGACTATATAGCAAGCCGTTCTGGTTACTTGTGCATGTGGTATGGGGGTTGGCAGTAGAAACAACAAAAACTCCTGCATATGCTAAAATATCAAAATAACAAACACAGCAAGAAATTCGTATATGTTGGCAGCAAAGGGTTGAGGGTGAAATGAGTTTTTAATGTCCCACAGGGGAATTCTTCTTGAGCTAGAGACAACCACACATACACAGAGAAATATCTGCATCTATTCAAGGCAGTGTTTCAAATAAATCCTATTTTGGCTTAATTGGTCTAATTATAGATTGTTGTTCTATTGAACATTAAGCATCTGCATGTCTTGTTCATTTGAACTAATCAATCCCCATTCAGTAAGATCCTGGGCTATGTTTATCGTATGAAAGTTTATACCACCAGAAAGGTAATATATAAATAATAAAAGTGAAATTTTAGTTAATTCGTTTGCTGATTTCAAGAGCATTAAAATGTATGCAAATTTTCGTAGTGTAAAAGCCAGGATAGCAGAGTGGGCAATGCGGATTTAAAATACAAAGTAAACGGCGATTTGTTGTTATTGATTAGAGCGGACAGACCCAGACAAACATATGAGCTCATCCTTGGCTTCGCTTCATCTTCTCGATTTCCCCACGAAGATTCAAGGGGCGATTTTCCTGTCTCCCAAGACGACGATGCCCGCAAACTTGATGAGTATTTAAAAGTTTTCCATTGTGTGTTTGATGAATATTTAATTAAGCATAAAAGGAGCGGCGCAAGAAATGGAAGAACTTCGGCAAAGGGTTGCTACAGTTTCACTGTGTTTTTCTTTTGTTTTTCATTTCCTTTTCGCCGAAAACATCCTTCCCATTTTCCCGGCATTGTGTGGCGAGCTTAGAGAGTGCAAAAGAATAAAATAAAATCAATTAACGCTTCCTTGTTTCGATTTCGCTTTTGGCTTCCTGTTATCTTTTAATACACTTTCTCAATACAAATTGTACTAAACATTTTATATCTATATATATTAAACGGAATAAGTTATGTGTTTACAATTTTTATAAATATGTTTCCAAAATAAGTGTTTACTTTTCTAACATAATTTAATTTCCATAAAATTGTATTTTGAACCAGTTGAGTATCGAAATTGTGAGGAAAGGAGGCAAAACATATAAAATAAATTAATTAAATAAGGAAATACATATAAATATGAAGGATAAATATCAGAAAAAATAGGTAATTTGGGCTTTTGATAATTAAATTTTCAAATGTAATTTCTTATTGTGAGAGTACCCAGAATTCACCAGACTGATGCTTCTCGAGTGTTTATATAATTTTTATTATATCAGTATTTTACAAGCACAAGGCCAGGCTCAAAAGAGCAGCGAAAATAATTAAATAGTAAAGAAGGCAGTGCGCCGAAAGAAAGTCCCCTCCCTCCTCCCCCCACCAAAAATCCAGCCCACTCAACCCTTTGTGCCACTTTCTTCCCCACACATTTTTTTCCTTTGCCCGATGTTCGGTGCCCAAAGAAGCCCACAAATAGCCAAAAGCTAGCGAGTGTTGATGGCAGCCGCAGCCAGCGAAATCCTTTTTCATTTTATATATGTATGTATATGCATATTGCTTCTTATATTAATTTGTTTTTCTTTTTCGATTTTTTGTGGGCGTTGGGAAAATTAATTAAAAATTAAATGAATGAACGAACGCTGGGATAATGAGCCCCTAAGCTGATTTTGCGCTTAAAAGTATGCAATGGGAAAAAAATGTCGAGCTGCCCGAGCATGGCATTCAATAACAATTTCCACCCCCCTGCCACGCCCACCTGAGCTGTACAGGTATTTCGCCCACCCAACAACCCACCCACCAAAACAACAACAAAAGGAAGGAAAAACTTGCAATTTTTGTCGCATTTTTTTTGCTGCTGTTTGTATTTTATTTTCGTTTAATATCGACAAAGAGCCAGCGGAAAAGGAATCAGAGGGACGTGGGGGGGGGCAGTAAAAAGTGAACAGAGAAATATTGTGAAATTTTCTTTAACGTAACAAAATATTTTTATAAAATAATCAAGTCTTCCTTTTGGGCTGTTTTGTTTGCAGCAAATTATTTTTAGCTTTGTGCAAGAGCGAACGTGAAAACTGTGGGGCGTTTTTTTGTGTTGTTTGGGTGTAAATTAAAATCGCCCGCATTGCGCTTTTTTATAATGAGCAAATTGTGGGTGGGGCAAACCCAATACTGAAAGACAGAAATAAAATTAATTAATAATGGCAAAATACTTCAATGGCAAACCCACAAGAAGCGATGATTAAAGGAAAAATATGATAGGACTGGGGGAATTAAAAGGAATTCGGTAATTGATACTTTTTGGAGAAGAACTGTGCCATTCTATAGGTAAAAAATATCTATTATACCAGCCCTTGGCTATACTATTTTTTATTTGAATTACAAGTTTTTACTAAGCTGCCCGATTTGCTGGCAAAAGTTTCGAATTATCCTTGGCTCCGGCTATGACCTTATCCCACAGAGACTGAAAGTCAAAGTCATAGCACCCCTAAACCGCAAAACATTCCAGCTACGAACCCCCAACTAAATTTCCCCCTTCCTTGAAGAAATATTAAGACAAGGACAAGAAGGGCAGAGCGAGCACTATCAAAAGTCAATTACAATGCAATTATTGTTAGCCCCAGCCAGTGGAAAACCAGAAAACGTTTTCAAAAGCCATTGAAAACTTTAATTGAAAATATCAAATTATTTTCGAGTTAGCGTCAGCATAAAAAAGTCGAAGCGCTCGTCTTGAGTTCGATGAGGTTTCAAGGAAGTCCTGCGATACAGCCGACGATACACTTGTGTGTATGTAAACCATTAATTACTTGGCCAGATTGTAGTGAAAGAAAGTTGGTGGTGTGGGGGGAGGGGGCTTTAAAAGAAAGTTGCCGCATAGTCAAGAGTCAGGCCAAATTGTAATGAGTTGGCATTTTGTGAAATTCCCTGAGACACAGGCAGACCCCACTGAAATATCTCGTTGTAAAGTAGCTGAAATGACATTAAAAGGGCCAAACCAAGCTGAAAGGACACCCGCATCCTTATGGACACTAACCAGTTGGAAGGAAGAGCCAAAGAAAGGCCTACACACACATATGGACCTTCGCCCGAGCTGGGGATAATTCTTCCCTTCAACCCTTCGCCCATCGCTTCATAGTTTACAATCTTATTATCTCGGCTTGGCATCTCGAGGCCCACACTCAAACACACACATTTTCGTAAGGCAATTAAAAATCTTCACACTGTCGTCGATGTCCCATGTCCTTTTGCTGCTTTTCCTCCGCTTTTTGTCTGTTTTGTTATCCCCTCGGCCCAACTTGATTTTGTTTATTAAACATATTTTGCATAAAATTCACTTTATTTGCAGTTTATTTCGTAAGAAAATTATAAGGTTTCACACTCTCCCCCTTTTTCCGAGCGACACGCTTGATAGTTTTCCCCCCGGGACGAATTGCGTTTTGGAGGAGGGATAGTGTTCTTTATTCTTTGATTATGTTGGATCACGTTCTGCAGAAAGTTATTTGCTGGTGAGAGTGGTTTGTTTGCCTGGGATTTTAGTTGTTGAAGATGCATTGCTAAGACTATGAGACACAGATATGAATTTTCGGGATTCTGGAAATACTTACGGGATTAAGCAAACAACGATCAGTGCTAATTTAAAACAAGGAAGGAAGCTAGTTTTGCAAGTCGCAGTTCATATAGCCCTGCACGGCTTCATTTATTAAAAAAAAACATAAACTCGACTCCCCTGAACTTATATTTACAACGTGAAAGTTATGTTAGAAACGTACAAAAATCAGTTTCGTGATTTTATAATAAATGCAAACCACATTTTATGCTGCTCTTTTCTTGCAGCCAGCAGGGTAAATCTTAAATATATATTTTCTTCTAATTCCATAACCATAACCCCCGTTCATCGCATAATCCAATTTTGCCACCCCGCACCAGCATTTCACGCAACTCTTATCTAACAGATTCACTTCAGCATATTCCAGCAGCACCCCGAATGCATTCACACATGAAAATCCCATAAAAATTGACAATAATAAGCCACATATCATCATTTCACTCTCCACACATATGCACAGACGTACGTTCCACTCGATAAGAAGTCAGCAAGGCCTGGAAATCAACCAGAAATCGAAGGCTACCCTCCGAAACCCAAAGCCAAAAGCCAAAAGCCGAATGAAGGAGAAAATCCCATAAAAAACAGTTCAATGATATAGAAAAATAGATAAAGATAAATTTGCAAAAATAACAACAAAGGACCTCGGAGTGCGACAGGGGAAATGGCAAATGGAAAACGCGTGGCAGCGAATCAACTTTAAAATAAGCCGCACACGACACTTGAGAATCCCGAAAAAAGGAAGTCGAAGGGCACTCGGATCTTCGTGGTGTTGTCAAGTGAATAATGGGACAAATCCGCAGTGTAAATATGACACGTTGCAAAATGGCATTCGATGATAAAATAAAAAGGCATCTGAGGGGCTAGCTCCACACTCGAAAACAGGGCCAGGAAATTCGCAAACGGTCTGCATGTTATGTATGTAGAAGGCAAATATATTTTAACTGAAAGTGTTGAAATACAATATTTTCTTTAATTTAAAACAGTGTTTAAGATCAAGCAATATCAACACCATTAGGAGAAATACCAATTAATTATAATATTTTATTACTATTTTTGTTTATAAACGTTTTTTTAAAATAGAACAAAAATTATACATATTTTTGCTATTGTAAGTTATTTAAATTTAAATTAAGTATTTTTTTAAAAATAGCAATACAAAAGAAAACGCATTTTTGCAAGTGAACATACTCATAAACTCGCACATCTGGAAGGCTGAAGTCACTGACAGACGCACATCCTTCGGGAAAGGTGTTTTGACAGGGCAAGTCAGAAGTGCAGACACAACAACAAGGACGAAAAAATCAACCAGGAGCAATGGCAACAAGGGGTTAATATTTGTGCCGCACCCTCACCGAAGCGTATCAATAAAAAGATCGCTCCGCTGGGCATTCAAATTGTTTGTTTGATAAGCCAGTGTGAAGAAGTACGAGCACTGAGCCGAATTCTAGACTACTAAACCACGTTTAAACATTAATCTAAGTAAATTTTGTAGCTTATAATTTAATGAATAAAATACACTTGTTGAAAAAGAATACATATATTAAATTGTTGTTATGTGCTTAACATTCTCGATCATTCGTTACTATTTTTTTCAGTGTTGTAAGTTTTTCTGGGGCCAGACTTTTTTTTTACCGAAGTTAATACAAATATTACGCCTTTTTATGCTGAAAGCAAAAAGTGAACACCAAATGTGGCATAAACATTGCTTTTGGAAAAAGGGTTGTTGGCCACACCCACCCATTTCTTCAGCCGCCCGAGAAGCCGAGAAGTTATGACTTTGTGTCATTGAATCTTTATGTGTGCATTCGATATGCATTAAAATTCAATAATCATAAAAATAACACGCAAAATAAAGGGAAAATCCAGCACCCCGACTGAACAGCTCCCCCAATTAACCCTTGAATGGCAGCAAAGGAAATTGTCTGGCTCTGTGTCTTTCTGTACCAATATGAACGTCACATAAATCTTGGCAACACTACTACTAAGTCGCTATTAAGTAAAATTGACCACATATTTTATCTCATATGCGCACGCAACGAACGTATACGAAAATGGGGAGGGTCAGGGGTCATTCGAATGGTGAGTGGTGCGGGAGCTGGTGAGCCAGGACAATGTGCAAGTAAATTAAACCAAAGCTTCCAGAAAGCGCAAATTAAATAACTTTGGGAAAGGAAACAATTGAACTCGGAAGTTAAGGAAGTAAATTAACAATTAAATATGATAAAATGAAAGGGAAGTAAGAAAAGAAGAAAAGGAAGCAAGAGTATTTTTAAACATAACCGAACAAGCCTTAAAGTATTTTATTTTATTTTAGCGCTGCCTATTGATTGCTAACAAAATATGGTAAATTCTTACAATACGGGGAAAAATAAGATAAAGTTTACACAAAAAAAAGAAAGTATTACATAGGGGCTTAATAGATCAACGAGATTTGATTTGATATAAAAGGTATCAATATGGAATTTCATATATTTATGTTTTATGCATTAGTTTTTAATAAAGTGCCAAGAAACCATCTTTAAAAGTCCCGCCAAACAAACGGTGTAACCAATAAGCTATTTTATTTACCAGTCTGGCAGCTCAGCAGCATTTTTAGAACCAATCTAAAATACCAAATAATATCGATAGCGGCAATAAAATGCTCAGCGCATTTCGCTTTCTTAATATGTATTTTCATGTAATTGGAATTGCAAATATAAAGAGTTACACATTTTCTGTATAAAAAATAAGACAGATTTGATGCATTTCGCACCATTGGCAGTATCCACATATGCCGGCTCCTCTTTATCGATAGCCGCAAAGTAGGAAAACGCCTATCGAACTATCGCGAGTACGCCGCACTCGCAGTGACGTGTACTCTTTTTTTTTTAGCAAAATATAAGCCGCATCTCTGCACATAGTTTAGTTTAACAGAACCTACTGACAAGAAGCGTTGATTAAGAATTTGTTAAGATAAACCCGCGAGAGATAGACACGTAAGCGGTTTCACAAACTCAACAAAGATGAGGCAACTGGGTAAGTTTCCAAATTAACCAAATTTCCAAAGTAACCAAATTATGTTAATAATACATTTCAATACGCCCCCGCAGCGAGCATTTTGTTGCTGGCTTTTGTCGTGGGCGGCGCTAGTGCCTTCTATTCGCCCACCGACGGCGTCGTGGAGCTGACGCCCTCGAATTTCGACCGGGAGGTGCTGAAAGACGACGCCATCTGGATCGTGGAGTTCTATGCTCCATGGTGCGGCCATTGCCAGAGCCTGGTGCCCGAGTACAAGAAGCTGGCCAAGGCATTGAAGGGCGTCGTGAAAGTGGGCTCCGTGAATGCCGATGCGGACAGCACGCTGAGTGGCCAGTTCGGTGTACGTGGCTTTCCCACCATCAAGATCTTTGGCGCCAACAAGAAGTCGCCCACGGACTACAATGGTCAGCGAACCGCCAAGGCCATCGCTGAAGCCGCTCTGGCGGAGGTGAAGAAGAAGGTGCAGGGTGTCCTGGGCGGCGGCGGTGGATCGTCTTCCGGCGGTTCCGGCAGCTCATCCGGCGATGAGGTCATCGAACTCACCGAGGACAACTTCGACAAACTGGTCCTGAACTCCGACGACATATGGCTGGTGGAGTTCTTCGCCCCCTGGTGTGGTCACTGCAAGAATCTGGCACCCGAATGGGCCAAGGCCGCCAAAGAGCTGAAGGGCAAGGTCAAGTTGGGCGCCCTGGATGCCACCGCGCATCAGAGCAAGGCCGCTGAATACAATGTGCGTGGGTACCCTACCATTAAGTTCTTCCCTGCGGGCTCCAAGCGAGCCAGTGATGCCCAGGAGTATGATGGAGGACGCACTGCCTCGGACATTGTGTCCTGGGCCGGTGACAAGCATGTGGCCAATGTGCCAGCCCCCGAGCTCATCGAGATCACCAATGAATCCACGTTTGAGACTGCCTGCGAAGGCAAGCCCTTGTGCGTCGTGTCCGTTCTGCCACACATTCTCGATTGCGATGCCAAGTGCCGCAACAAGTTCCTCGACACACTGCGCACGCAGGGCGAGAAGTTCAAGCAGAAGCTTTGGGGCTGGGCCTGGGCTGAAGGTGGTCAGCAGTTGGCTCTGGAAGAGTCCCTCGAAGTCGGAGGATTCGGCTATCCGGCCATGGCTGTGGTCAACTTCAAGAAGATGAAGTTCTCCGTGCTCAAGGGCTCCTTCTCCAAGGACGGCATCAACGAGTTCCTGCGCGACATCTCCTACGGACGCGGCCACACGGCGCCTGTTCGCGGTGCCAAGAAGCCAGCGATCGTGTCCGTGGATCCTTGGGACGGCAAAGATGGCCAACTGCCCACCGAGGAGGACATCGATCTGAGCGACATCGATCTGGATAAGGACGAGCTGTAAGGCTGTATGGATCGGAGACCAAGACTGTGCGGCCCAAGCTCAAATTTCCACTTATTAAACTAACAAACACTTGCATTCTGAATGATATTCATTAGTCAGCCAGCGTATCTAAATATAAATAACTCTAATTATCTATTAGCTTTTTTTACCATCCTCACATAGATCTAAACGAATCGAAACCAGCGAACACATAAACTATGTACTACAAAATGAATAAACTGTGCAACAAAACGTGTAAATTATGGGTGTGAAGTGTTAATTGGGTTCGGAAAAGCGCAGGGAGTTGGTAATAAAGTACACAATGTTTCGTGCTTAGCGAGTTTATAAAATGCATTAGTTCTAGTTTGCCGTAAAAACAAATTGGTAAGAACTTTATACTTACATTTGAACTTTCAAAAGTTATTTCACTTACGTATAGTTTATTCTTCAGTTCTTTTATTGGAAATGAATCATCAAATGTATTTATGTTCTTCAAAACTCGATAGCAAACTGTCCAAGTATCAAAATTTGTTACCCAATGATTTATTCCAACATAGCGTTGTATTAATATAAATTCGTAATAAATCAAATACCTTTACGAACAGGATCGTTTCAAGTCGGTTTGCTTAGTTCATTACAACCCCAAACTCCAATAAAAAGAGTGAGAATTTCACCGTTTTACCGTTTGCGGCGGCAAAAGCATTTATTTTATGTAAAACTCACATAAAAATGTCCAAAAAGATTTGTATATAAAATTTGATACTCTTAATGCTAAATAACGTCTAAAAACGTATTTTGACACAATATATAGAAGGATACTCATTCTGGTCTAAATGCACAAACTGAAGATTGCTTAAATGTATTCGTGGCGGCAGATTGGCGCTTAAACTATGATTGGCATGGTATATTTATTAAGTACTTGGTTTCGCTTTAAGTACAACCTGTGTATAAAGGGACGGGAACCAGCATTTTGAAATGTATGCAAAAATTGGGAAATTCGGGGCATCACAAAGAGCTCGTGTGTTAATACGATTCGGACTCTGAATGCAAATTGGGTTGCGTGAAGACGGTACAAAAAGATCTGTGAATTCCCTGGGATTTCGAGAGAAACAACCAGGCAACGTGACTCAATTGCCACAATTTGGCTCTGTCCCACAAAAAAGAACTGAGAACAAAGCTGTGAGTAAACGGCTAAAACTACCTGCATGAGCAGCAATAAAAAAGGCCAAAGATGCAGGAGGGACAAGGAAAAAGGGCCAGAGGACAGGACAGGCCAAACTTGTTGAGCTCGGGATTAAGAGGAACAACAGATAAAGAAAGAGTCGGGGATGCGTAGGAATCCCAATTTACAATTATGAATGATTAATTCCCTTTCCAGCGAACTCCTCAACTGGTTATTGCTATGTACTCTAGAAACATCAAGGTAATGTTACGAAATTCGATAAAAATATGGGAAAATTCAAAGCAGCCAAATATCTTGGTGTACTTGTTTTAAAATCGGAACTTCTTATATGTTTAAAAAAGGCAAAGGGTATAAGAGGTAAAATTCGAGATATTTTTGAAGACCTAGGACCTAAATCTGTAGTCATACTAATGGATTTTGTTTCTGGCTGGCATTCAAGTCTTTTTCGAGTTACTAAATAGACGTACTACTAAACCACTATCCTCCGGGTGTCCACACCTCGAATCAGGCCAACGTATGGTGGTGTTTCTGGTCGGGATAGTTCTCTATGGACTGAATGGAGCGCGATGTGGCGGCGGTAATGGTTGAGGATACGTCCATAAACCGATACTTCTTCTCATCGCGACAGAGTAAGGGGTAGCAAATGATGCCGTAGTAGAAGACGAGGCAGAGAACGATAACGGTGAAGATGATGGCGATGATGCCGAATGTAGAGATTCCAGGTCGACTGTCTAGATACTCCTTGGCCGTCATCGGGGGCTGGGTGGTGGTGGGCGGCTCCGTGGCCTTGTAACCCCTTCGATTGTTCCGCGCTGCACTCGCACTGAAAACCAAGCAGCTGGCGCCTGCAACAACGAGATACGTTTTCGTAAAATCTGATCGCGGGGCGATTTCTTCATTTTTCTCCCTCTCTTTAGCTCACCTAAAACCAGCACACACAACAGGTACGAACTGCGCGACATTTTTAATTTATTTCGAAATCACGATTGAGCACGAACGCGCAGCGAAAACAGTTCGTTTGCCTTTCTTGCTTCTTGCTTTCTTCTCTTTTTGGCCACGAGAACGGGACGCAGACGCAGAAGCAGAACAGAGACTCGAGAATCACACAAAGCAACAAGAAGCAAGACAAAAACCTTTCGCGTTGCTGCTAGGGACGGACTGTCGTTGCTTATCGATACATGGCGATAACCTGCGCTGTCGATGTTTCAAATCGCAGCATTTGGAGAAAAGTTTTTCGTATTGTTTATGCCGAAATTTATAAACAAATATAATATAAAATCATTGAAATATAAAAATTAAAAGAAAAAATAAATATTATGGCTTTGTGGGTCTATGATTCATATATAAATCAGTGAACCAATTATATATAATAAATTTACGCTATATTTCATAGATGCGTGTTAACAAAATTTTAAGAATAATACTGTATATTTACAAAAAAATATATTATTATTAATAATTCATAACTATCGTCGCAACAAACGAATAAACTAGGCCTTCTGTAAAACTATTAATCCGTGACTATTTCCCTTAAAACGATATCATACCGTGACTTAGTCACGCCGCCTAGCAACCATCGACCATCGCCAGCCAGCACAGTTATCGATAACTCGACGAAAATTTGGTTGCCGAGCGTGTGTGCGCTGCCCTGTCCGTGTACACTTTATTTTCAATTGGTGAAAATTGTTATAAAACTAGCGAGGAAATATGTGAAAATAAGAAAAAGCCCAATCTCGACACTCGAACTGTGCGTGCACAATCGAATTGGCGACCTCCTGCTCGCGAAAACCAGATAAAAAGCATAAAAATAACAAAGGCGTTAGCAAGCGAACGACGGGCGAACGAAGGCAAATAGACGCTTTAACCAATCGTTCCCATACAGTTGTGTATATTTAGTCATTGCACCTGATTAACTTGACGCAAGTAAATGGAAGTATAAACTCAAAAACGGCCAACGCAGAGCAAAAGTACAGTGAAAATTGGTCGATTGTCGGCGCACGAAGACGAATACGAACAAAAGGAAGAAGAAGCGAACGAAACAAACGAGAAAGAGAAACGAAACGAACGGCGATTTTGCATTCGTGTGTGTGTTTGTGTGTGCTCGAGTGCGCGCGCGTGTGTATGTGTGAGGGTGGAATATAAACAAAAAATAATTAACAATACGAATATCAAGAACGATTGCTCTACTTGGCGCAAAGTAAAATGTCACATTTGCCACTGGATGCACGGGCCATTCTCCAGTATCTAAATGATTTGGGCTATAGGAACATATCAGCCGAGCAACTCCGTGAATTTCTAAAAGGTAAGCAATCCGTACTAGTGTGCGTGCGTGTGTGTGTGATTGTTTTTGGTTTGTTGTTTTTTATGCACAATGTTTTTTGGTTGCGGCTTTTCGGCTGAATTTCAAACGATTCGTCACCATTTCAATTTGTTTTTATTCACCCAACGAACGTGCGTACAAAGCACAGGCGAGAAAAAGAGCTGCGGCACAGCCAGAAATACGTTGCAATGGAAAAAAGGGAAAAATAAAAACGAGTATTACTTGGAAATTGTGAATAACACACTATACATACCCATGGCACAGTGGTTTGCAGCAACAAAATTCATTCGGACCACACATTTAGGAATAATCGAATAAAGGCCGCTCGACATCGAAGGAAAACTGCTTTTGCAAAAGTTCATGTTCTTTGGCATAAATACATTTCAGTGGAAAGCCTAACACATGGCTCTTGTGACCCCACTGTTCTGTGTGTTTTTTTTTTTGCTTTTGGCTTGCTAGTCATAGTTGTTGTTGCTGCTGCCGTGGGCCTGCTTTTCAGCGTTTGCCAGTGTGTTTCGGCCTCCACCACATTGTAAGCTTCATCCGCAACTTCACATGAATTTTATCCACGAACATACATATGTACACGTACAGCAGCGGGTAAAACGTTAGGAAAATGTCAATATATTTGAATTTAAAATAGGAATAAGAAAAATGATCTCTTCAAATATATAGATTTTAGTACCGAATGCTCAAAATTTGGACTGATCAAAATAACTATTTCGGTTATATTAAATTGAATGTGCTATAACTTCCACCGCAACTGTATACATGAATTGTGTGTGTGTTGTCTTTTTCCCCTCCTCTCTTTTTGTGTTTTGTGCGTTTTTCGTGTTATTTTTCGCTTTATGCTTTATGTCCTCCTACTCTTTCTTATTTTTTCCCCTTTGTTGTTGTTGCTACTGCGAACGCTTGAGGGTTGCCACTAGGTTTTCTTTCGTTTTTCTTTGCGCCAACGTTTCGTGTTGTAATGGCAAATATAAGGCGAGGGCAAAAAAAGTGCCAGCGCAGCGTGCTGATGTGCTCGTTTTTCGGGTTATATGTATATATTGACGCGCGTCAGTACTTATGGCTAGTCATATCATTTATTTGCAAGTATTTACTAGTGGGTGAGTACAGAGCGCGGCAGGGTTGCCGGACTAATTATCATTTTGAGTTTAATATCGGTCATCGGCCATTATGCCTTTGGCAGCTCATTCGCATTGTTTTTTGGCAGACGTAAAAAACCAAAACAACAAATATGAATGGAATGCGATAAACCACATATTGCGCAAATGAGCAAGAAAGAAAACGATAAGATATATATTTATGTATATTTGTTAGAAGTGTTTTTATAAAGTGAAATAATAATTGTAAAAATGTAGAAGATACAATTTTTCTAAAATATGTAGCTTATAAACAAGCACAAGCTTGGAATGACTAACTAAAAATAAATGTCAGACCAACAGTTAGGTTTTCCTTAAATACATTTTCTTGCACATGTGTTTCTTCGTGCCTGTTTTGTAATTTCGCCAAAGAAAGATTGTAAATATAACTGGTTTTTAATCAAATGCAGCAACAGAGTAAAATGTATGTTGCAGCTATGTCACCACCAATTTTTCCGCGTGCTGGCAACGCCTCGCTAAGCGAAGACCGACCTGGCAGCTCGATGCCGCAGCACAGCTGCTGCTTCTTCTTCTTCCACCCGCTTGGGTTGTGTTTCTGTGGTCCCATTTAGTTTGGAATTAAAATAAATTAACTCACACTTAACACTCGATGGCCTTTTAGGCAATACATACCGAAATGCATCCAAGTGCAGTTATTGATTTGATTTGTGTGTATCCGAATGCAAAATTGCATAACACACATCGGGAAACGTACAAGGAGCAAGAAGAAGAAGAACCACCGGGAGTAGGATTTCCTTCCCCCACAGTGATTTATTAGTTTTATTTCATTTCTCGTGGCAAATAAGTTAAAAACGCGGTTGGTGTTGGATTTCAAGCTACGGTCGAATTTTGAATAAATAAAGCAAACTTATTAAATCTATGGTTATAACTACAGCTTCAAACTGGTATAACTTCAACGTAACTCATATTGGAGGGAAAATTAATTAGTGCCGTTCTTGTTTTGATTAAAATGTTTTTAACTATTTAAAAAAAACACTGTAATAAGTTTATTTTCTTATTTGTTTAATTCAAACATTTTTTGTTATGTTCTGCTTTAAAATGTATTCTTGGGTGCAATTGGAAAATCTTAAGTTTCAATAATTTACACTATACATAAAGCTTACACTTATTTTTCACTTGATGTATTTTCTAGAAAATTCCTAATTCAATGCCTTTAATTTGTTAAAATTCGACTGTAGGTCAGCCCTTCAAGATACATTTTAATTAATGGCGTTTTCAACAATTTCTTTTCTCTTTAATTCTGGGTCCGTTGGCTGCAGCTAATTTGCGCCAGAAGGTATGCAACCGCAGTCGGACAAACAAAGCGCCAGCAGACTCGCAACAACAACTAGCCACTCAACAGCAGCAGCTTCCGCAACAGCAGCAACTCCTCCTAAAGTAAAGGTTATTAAGAGCAAACGCCCTCTGTGCCACTTTAAGTTCTACCTGGACATTTGCGATCATCAGTTAGCAAAGCGCATTGAGTCCGACATCAAGGCTTTGGGTGGACATCTCGAGTTCTTTCTCAGTGACGATATTACACACTTTGTCACTGATAAGCCAGAGATCATCAGCGGAACTCCCGGAACACCAGGTACACCCAGCACACCCACCAATCACTACCAACAAGATGATGGTTCGGCAAGAAAACCGAATCAGCGGCAATCAAGAGCGGATGCAATACTAAGTCGTGTGCGGAGGAGCACGGTTGGGGTGACAAACAGTGGCAATAGCACACCCACGACATCCCTAAAACGGAGCTATACCATCTGGCAGACGGATTACGCCCAACGCTTTATAAAGCGCATTCAGACCGAGCTTAAGCAATACCTTGAGGGTAAGAAGGAAGGTGGAGGAGCATCAGCATCAGCTAGCCCCCATCACATACAACTGAAAAAGCAGTATGTGAAGATCGAATCCGTCAAGCGTAATTATAGACCTTACTACCATCTTATCAAGCAGCCAGACGACTGGCCAAAGATAGATTTAAGCAGCGAAGACGGCGCCTTTCGACTACTAACAAAGTCGAAGACCAAGGATAAGGAGCAGAGCATGACCCGCAAGTCTTTGGGTTCACGCACATCACAGAAAGACAAACCAGCAGCTGGGGAAGAAAAGCCACTCCAGCATCCTTCTCTGCAGGAACTTAAAAAACAGTCTGCAATCCCGAATAGTCCGCGTTCCAATTGTCGCGAACCAATAGATTCGAGTGAAAAACAAGGTGGAGTTTGTGAGATCTGTAAATTGGAGTACGATATCCTGAATATTCATTTGCAAAGCAAAGATCACGAGCTCTTTGCAAAGAATTCGGATAATTTCCTGACTCTAGACACTCTAATTCGAAGTTCAGCGGATGTGAATAGGTTCCTGGAGGAGGAGCCCGCCGAGAGTGAACTTGACATGGATGTCGACGAATCGTTGAGTAATGAGGAGTTGCAGAGTCCCCGTCAGAGGCCATCGCCAGCGTTGCGCGAGAAGTCCAAGAGGATAACCAAGGGAAAGCATTCGTCGGAAAAGTTTCAAGGAGTAGCAGTGACGTCACCTCAAACGCCTTTCCCTGGTGGCAAGAAGGTCCAAGGAAATCTGCCTGGTAGTCTTTCTGAGCTTCAGCGTCAGGAACATCCAACAACAGCTGCAGCAACGCCGACAACGAATTCAGGGCGAAGAAAAACACAGAACTCCAGTCTGTCACCTCCTAAGAGAGCCATGTTGCCGCCTTCTTCTATTTATAAGGTTGTAGAAACCAGGGAGGAATGTGCTACGCCTCCCAGAGGCCGAGGAAGACCTCCCAACCAAGTGGATTCGCCCTCACTGATTGTAAAGTTCCAAAAGATCCGACAAACAGAGTTACAACGACTTAATGGAGAGGCAGAGAACTTTATGTTTCCCAGGACAGCGGTACCTACCACAAGGAGCAGCAGTGAGTTGCCCACGGATATCGATCGACAAACCACCTCGGATGTAAGAGGCAGATACAGTATATCCTCCGCCAGTCTCGACACCAGCACCAGCGAAGCAGAAACTAAGGAATCTTCAGGACTACCTACTTCTAGCATACGCAAGCGAGCTCAAGCAGTGGGAAGGCGAAGAAAAGTAGGAGGAGCAGCGGCGCAGGAGGTTTTCCAGCGCCAATTATCAACAGGGAGCAGTAGCAGCAATAGCAACCAGCAGCGCTTTCCAAGCGCCCCCATCCAGCCAGAAGAAGGGCCTCAACCGCAGCCACAGCCGCAGCTAAAGATTAAGATAAAGCAGGAGCAATTGGTGGCCACCAGGAAGAGCAGTCGCACAGCCACGGCTATTGTGACAGCAGCCACCGCCAGCAGTCATCAACAGCAGCAGCTAAGGCAGACAACTTGCCGCAAAATGGCCAATAAACTGGAGGATAGGATGGGGGATCTAGAAAAGCCCAAAATAAAAATAAAGAAGGAAGCTGTCGAAGTGAAGGAGTTGGAAGATCTGGAAGACATATTGGATAAAGAATTAGATGAGGAGATGGACAGTAGTTGCAGTAGTGGCAGCGATGAAGACTACATTGCTGGTACCCAACGTAGAATCACGGCAGCTCCTAGGAAATCAACGGATACTCGCGAACAAAGAGCAGCTAGGCGGCTTTCCAGGTTAACCATAAACCGTAGTGCCGGAGAGCTGGAGTTAACCGAGGTCAAAACCTCTCCGTCAAAAAGTCGCGCAAAGAGCCAGAAACCGTCAAGTCCCACGAAAAATAAAGTCAAACAGCAGAAGGCAGTGCCACCAGCGATAGATTTATTCTTTGATTGCAGTAAAAGCGAAAGACTTCAGGAAATGCAGTATACCTTCGAATCGTTGCCAAGTGGAGAGCTTTGGAATAGAGTTTTTCTGCGACAGGATGCGGGTGAAGAGAACTATTACACGTATTACGGTAGCACTAACTACAGGAAACTGCCCTATGAAATGGGTCCCATACCCATGGCCAAAACATTGCCAGCACACAGTTGTGCTTTATGTCGCGCGGCCAGCGAGGTGAAGCAGGATAAGGAAGAACAGATCAAGCAGGAAGATCAGAAGCCCACACCCAAGAAGGAAGTTAAGAAGGAGGAGGAAGTCCAGTCCTCTTCCTCCTCCGCGACCTACAAGAACAAAAAGCTCCACCTTCTCCAGCGTTACCAGCAGGAACAGGAGCAACTGCAGCAGCTGGAGGGAAGTTCCCTTACCACTGCCACAGCCAAATGTGATAGCAAGGCGAGCACCCCAGAATTGCTGGAAAGGGAGTTTGCCTCGGGTTCCCTGGGGGATAGAGTGCAGCTGATAGAGAGAGTCAGGAGCACATCCAGTTCAAGCTGCAGCAACAGTCAACGAAGCGGCATAACCTGCAGGAATAAGCAGCTGGCACGGATTGCCGAATTACCACCACGAAAATCCCCTAGAGAACATGCCTCCACTTTGGCTTTGGTCAGTTGCATTATACGGCAGCGTCAGGACTCACAAAGTAAAACGAACTCAGAAGCAGAAGAGCCACCCCCTCCTGTAGCTGCACCAAAGCTTAAAACTCCTATAAAACAGGAGCCAGTAGTACCTTCATCTCCCCGAACTACTCGTTCTCAAGCTGCCACTCCTGTCGAGGAACTTCGATTTGCCACCGAGATTAGCGAGACGGTAAAGAGAATAAGGCGGGGACAAAACAAATATGATCATTCCCCGCCAGCGCCAGTTCCTACGCCCGCAACTTCTTCGCCCGTCAGAAGTCGCCGCCTGACACCTGCGGCTCGAAGTGCGGGTCAGATGTATTCGCGCCGCTTGGAATTCTCAACCAGTCAAAGGCAATCCTCAGCGAGTGCGCTCTTGGGCAAGCGCAACAGAAGAGTGAATCCTCCGGTAGCAGGCACAGTGCGACCGACTGCCCAACATCTTTCCGGGACAAGTGCGTTTCGCGGAGTCCGCAAATTGCCCAGCAAGAAGGGCTTGCTCGAATACGAAATGGAACCGTGTGCCCTTAAAGCTTTGGATCAAGCCCGTCAGTATAGCAATCCTGGTTTCGTTGCCTGGCAGTTAGACAAATATCTGGAGCTAGCTGGCAAAGAGTACGATATGGAGGAAGACGATATGTCAGCGGAGGTGGACACAGAAGAAAGAGAACAAAGGCTTGTTAACACCCCACAAACTCCACCACCTACTGATTGCTTTACGAGCGAGTTTGACCTGTGTGATTTAATTCTGGGAAGTGCAGGGAGTGCAGACGAAGATGAAGATGTTTCCAGAGGAAACCCACCTGGTCCCGGTCGACGGATAAATAATCTCAATCTATATGCCAGCTATTATAGGAAAAAGAAGAGCCTAAAGTCCAATCGCACGGGCTGGCCAAAAGCTCAGAGAAGACGGAATGCAGGCGGATTAGGTGGCAGTCGATCGGTGCCAGATGAGCGAATTAATTTCCAGAAAATGGGTCTTGCTGAGCTTCACCCTATAAAGCAAGAGCCTATGGAGACGGAAGAGGAGCAGACCACAACCACCACAACAACTATGACTTCTGGGACGAGAGGAAATCTGCTTAGCAAAGACGATGAAGATGATGAAGGAGGCGGAAATTCGCCCTCTGGCGGATCACCTGCCGATGATAAACAGAATTCCCGGGAAGATGCCGTGATGACTCCGCCAGCGACCGATGTTGATGAACAGGCTGAACCGCAGGCGGACGAAATGGAAAGTTTGCCCGACGAAGATGAAACCATGGCGGATTCTGTGGATCAGCAGCAGGATGTTGAGGCGGAAATCGAAGCAACCGATGCGGATGTCGAGGAAGAAGAAGAGGAGGAGGAGGACGAAGATGTTTTCGAAGATGCCTACGAAGAGCAGGAGATCGGCATGCAGAAAACGGAGCCTCCTGAGAAAAGAGCTCGAATACCTTCCATATCTGTAACCACGCCCCCCGAAGCCTCTGCACAAAGCAAAAAACTCTTGCTTACCCTGCATAATGGTCAGCGACTTCAGGCCACCTCCACACCGAGTACCGGACAAGTTCAACAGCAGCAGAGAAGAACTCCCCAGCTAAACGGAAGTCTAGGCAGCTGCATTTCGCCAAGTGAGAAACTGGGTGACAATTCCGACATATTCACGGTATCCTCTGACGGCCTGGATACCGATTTGGATTTAAGCAACACCCAGGCAGGCGATTCGCACGAGCATTGCCCACACCAGACGACGCCGAAGCGGAAGTTTGACATCTCCAAGTATGCGCCACCGAATAATGGAAAGGCGGCGAGCAGTTGTGCCGCCGAAGCAGCGACGGCCGCCGTGAAGTCATTGGCCATCTCGCAGTTCCTGAAGAAGGAGGTGCGTGTCACCTGCAGGCGGCTAAGGGCGCCATTCCGACGCTTTCGATACCGTCGTTGAGCACCCTGTGTCATCTAATCATCATCCAGATCAAGAAACGCATCATTCAGCACCAATCACGTTTAGCTTTTAGTGTGTACAGCGACGAAGAGTAATAAGTTTCAGTTTTTAGGTATTTTTAGGCCACAAATCCCTCCAAAACCACAAAAACACAGCGATTTCGATTCAGTCATCTTTCCAGTTTTAATTTCTGATTCCATTTGGCGAAGTGAGAATTAAATGAATGATGGGTACATTAGAACCCATTTAATATACTCGTTTGAGAAAAAGCACCACTGCCAAAATTGTGAAAAGCGAATAGCATTAATGTTTTCTGAAAACTCTAAATGTCAAATCAAGTCCGTCAAATTTAATCGATCGTGAGCAGTTTTCATCCCATTTATCAGCTAAGTGTAGCATAATTGAAACTCACACAAATCACACACGGAAATACGTACATAAGCCTTAGTTTAATCTTAGTTTAGCTCAAATTCCCTGCCCCCCAAATAATTCTCATCAACCAATTCGGACTATTCCAAAATCTCTCATTTTCAACCTAGCCTCTAAGTAGTCAAGTTTCCATTTATCGTTTTTGTTTTTAACTGTGGAAATCACCTATTAAACTGTTTTCATTTTCTTAGCTATGTACTATTATCAAAGTCAACGCTCAAGCTAAATAAAAAAGAAGAAAAACGTAACTATGTAACAGAAGAAAAATAACTTTAAACAAAAAACCAAAAGCAATTGTAAAAATATTAAAACAAAGAGTAAATTAAATTAAATATTCAATTAAAAATACAAAAGAAAGTTTTAATTACTTGAATGCACATCGCATGGGTCGATAGATTATTGTAACTCTCTCTTCTGATCTAGGACAAAGTTTTATTTCCGTAGGCCGGTGTCAAGTTTTTATAACCTTTCAGATTCGGTTAGTCAAAGTAAATAATACTTTATGCCATCCTAATTTACCGCACCTATCTCACTACCCTATCTCATACCCACTATCCTCATTTCCCTGCTAATGACCACTTCTTTGATCCGATCCCATCCCAATATAGACTTGCGCAAGCTCATCAAGCATGAGGAACGCCTGGCGGAGAACGCAAAGGAGAGCGATTTCAGCGGCCTGCATAAACGCGGCACCGTCAGCTCGCGTGCCAAACTGAGTGTGGAAAAGGATAAGGAGAATGCGGCTCCATCGTGTCCGTGTCCATCTGCCAAGGAGAAGGAGTGCAAGACTGACCAGGACGATCCTAGGGAGCGGTCCGGTGGTGGGACCAGCTTTGCGGACTTAGCTCGCCTTTTCAAAGAAAAACTCTTGATGGATGCTTCCGTGCCTCCCATGGCGGCTCAGGATGCAGCTCTCGATAAGCCTCAGGTGAACGGAAGGCGTCGCAGCCGCAGCCAGACCCGCCGGGCAAAGGAACCTCCTATGTCTAGCAGCGAATCGGAAGCTAATGAAGACCGTGCTAGGATGCAACGCCGACGCCGGAGCAAGTCGCATCCTCGTAGCGCTTCCAATCGGAGATCTGCTGCGGGTAAGTTATCTTAAACACCATTTTTATGAAGCTTTAATTGTTATGCCCATCTTTCCCTATTTAGTTCGACAACGTGGGAAATCCAAGAACTGCGATCCGGTGTCATTATTTCATTACTACCAGAAGGAGTGGGCTCATTTTCGCAGCCAGATCCCCGGCGAGAATTCCCGCACCGGAGTACGCAACAAGCCAATGGGCCTGAAGAAGTGAAGATCATTTTCAATGCGACTATTATTTTTAAAATTCCATACTTCATTTGATTCCGCTGAACTGCAGTGATTACAGCACTTATTTATCCTTGTATTCATTCTTAACTCATTATTCTAAGCACTTCTTTAAAACAAACTGTAGAAGAAGAATAAAAAATCTTGATGTGTTTAACTAAAGGTTTAAATTTTAATTTGTTGCTGAATGTGTATGTAATTAGTGAACCTCCCCTCCTTTTGTAATCAAATATTTTTAGCTCCACGTGAGGTGTTCACATTTTTAGACCAGCTGTCAAAATTTTCATTTAAAATATTAGTTTTTCACCTGCTATTGGCAAGTGAACACTGTTGTTGATAAGAGGAAGAGTAGAAATGTTGGAGAGGCTCCGAAGATCCCAGATAAGACTGGATTCCTCCGCACCCATTGGAAACCGAACCACCACGATGCGAAGAACCCGTCGACTGAGCTTTAATATCGAAGCTAATGGCTTTGTGCCGCCGCCAAGGACTCGAAGAAGACGAAGAAGGGATCCATACTTTATAACTTATCCTCCGTTGTATGACCCCATGCAGATGGGACACCAATGGGGATTTGATTTCCGCAGCAACGAATTGCCCTATGCTTATGGAAATTTATTTGAGCCCCCTAACCGCTTAGATGCGGGTGAAAAATACGAATATGACACTGTAAGCTCGCTTCCGCCAGAAGAAACGTGCGATACCACTAAACCGCAGGTTGTTCATGAGCTTGGGGATGTGTTATTGGGATTAGACAGCTTATTGCAAGACAAAAAGGTCAAAATACTGGAAGAACTTCAAGAAAAGTCGAATAACACCGAGAATAATGAAGATCAAAGCTCTAGCTCTCAAGCCAGCCATCCTTCAGTTCTAAACCATGTTATGTGTGAAGCAATTGACCGGATAAACAACTATATAGGAAATTATTTGAAACAGAAGGAGATGCAAGTCAGCTTAAATCAAATAAATAACTTGCGGGGAAAGCTACCAGCGGTCCAGGTGTTTCAGCTGCCTGTGCAGCCGCTGATTGTTCAGTCGTTTCCACCGTATCCTTCTTTCGATAGCTATCCCCTACAGGAAAATGTTCTTCAAAAGAAATCTCATCTCGAACGCTTGCCTTGGTTGAAGGAGCGAAAACGCAAACGCCTGTCAAAGTCCACTACCTACGTGCACATGCAGAATCAAGGAAGTAGTACCGAGGATCTGCCAAAGATCCTGGAGGCGTCAAGTTCGCCGTTAAGAAGAAATAAACTCACACAAATCTTAGAAACATCCAAAAAGGATGCTGGCACAACCATGTGGTGTCCGAGGGAATGCTGTGGAGAACAGTGCGGTGCGCTTAGGAGGCAGGAAGACTGTTACTTATCACAAGAAAATACAGATATTGCGCATTCCCTAAACTCAACTGAAGGTTTTCCTCCTCCATGTCTCAAGGCCCCACCACCGAGTATTATATCAGACGAAGAAGTGGACGATCACGAAGAGTATTACCATTCTAATGGAGAGTCCATGTACCTACATGGTTCCCCTCGAACATCAAGTTATAGATCTAGCTGCGATTATCGCCAAGAAGGGGGAAACCTTACCTACTCCTATATGGAGGAAGAGGAGCAGGTGGATGATGATGACTGGTATCGAAGTGCTAGCGATAAGCTTGCTGAGTTGGAAGTGGAGCAGGACTACTATAGGGAATCGGAAAACGAAATGCTAAAGCACCTTGAACCCAACAGTGAAAATAGTTGTGTAAATATCATAGCCACTAGCGATATGGCGGTCAGCACTACGGAGCTCAATGTTGAAACTCAACGAACACCGATAAATATTGTGAGGATGTGCAAAGCGTCCTCCTTAAAACAGCAAAATAATCTTAGAGATGGAAACCAGAAGGGATCTTCTCCAGGAATCCATAAAGTTATGTTTGAAGATGTCCAATGCAACAAAGGAGTGCAGGTCCAACCAAACTTCATATCGACGGGAACGGATCCAATAAGGAAAGTATCTATTTCCACGATATCCAAGGTCAAGGAGAATTCAAAGCAACAAATAAAGCCAAAAGACAGGATCTATCAATCTATAAACATAAAAAGGCGCCACCAAGAGGAATAAATAATATAGGACCAAAATGACCGTAAAGCAATCTTTTACAGTTCTATCAAATTTAACAAATTTGAAATATTGTATACTTTCGACTCTCTTTCAAACAGATCTTCAAAGGGGCTTGGGCTAGGACGTTGGTAGTGATGAAACCCAGATGCTATTATGTTCTGTGAGCATCAGACTCAAAAGCCGGAGAAGAACGCCTGTCGCTGCAAGAACTGTGTCCTACGGCACTCCGATATACTTCCGTGGCCGGAGCCCATTGGATTCATGGCTGATCGCAAAAATGAGAAGGACAACACCAATCGCATGAACACATTTCAATCAGCAGACAGTGTGGTTACCATTGGAGAAACTAATGAGAAGCAGATCGATCAGTACAAAAACCACAACCATAATTTCAATGAAACGGCTTATACCCCAACTCGAAGTGGGGTCAACTCTCCAACTTACGAAGGGGGTCCTTCTCCCACTCAGCGCGGTGGCACTACTCCAGATCCCAATGAAGGTAATACTCCACCTCGAAAAGGACATTCACCATCGCGGACGACAACACAGCCTCCAGCTCAACCCACCATCCTGCTGATCGTAGTCAAGTGAGTAATTGGAGCTGGTTCTTTAAAAGCCATAAGGAAATATTTTTTGTAGCAAGAACGATCCACCACCGTATGGCCAAGGAAATAGTGCGGAATATCAAGGCCACCGATATTCAGATTTGGGACCAAGGGGATATCCAGGTCCGGGACCGAGGGGATATCCAGGTCCAGGACCCAGGGGATATCCAGGTCCAGGACCCAGGGGATATCCAGGTCCAGGACCCAGGGGATATCCAGGTCCAGGACCCAGGGGATACCCAGGTCCTGGACCCAGGGGATATTCAGGCCCGGGATCTAGAGGATATCCCGGTCCGGGATCTAGAGGACTTCCAGACTCGGGCGGTGGACCACAAAGGTAACATCATAAATGATTTGGGCATACAGAACTAAAAAATGTACCGTTAATGTGACTATATAATAACACTATACTTTTTAAATTGTTTAATATCAATTATGTTTTGTTGTTTAATCAGCAATTATTACCCACCGCCCGGACCTGGAAATGGAACTGGACCCAGAGGAAGACCAAGTACTCAGAATGCCCATGAACATGCCTACTAGTAAGTCATAAGACGTATACTGAATATTATTTATTATACATGCGGTTACCAAATATCTGCATAGTATAGAAAATATTGTTTAAGGTTTTTATACTGCAAAACTTAACTTTTTCACAGTGACAGACGCCGATATAGCGAAGCTAATCAGCCAGGCTGGAATAGGTAGAGTATAATTCTTAAATTCTAAAGGTAAAAACATACAAATTGGTTGTTTTACAGATACCGAGATGACTGGAGGGGGCAGCCAGGAAGGTAAAATATTTGCTATACTATTTAAATTTGATATTTATTCCATTCCTATTTCAGATACTCGGATGGTGCCTATGTCGGGGAGCACAATTTCACTCGCCAGCCCGAACCCCGAATAAATTGCCAGTGCCCAGAGTCTTCGGCTCCCTCCGAAACACAAGCATTTCGTCCAGAAACGGATAGTCACACACGCACCAAAAGAAGGAGCCTGAAGCGCCTGGTGGGCAGCGGAGTCGGATTTACTTGTAGTTGCCAAGGTCAAAACCCGATGGCAGGTAACCTGGGACCTCTCAAACACGAAATAGAAAATCAAGAGCTGGGAAAAAATGGAGGCATGGGAACACCACCCAATACGATCGACTATGTATCGGATAGGGGAAGCCCGCCGGATATCCGAGAAGTAATTGTGACCGATGCTAAAAACAAGACGTACAAATGCATACAGGTATGATGTGCGGCATTCGCGGTAGACCACACTGAAAACATCTTTATCTCCGACACAGGTTCCAATTTGTATCTCAACTGGGAAGCCGGATACATGTCGCTGTTGCAAATGCGCTCCAGCTCCCGACACGGGAAACGATGAATCCTTCGACGAGGACGCGGAGTGCACCTGCAATCAACAGGGCAAATGCACCTGTGTGGCCGGGAATGAGTTGCCCGAAGAGTTTGGCTGCGAGTGCGATCTCACCAACTTGGAGCAAACTCTACGAAAGCTCATACCCAACGCCGAGTGCTTGTGCTACTTGAAGAAGAAGCGCCGCAGAAAGCGAAAGAAGTGGTCCCCCAAAGTCTACTACGACCGCTTCGCCAATCCTCCTTTTGTCCTGAATCCCAAGCCTAGATGTCTGGAGTACGGGCGCAGTCCATACTACAACCCGTGCTTTAACTCCTGCAGCTGCGCACCTGTCGCAAAGAGCTGTTACACCTGTGACTACAACTGTGGAGGATGTTGTCGCTTTTGAAATCCCCCAATGAAGTTAAATTCCAGCAACCTGTACAGATCCTCAACACTTACTGAGCTTACGCCAGCAAGCTTCATATAAGTCGTTTTCTGCCGTCATTTGACACTTGTTGGGGATCTCTAAGGAAGCTAATAAAATACTAATAATTGGGAATTATAATTAAAGATCCCTTTATCAGAGAAATGTTTCCTTGTGTGTGCCCCTTTTGAGCCCCTTTAAAATTTTTTTTATTTTTTCCAATGCGGTTGCTTTTTCCTACCTGTCAGATAAATCCAACAATGTAACTGAACCTCTGAGCTGCCATTCTTGAATAGCGCTCCTTGAAAATGACTGGCCTTGCCAAAAGGCGGCGTACTGCTCAGCAAATCCTCCTGCGACGAGCCCTAGCCAAAAGTGTTAGCGGAGGGCATGTTTTGACCGAATCAGGGCTGGACCATGGTGGTGTTGTGGTATCTCCCCCTTCGAGAAGAGATTCCACATTGGTCGGCGAAATCCAGGAGAGATCCTCGTCGAGAGCACCAATGAAACTGCACAGGATTTTGGCATCCAGTCCGCTTAGAGCTCTCCGGGAGAGGAAGACGGCAGGAAATCTGCCAGGATGCGACCTCCAATCGAGGGACTCACGTTCGTGCGGGAAGCTAAAGCCAATTGGTATGTCTATTAATGCTGAGTACATACCACATACAAAGGTCTTACCTACTCTTCTCTTTCCAGAGGACAACCGAACTTTAAGTGGTCACAGCTTGAAAACCAGAGAACTTTCCAGGGGCAGCTCTCGGTCGCGACATAGTACCAGCAATTACCCATCCACCTGGCACCTTAATATCAGCAAGGCCAAAGAGGAACTGAAGAGAAATTCAAAAGGATCTCTGGAGGAAATTATCAATTGTTCGATTCTCAATCGCACCCCCTATGATCATCAGCTTAATACACCCCTCAAGTCGGATAATTCCTGCCAGTGCACAATCAAAAAGAGAGCTAGAAAAAGAGTAAAGAAAAACAAGGCAGTTTCTGTGGCCGAAACCCAGACAATCAGCGAAAATGAAATATGGAATTACTCTGAGGAAAGGAAATCCCCAGCTTCGGTTGGATTTCATATACTGCAGAAGAGGGTCAACAGTGGCGAGGATTTTAAACCAAATCGAATGGTTTCCAAAACACCATCAAGAAGTAGTGGCAACTCAAGGATTTCTTGTGGGTGTAAACAACACTTTTCAGGACCAACTCTCAAGAACTACGACAGTTATAGTCCCTCGGAAACGGACATTGAAGTGGGGGATGAGTACGAACCAAAGATCCCGTGCCGGTGTGATTATCTAAACAAAATAGAGAAGGTAAGCAAACCCCCTACAAATATTGGGACCAAGTGGGGCCTTAAAATGCCCAGCAATACGGAAGTCCAAGAATATATGGCTAGGGGAAGTCAAGAATACGTACCAGTGCGCCAAAGCAAAGATATGGATCAAGATAGGGGAGTTCAAAGAAGAACTTCCAATTCCCAATATGAAAATAAAAGAGGAAAGGTATGCCAATCAATAAGTTGTAAGGCAAACCACAGGATATTAAAGAGTCAGGGTGTGAATCACTCAGAAGTCTCGTACGATTCCTTTATTGAGCCACCGAAGGAATTTTACGAAAGAAATAAATTACCTACACAAACCAGCCTTTCGCTTGAAAAATTTGGTCATCGCAATAATAATGTGGAAAGTGGAGAAATGTTGGGTGAACGTGGAACTCAAAATGAATATCAAGACGACGTTAAAACGTATAGTAGAAACTCTCCACATTTGTATCAAACTGCAACCAATGAATATCCGTACTATGGTCATAAAGAATACTCGGCGAATGATTCGGATACTCCAAGAAAAAGGCACGACTCACAGGACAATTACAACCAGATGGATAAAAGGTCCTATAGACAAGGTATTATAAGCATATACGTGATTAAATAAGTTTTAGCTAAACTCATATAATATTTATTTCAGCTAAAGCCCCAGGACGATCTAAAAAAACTTCTCGAAGTTTTGATACTGAAGACTCATTCCGTGGTTCCTTTGAAATGGGAAATGGAAGATATGCTGACACGCGCAGTCCCAAATGCACTGTGGGTGTCACTCAGACATCAGCTCTGTTTTTGGAAGGACCCCGCGGAAATGATGCCAACTATCAGAAAATATCTCATAATGCTGCACTGCCCAGGCAACAAGTTCCAGGATTTAATCAAGAGCAACGAAGATCAGATAGATCCAAAACAGGTGCACGAAATCTGGAAAGTATCAATCAGTCCAATAAGGCACAGCAACCAACGCCAACTGGGTTAAGTTTAGTAACATCAAACACGCTTATAATTAAATCACACGAAGATCAAATCCAATCAAATTCTGTAGAGCTTAAAAAGCGAGAAAGGCAACGAAATCAGGATTATATTGAACCAGCAAAACCGGATAAGTCCCAACAGCCTCGTCTCGCTAAAAGAGAGGCTGTTAAACCACGTAATCCAGTTCAATATAAGCTACAAAAAGCAGAAGCTAAAAGTTTCAAACTTGTGCATTCCAATTCCCTTATAATTCAATCCCAGGAAAACCAATCCAGCTCATTAGAAATTGCATTGCCCAAAGTGACTGCTCCGAAAAATAAGAAGCCAATTTGCACGAAAAAACGAAAAAGTAGTAGATGTTGCAGTTGTTGCAGTAGATGTAGTTCTCGAAAAAGATCTGTGAAGAAGCCTTCAGCATACGAAAAGCCAATAAGCAATGTGTGTGAAAAATGCCCATCCAAAAGATCAGTTGCAAAGAATCAGGATGGAAAACGCAAGTCAATACGTAAAGAGCAAGTTCCAAAACATGGGGACGCTTGTGACGTGAGGGAAATTTTAAATATTCTCCAAAAAACCGTGGCAGGTCTCGAAAAGCAAATAAATTCTAGAAAAGGATTCGGACAGTGTGAAAATTCCAAGACTGCAGATGGAGGCCGACCACAACCTAATTCTTACAAGCGGAAAAATGTCCATAAACAAAGAGAAGCATTTCGTCAACCAATTAAACCTATCCAAAATCAATACTACGTTAAGGAGGATAGCTCTCCACAACTTCACTATTATGAAAGGCCATCGAATTTAGGTCATAAGCATGTTTACAGCAAAAGAGCTGCTTTCAACTTTGGAAACCCATCGAACACTTATCAATCTAATTCGAATGCATATTTTACATGCCCTTGTCCCTTAAAAAATGATGCACTTTACACACTTCAAAGCACCGCAATTAATGAAAGGACACCTCAGACCTCCTTTAATAATGGATCCATAGCTAATGAACCTTATACAAATAATAAATCATCTAGACAAACAGATTATGATTACCCAATGGAAATATGCGAACGAAAGAGTCAACCATATCGAACCCAGAAACCATTCAACGAACCTACCAAGTTTGTTACCGGCAGTCAAGGAAAAAGCAATTACCCAATAGCGGACAATAAGAATCAAAGCCTAAATGAGAGTTTTAATAGATCATGTTTGAATTCCCAGTGCATTAGAAATACTCCCCAGATGCAGAATTGTCAACAGAATGTTTCGACAAGCCAGCCAAAAACGGATTCACATTATAGCCAGAATTCAAAAACAACATCAAATTCAGAAAGACATGCTCCCAAGGAAATACGCATGGGTCAGCAATATTTTCCTGGACCAGAACATGGACAAAGAAATGGAGGAATAACGATTCAGGACCGCAATAATATTTGTCAAGAAACTTATACAGCATATGAAGGAAGTGGTGTTCAAGAGCCTGTACAAATATGTAATAATTCAACTTGCCCATATGCTTTAGAATACTTTAAATCATGGAACAGTCAGATTAACCCCAACTCGAACAGCCTTGATCAAACGGAAATCGCACCGAGATACAATCCTGAATTTCCAGATACGCAAACGGGAAGAGAAAATGGGATTGCGCCTAATTCAGAAATATGCAAACGACCCGAGCATTGCCCATATGAAAACAATCGAGGAGTAGTAACCTTCCAAGTCAGCGATCAATCCTGTAATACTCTTAATAGAGTCAAAAACTATGAAGACCCTACACAAGCATGCGATAATCCCTCTTGTCCAGAAGCCGGTCAATTGCCCAGTTCGTGTGAAAATCCAGTTTGCCCGAAAGTTAATAGTGCTATTTATTATTCTAAGGAAAACTACCAGCAAGAGGGCAACCCGTATTATTCAAAGGAAAACTACCAACCAGAGGGCAACCCGGACTCTGGTCTTAACGAAACTTTTCCAAAGACTGGCCCCGATTATAATTACGAAGACTTTTGCGGAAATCCATATTGTTCGGCAAAGAATACAATTATAAATGATACAGCTAGATCTGAACCAGGCGAAGATTGTCAGAAACCCAAAGATCCTTCGTTGGACTACGCAAATGAACCTGAAAGATATTCTAACAGGAATTCCCATAAACATCAGACCGATAAAGTTTTGAATCAACAAGTTGGTTCTAATAATCCTAGGAGCCAAAGGACTAAGCATTATTTCCAAGCTGCGAGGTGCTCACCAAATTGCCCTTTCAATCAAGGTGAAATAAGACACGGAGGTCCTCGCTTTACAGTAGTGAATAGACACAGAAGAGATAAAATGGTACAAGGACATCGAACCAGAAACGACGACGACTATGTTTTATGCGCAAATGAAAATAGTCCCGAAATACAGCGAACGTATAGGGAACCGGAAAATTTAGGAATTCTTCACAGATGTTCCCGTCCAGAAGAACCCAACTAGAGCAATACCCACAACACGAAGTCGAAGGAAATTCCTGCATTGAAGATTGTCCCTATCAAAAGTCTTTTCCCAATCCAAAAATTAGAAAGAACACAGGGGCTTCAACGTGCGCCAATTCGAGTTGTCCAGATAATTTAACATATAAAGTAGGTTCGAACAATGATATCCACTCTCCACAAAATAGACTTATATCCCGAACTTGCAATGTTGAAAAAAATACAAAAGGGAATAATTCTAAGAATTCAGATTGCACTGATAAGAAAGATTTCAATAATGATAGAAAACAATATCCAACAAACGCCAAAGTAGGCAGTTCGGAAAAGAAGTGCGGAAAGGAATTTTGTAAAAGTACAAGAGAAATTAATAGGACACGGAATGAAAGTGGATATGGGGATAGTAAGTCGCGTAAAATCAGTTCTGCAGGACGATCACCTCAAAGCGAAAAAAAAACTAAAGACGCAGAAAAATCTCCATTTCCAGAATACGAATTTCAGGAACATTCGGGATTATATGGTGAGAATTGTTATAATCGGCAGCGATACGAATATATTCCCCAAAATCACACTGCTTATAATTTTCCAGTCTGTGAGAATCCAAAATGCCCTGAAAGATTGGGAGAGCCTTTCCTCCTCAAAATGGGGAGATCGAATATATGACAAAGGTGCCCGGTAATGTACATTGTCTTAATAATCAGGGTACTTATAGAATTCCTAAAGAATGTGAAGCTACGATCAATAACTCACGTAAAGTGACTTCTGAAAGGCAGACAGCATATAGTGAACGAAACACAACCGGTCAAACAAATTTTCAAAGGAAAAATGACGATATGGAGGTACAGCGCAAAAAAGCCGCAGAGTTAAACGCTAAAAGTTGTAATCACCGGCTAAAAGCTAATGATCTTGAAGTATGTAATAATCCAACATTCCCAGATAGACTAAAAGAAACCGTAGGTAACTGTCATTGTCCAAAGAAAAAGGGTATTTATTGGACAAACGAAAAGATGTTAGAGGCTCGGGAAAAGGATCAGTGTGATGTAAGCTACGATTCAGAGTCATGTTTTGAAGATTGTCCCTACCGTCATCGAGTTCTCTTCACCGATCTTCGTAAATGCAAAAATAATTCCAAGAATAGGGGTCGTCAAAGTAGTGGAAAATCAGATGATTACTATAATGATCAGATTGAAACTAGAGTCTGCCACCCATGCAAGATTTATGTCCCTCTTAAAAAGGATCGTCAGGTACTCCATAGGCACTGTAATTTACCTAAGGCTGAAGCAAAACAAATGCACAAATCCAAAGAAAACTCGGTGGTAAGAACTGTCTGCATTACTCCTGAAATACCTGCACCAGTTTTTGCCCAAAACAGACATAATCCTCTAGTCACAGATCCCAGTTTAAACAGCTACGACAGGCATATTTTGAAAAATTTCGAAAAATTCAAAGAGGAGGAGAAAAAGAAATCTGGAAACTGTGCCGAAGAGTGCCCATTCCTTGGTATAATTGAAGACAAATCCCTAATATTGAAATCTTCCTCTGCTTGCATATGTGAAATAGAATCCCAAAATCACTTCATTTCATGGAATTGCAAAAGTGACGAATTAATAGAAGACAAAGATACGAAAGGAAAGAAATCGAAATCCTCCATATTTAGTAGTTGCTTGAAACCACCGAAAAATGATAATGAATCAAGGACTGAGCAGGGAACAGCAATTGGAAATGAAAAAGCTCTTTCTAAATCGAAACCTGAAGAAAAAACTCCTTCAAGATCGATTTCCAATAACAATAAAAAGGACACAACCCCTCCAGCGAAAAAAAAGGAGGATAGGGCTTCAAAATCTAGGGGACTTGCATGTTTTCAACGAATAGAAAAACCGAAGGAGAAGTTCAACCAAAGAGAAAGAAAATCCCCTTCACAAACAAAATCAGGCGGGTTTCTCTGTTTCAAAACATACCACAAACGGCCGCAGGATGAAAACTTGGAAGAAAAATCGCTAAGGGAAACTAATGTAAAACCAGCCAAAGCTAGAAATGATCAAAATATTATAGAAGAAAGCCGTAAAAAGTCCTCGAGCGTAGCGGATTTTTCACTTGGTGTAGAAAACCGCAAAGACCAAAGGTTTATGACAGACAAATAGAGGAAGTGCCCGCGGGTACAGACTGTACTTGTAGTCACCATCCACCTTACCACGATGAAGACGTTCCCATTCCGAAATCTGAAGATCCCTTCCGCTGTCCATGCGCCCCCGAAGAAATCGACGATGGCGAGGTTAGAGTCCTATATGACTCCAGTTTCCGATTCCAGAAAGAAAACTGCAGCTTGACAGAAGTCCCGAACTATACACATAACGATCCTCAATACGCAGGACAGAACACGGCGGAGATCAAGGAGCAGGAGGTCAGTTACTGTCCATGTGCCAGTGCCAATGGGTTCTACAAAATTGTGCGGTAGATATGATTGAGAGTTTCTTCGAAAACATGTAGATTTTCGAGAAAATTCTCAATCATAATTACTTAAAGTGGGCAACTTGAGACTAGTACCAAATTCATAATATTATTTGAATAAAAGTTGAATGAAAAAAAATTTTAATATTATTAAAAAAAAAATTAAAATCACAAATAATATAAATATAATATTTGAATAAAAGTTGAATGAAAAAATTGATCTTTTAATATCTATTACGTTGTAGCAACCAAATGAGCAGATCTGAAAATCAGCTTGACCCACATGTGTATCTATATACAATTTTAAAAACACGTTAAGTAACTTTCCATTCCGTTATTTAATATGCTTAGATGTTACATTAATGATCAGTTCTTCAGTATTTAACCGTAAAAACCGCCGAAACCACCAAATTCTTGTTGCTGCTGGCCAAAGTTTCCATTTCCGGCAAAACTTTCCTGCTGCTGCTGTCCAAAGTTTCCATTTCCGCCAAAACTCTCCTGCTGCTGCTGCTGTCCAAAGGAACCGAAACCACCAAAACCTGGTCCAAAACCACCCTGCTGTTGTTGCTGCTCAAGCCCGCTTCCATATCCACCGAATCCGAACTGGGGACGCGCCGAGGCTATGGCAAACAGAGCAAGCAGACAGAAAATCTGGAAACCAAATAATATTAATGAGTCTGTCTAAAATGTTTGAGAACTATGAAAACACTCACCAAGAACTTCATTTTGAAAATACGTTCAGCTTCGGTGAGACTGGAGTACGAGTATCGAGTATGAATCGCCTTCAAGGATAAAACTTCAACTGAGCTCATTTCTAGTGAGTCCTGGTATTTATAGGACACGTTTGGCTACCTAAGTGCAGCCTAACAAAGCAATGATACCAGGTACTTCACATCCTAAATTTCTCGTTTCTAGAGAAATTGGGTATACTAACCGGCAACAGGTAGAGTCCTAGAACGTCGGATCAACTATAAAAGAAGAAGCTGAGATTAGGCATGCAATTCTAGATAACGGTGTTTTTTTAGGTATGAACTTAAGTTGCATACTGTCAGATGGCGACCGATTAACAGCTGTCAATGATTATTCTCAGTTGGTTGCAATCGTCATGAATAGACCACGCCTGAACACGCTTGAAATAGTGCAATTTATTCGAAAATAATGTCTGGGAATACGATCGCCATACGTCGACAAATGTCATCAGAGCAGTTAATTCGATTAACATGGACCGTTTCGCACCGTTACTCTATGATAACTCGCATCCAGAGACGCCGTACGGTGCGTACAGAAGAAGCTATTGCTGCTGTAGAGCGTAGCATTGAGGAAGACCCGAATGAGTCCATCCTCCATCGAGCACAGGAATTGGATCTTGGTTTGCGTGCTTACAAAATCCAACTCGTGCAAGAATTGAAACCAAACGATCATCAAGCAAGGCGTAGATTCGTCGAATGGGCCCAAAACGAGATTGCTGTTGTTCCCGATTTTCATAAGCGAATTTTGTTTAGCGATGAAGCGCACTTCTGGTTGAATGGCTACGTCAACAAACAAAACTGCCGCATTTGGAGTGAAGCTAATCCTCAAGTGTATGTCGAAACACCGTTACATCCAGAAAAACTGACTGTTTGGTGCGCTGTATGGGCTGGTGGAATCATTGGTCCGTACTTCTTCAAAAACGATGATGGCCAGAACGTTACAGTCAATGGTGATCGGTATAGAGCCATGATTACTAACTTTTTCATTCCTGAATTGAACGACCATAATGTCCAGGACTGTTCACAAGACGGCGCAACGTGTCACACAGCTCGTGCCACAATCGATTTATTGAAGACACTTTGTGACCGCCTAATTTCACGTTTTGACCTGTGAATTGCTCCAAGATCTTGTATTTAACACCGCTAGACTACTTTTTGTGGCTATGTAAATCATTGTCTATGCGATAAGCACAAACGCTAAACCATTTGAAGACAAATTCGCGTTATTGCGATATACGCAAATATGTTGGAAAAATCATTGCAAATTGACGTCCAGATTGACTACATCCGAGCACCGTGCGTCATATGCAGAAATATTTAAAATGTAATGCCACAAGATTATCTTTCATGTCAATAAAATTCATGTCAATCGAATAATCCATCGTTGTTTTATTGCAATTTAAAGTTCTATACCTCTAAAAAAAACACCCGTTACATAGACGGAGTTTGTTTTCCTATCCCTAACGTCCACTCTAAACGTTATTTTTTATGTCTTGCGAACTTCCACCGCTTCAAAACGCACACATTTTAGACACAGTTAATTATTTATTTTTATTTTATTTTTTCCATATTCTATCGATATGTTACAAAATGTATGAAATTACTTGTTGAGTAACGGGTATCTGATAGTCGGGGAACTCAACTATACCGTACTTTTTTGTTAAATCTGTATTCAAAATCTGGTTATGCTTAACTTTTGATTATAAGAGATTTCTAGGACTGTACGAGAATAGTTCCTTTAATCCTTTAGTTCTGAACCCCATATTTTTTTAGCACACTGATCGATGAATAGTTTCCATGGTCCACAACAGACCCAACTCCAATGCCAGCCAGTTCTTCATTACGTATGCCGCCCATACAACTCTTGACCTGAAATACACGCTCTTCTGCCGTGCGATTATTGGATTCAATGCCCTGGACGAAGCTGCCCGTCAATCCCAAGAACTAACGTCCCCATGTGGACAAGGAGATCAATGGAGTAACCATAAATGCCAATCCTTTGGCGACGAGATAGAGTAAACACAATGGCGATCATACGCTTAAAATGAAGTATATTTAAAGCACTTAAGGTTACGCGATTTCTTCGATTACAGACTAATTGATTGAGAAACATCAAATATTGTGCAAAAGTATCTAAAGACTAAATCTTAACAAGTCAGCCAAGTCACAATTGTTTATAAAAAATTGCATTGTTTATGTATAACTCTCACGACGACTTTTGCACTTCTTTTGGAACTTAAACTAGACGGATGTATCAGATGTGTTTAAAACGACCAACTAGAAGGGATAAAACAAATGCTAACAAGAATCTCGACTACATGGACCTAGCGGATTATGTGGATTTGCCGTTTGTGAGTGATTTGGCGGGTTTCGGATGGTCCTTCATGTGCTGCTCGAACATGCTGCGAATGTCGGTCAGAGCCTGCGATATGTTCTGCGCGAAGCGATGCACATCCTGCAAAAAACAATTCAATTAGCAAGGCTTCATGTCATGAACCAGTGCTACCTACCGTTTGCTGGCACGTTGTCTTCGCTGAGATGTGGAAGAATATCAGGTTCTCTCCGGCAATAATGTAGGACACACCGTAACCATCATCGGCCACGGGCCCAAAGCCGCCTCCAGCACTGATGCAGTTCGGATGCTTCTTCAGGTCCATCTTCGGCGTCTGGCCGTGCGGAGTCTGACTAGTGGACAGGCGCCAGGGTTCGCTGAGCACCTCGTTGAGGAAGGGTGAATCCACCTCGAGGTACTTGGAGACCACATACAGGCAGAACAGATGCCTGTCGATGCCACGACCGCACATGGCATCCTGGTAGCCCAGCTGGTGACGATCGCAGGCAGCCTGAAGCATCTTGACACGCTCATCGTTCTGTACAGCAAGGATGTATGGATTAGCCAGTGATTCAGTTACATGTAATTCTAACATCTTACGGTTGTATTTGGGTTCTGCATGGCCTTGACCCAGGCGGAGGACTCAATGGTGCAGGGACGCACTGTCTCAGTTCTTCCTTCGCGGAACAGACGGGTCATGGAAGCCTCATATGTCAACGAGAAGCGACCGGCATCCCGGTAGTAGGCCAACTGCAGAGCCATTTGTATGTAGGCATCCGGTGAGATGCGGCACTTCTTCATGAAGCCCTTGCCGTAGTCCTGGTGCACCAGGATGCGTAGGTTCACCTCGTTGATTAGCTTAGTCACATCGATGGTGGCCTCTTCGATCTGCGCCAGGCAAGGCTTAAGATCCCAAGCGAGCCTGGTGGGTGTGGGTGGCTGGAACTCTGGGGTACCCTTTGTGTTACCAGATTCATCATATCTACAGGGTTACCAAGGAATAGGTTAGCATTGTGGAGAGATTTTTGGTGGGGGAAGGTATTGCAAGCATCGTAAATCAAAGTATTGTTAATTTTGTGTAATTGTTGTTAGTCACGAAAACAAAATAAACTGATTGTGTGCCTTTGGGTTGATTGGCATTCGTAAATACAGTAAATAAACGCAGTGAGGAATAAGTAAAATTATATACATGTCATAAATGAATAATCCCTAAAAAATTAGATCATTAAGTGTTTTGCACTCGCATACTAGACTTTGTATGTTTCAAGTTCCTTGAAGCTAGTATTTACTGTATGGCGAGATCATCAAAGCTTTTAGCACCTAGTGATCTCTCGTGCTCAACCCAAAAATTACTTGAATAGCTTTGCTTAGTGCTTGTGTGCTTTGTAGTTAAGTGTTTACCCATAAATATCATCACCAAATATATACTCCCACAGGTGTCCCAAAACCGGTGCATCGGCCCTATAAAAAAAGTGTAGATGGTGTAAATAAATTGTTAGGCCACAACCGGGGTTAATAAAAATAATAATTGAATTGGGACAATGGGTGATAGGTGATAACTGAACGCAGCCAACCGAAACCGACAAATTGCAGGCGGGCATAGGAATCTAAAATCATTACCCGTCCGATACAAGATCGTCGACGATCAGGTTCTCCCACATGTGTGAGGCGATGGCAGCGTCGGACCTTTTGGATTTTGGATAGTTTACAAATCGGTTCAGATAGTTGAGTATGGCAAATCGGATAAATTTGATGGGTGCTGAAAGAAGACATTGGGTGCAGAATGCCACTTACCAGGTGTGTTCGGCGTTGAAGCCAACGCGACCATTGGTGCCCACACAGACAGTGAAACACTTGTCAAACCAGCGGTTGTAGCCATTGCCGTGCAGCAGCTTCTTGCCAAAGTTGTCCAGCAGTTCCGGACGCGCCAAATCGAACTCGAAGGGCTCATCGTCCAGGGAGAGCACGAAAGCGGCCGACTCGATGGTTCGCAGAGAGGTTTGATTGGCTCCCCACGAGAAGAAAGTGTTGCGAGCCTCCGCCCACTTGGATCGGTTCCAGGCGGTCAGGGCGGCCAAATGTTCCTCACCCTCCACGGGAGTGGCTTTGCCATTCAGGATTTCCTCAATTTGCCTACAGAATAATACCAGTTAATAACTCTCTCGCTCTGTTAAAGTTGTATTCCAAGTCACTTACACCTGCAACTCGCAAGGACGCAGGATGCGACCCTTGTAGTAGATGAGCATCTTGTAGTAGCAGCCCTTGTGCAGAACCACAATGTGGTTGGAGTCCCTGTAGTGGATGATGCGATCGGTTTCCAGGCCAGGCACGCGTGCCGTGTTGAAGGTACGTTCGTACTGCCAAGAGCACAGAGGAATCATGCCCTGCACCATGATCTAAAAAGAATTAGAAAAGGTTTAATATAAGGGATACGCTAATGGTTAAGTAGGGACAAGTCTATGACCTACTTATACAAATATTCGTCCCAACAAAGCAAATGAATATGACTAATGCTTATTTAATGTCTGTATAAAGTAGTTAGAGAACTTCATGAACTGTGGCGTAAAATCTTTTGAATATATAGTAGGAATTTACCCTAACGCAAGTTCAAGTGTCGGTTCAAGCACACATTAAACACTATCTATACAAATATTTTATAAAATGTTATTCTAGCCAATTATTGTTACTCACAGGCTGCAGTTCCTGGTGCTCGATCAGCCGACGGAAGTTGAGGAGCAGGGAGATCACATTGGCCGCACGCGCCGCCTGTTTGTTGGTGAGGTTCATGAAGATCGCATCCGTGCCGTAGAAGTTGCTGTTCACGCAGAGGGGACTGCGACCACGAAGGTAGACGTACTCCTCCCACCAATCCGAGACGTAGTTGGTGGACCACCAGCTCTTGAGGATGAGGTACCACTGCAGCTTCTTGCCGATGGTCTGTTCGAATTCAATGGCCAGTCGCTCCATGCGCGTGTAGTTTTCATCATCCAGCAGCGGACGAACACTTCGCAGGTACCTGGTCATCGTGTCCTTAACGGAGGGCAGTGGCAGCCTGGGCAGAGATCCCTGGAAGCTGTAGAGGCCCGGCTTGTTCCAACTGGATAGAACCCGCACCACCGCCACCCACAACATGGTGGGCAGAGAGACGCGACTGCCAGGAGCTCTCGACTCGTACATCCAGCCCTTGTACATGAGCAGCAGCTTGAGAATGTATCTCATCGTGAAACAGATCGATAGCCAGACCACCAGAGCGGCGAAAAAGCAGGCGGTCACCTGCCAGTTGATTGTGTTGGAAGGCAGGTGCACCAGTATCCGATTGGTCAGATTGAATGGAGCCTGGTAGCCCGCGAAGTGTAGACCCAGCGCTATTGCTGAGATCAGCCAGAGGCTCTGGATGTGCGCCGGATAGACGCCATTGCGTACGCCGTTCTGGAAAGAATTTCCATATAATTTGGTGTCCATTTGAATTTCAGTAGACGCATGCGGTTTGTACTTACCCTTGCGCGACCCAAGCGCTTTTTCCAGGAACGTACTCCCGAATTCCACACCAAGTTGAGCACCTCGTGGTCATAGTTGATGTCGAAGCCCTCGTGGGTGATGGCAAACGAGAATGCCACGGCGGCATGGGCTTCAGCCATACCTGCAGGCTGCTAATGATATCCCAAGTACAAGAAAGTGCTGCGAGAGACAGATAATGGGTATACATAAGCACTAGGAAGAAAGTTTCAGCTAAAGTCTCGGGAAATCTACCGCTCAAACCTTGATTTAAGAAAAGATACAGGAGACACGCTAATAGAAAAACTCATATTTTCGCCAATTAAGTTGAACGCCCAGTTCTGACTCCCGATAACTTGTTTCTTTGTGGTCTAGATGGGTCGCAGTAGACATTATCTGATAAGGTGGAATGGAAATTGCCAGACATACACGCCGCCATGTGATTCACGAACAAAAAACATCTTGGTCAACGTTCTGCCACTCGCGCTTGAGTTGAAATGCGTTTTAGATTGTAGATACTTCACATTTGTATCTCTGTTTTCATAAGTGTTTTGTTTGGAGCCGCACCAGTCCAAAGTTCAATTATTGCGCGCTTTATATACATATATAAATTAATTAGTATTCAGCTTTCGATGTCATAACACTCTACATGCAACTGATGATTGACGTCACTGAGCGCAGCTTTATTCAGCTGGGGCTAGGGTTATCATCAGCGGGATTAACTATAGAGTCTGTCTGTGATTGCGGCTCTGGGCAGCAGTCCATCGAATGGATGGCATTCAGTTCTAGAACGGCCTCCAGTGGCAGGCTAGAAGCGAAGACAGAGTTCACCTTTCCTCACTCGCAAGATAATTGCTCCGATAAATAATTGGCAAGCTTCGCCAGCTAACTGCAGTTCTATACATTCACTCGGATTGGATTCGCTAATAAATTGCACAGCTATTTGATTGCTATTGTGTTTCGTTTGAGTGGCTATTCAACGTTTCGACGCAGCTTTGGAACTCGACTACGCTGCATACATGCACAAATATGTTTATTTATATATATCTATTTATAAAATGAATAAAATTCCCTCAACTTCTCCCAGCAAGCCCAATATTACACTCCGCTCTGATAAACTCTGATAAACGCCTAAGGAAAACCTTGAATCGATTTAAGCACCTTGGTGAAGGTCAGTGCATCCGATCGGATATCTATTGTCCAAACATATCAATAAACCAGAAAGACCACCAGCTCCAACTCGAAATAGCCACAACAAGATACGATACGAATTCATTTTCGTTTGACCCACTTTGTGGCGACGACTATGCGGCGTATGCTTAATAATAATAACTCAGCACCGACCACTACCGGCATTTATTTGTTTGCGTATCGGCGAGAGAAGCAACAATAACCACTACAAAAGCCACCTCAACATAGGAAAATAAAAAGCACACAAATAATGTATGCGCGATTTGTTTTCTTTTTTAATAAGATCTTGTTGTTTTTGCTGGGCACGAGGGGCCAAAGTCCACGAATTATTTTTTTCACACTGCGATCTCTTCCTATACGGGGTCCACATCTACAGTGTTAATTATATTGCACAAATTTAAATTTGAGCTATTTTCTAGATCGAGTGGGCTCGACCTTGTGCCTATATGTATGTATTTACTTGTGAGGGGGGCGGGTCCAATGCCGGGTTTTATGTAACCACTGAAAGTTCCCCCCAGCTGATAAGGTTTTTAATAGATTCTCCAACTATCAAAAACATGTGCCCGAATTTGGGTCACTTAAATGGGATCGAGATAAAGACCGGGGGAAAAGATCGCCAAGCGAAAAATACTAATAAAGAAGCGGTCCACGTAAGCCGCAAAAATGCAACCTTTGCGGATTATAAACCCATTGCTTTCGATTGCGCTGCGCATTGTTTACGCTTTTCCGACCTTCAGCTGGTGGTGGGAGATAAATAAAAGAGGAAAACAAACCTTCTAGTCGAATTAAAGCAATTCGCAAAACGTAAACTGTTTCCGGGTTGTGTTAATTGCACGGCGATGTGTGAGCGTGGTATTTATAAACGTTGTGGGGGAATTGGTAAATGACAATTGCGAAATCCTAGGCCAGATGCACACACGAAAATGATGGGGAACCTGGGGATGCTACGGATCCCCTTCTTATAAAGCGACTTGATCGGTTGGACGCCGAGCGTTGACTGAATCGACTGTGAGCACAACGCGTTCGTTAGGGTCTTAAAAGCACTCGGAGCGGAGCGCCGAGACAGAGATACTACAGCCCAGAGTCGAGTCGATGTGCTTTTCAGGTCTGGCACGGCGTTGTATGGTATGGTATAGTATGCTTGAGTATTGTTGAGTGTGGTTGAGTGTGGTATGGATGCGTCACGAGTCGAGAGGCTCGTCGTAAAGTGGAAGGGGGGTGCCCAAGTGTGTGGAGTGTGTTGACCGGCGATATTCCGGGAATACGGTCTCTTCAGATCGATAGGCCTTATCTTGTGGCGAAATGGATATGTGATTGGGCGCAATAAACACCTACAAGTGTGTGCATATACATATAAGATGGGTGTACTCATCGTTTGAGGGGTATGTGCAGTTAGCCTGGTTAATACGTCTCTTCAAAATTTGTTTTGAACTTGGCTAGACAAATTTCTAGGAATCTAGGTCGCCTATCAGTCCGCTTATCAAGATTCGATACAGATATATTGCAATTATGTAAAGGCGCTCATACTTCTTATAGGCCAACTCTCACTAAGGCTATAGCCTATGAACACATAGATTAATTCGATTGAATATGTAGATCAAAATGATTAGCATTCTAGTTTGCCTGGTTCAATAAAAATAACAATAAACAGGGTTAACAATTAATTTATTTTAAATCTACATACATAGTTGTAGATAAGATACTTTCCAAGTCTAAAGGGCATGATAAAACGAGAGGGTATTTGGTGCTATCCCATATATCTTTCGCTGTGCTATAAAAATAGCGTAAATAACTCATATTTGAGATTGCAGTCGGCACGAATTCGTAGTATCAGGGTTCATATCATAAAGATTAGGTTTAAAATTCGGCGAGGGGACTTTGACCTCACCGCAGATGGCACTGTATCTGCATGTTGTTTAGGTAAGCAACTTCAGATCTGAAGATGGGCTCTCCACACCTGTTCTTATCGCGGTTACATGGCGAGATAGCCTGTTTACTTGATAAACCCGCTGAAAAACAAGTCTTACATATACGATCTGATTCTATAACCGAAAACTGACCAATGAGCAGGCGTGGATAAGCTGCAATTGAGCAAGGCGATAAAACCTATCGCTCACTATTTATAGTTGAAAGTCCAATCATCGCAGTGGCGGGGGGCCTGTGAGAACTTTAGTGGTACGCAATTTCGGCGGTCTGATAAGGATTGCTCGAGCACGCGGTTCCGATAAGAGGTGAGTGCTGTCAGAATAACCTAGTGCAATCAGTGACGCGTTGGAAGTGTCTACCTGGCATAAATGTCGCCCTCTTATCGCACGACTGGGATCTTCGTACCCCCCGATGAAGATCTGCCCAGATTGGAGAATTTGAATTGAAAGTAACCACCGCGATGAAGACGATGAAAACGAGATGGTGCAGTAATCTCTCGGTGCTGTTGGTGGTGCTGTTGGTGGTGCTGGTATCTGTATCTCGAGTTTGGACTTTGAACCGCAGCAAACTTGAAATGTGCGGCGGCTACGAACGACGGAGGCAGCCACGCATGTCTAACGAGAGCGGTACAATCGAGGTAGGTGGCTCTGGAGGGTCGGGCTGCGAGGGGCGGCACAAAGGCGCTGGGAACCAGTTGCGACTGGGACCCCTTGCAAATCATTCACAGCTGCCGTGGCCGCGTGCTATCTTTGAGATACTCGACTACAAGATACCCGCTTTTACATTAATGCAAGTAAGTTTTTAGCAATGAAAGTACTTTGTAGGAATAAAAATATTTCTGAAGTACTATCGCACTCAAAAACGTAACACACTTTTGGTTGAGTATGGTCGTTAGAAACGGTCATAACGCACTACACCTAATACTTTTGTTTGACAACCATTTGAAATGCTATTTAACAGTTCAAAAAACGTGTAATTGCCATGCGATTTAAACAAGCAAATGATTGCTCAAATGATTTAGCTCTATACATACTCACTACTAATAAAATAATTACTATGACAAGTGAGAGAGTATGTTAAATGATTATATTAGGGTGTGTTTTAAAATAGTGTAATATCTACTAACTTTTTATGAATTATGCCAGAAATGAAGTTAATAGTATTTATGCCTAAGTTCGTTTGTGCTTCGTGATGTATTTAAAACACATATACCCTGTAAGTCTACGTTTACCGGGTATGAAAGCGAAACACTCAATGCAGGAGGTCCATAGCTAATGGTTTCGCTACTTTCCATAACAGTTAGCACTCGGATTCTGGGTTTATTATATTGACTTATTGTTGTTCGCTTGCGTCTGAGCTTTTCCTTAGCATTTTCCCTTCGAAATGAGAATGCCAGAAGGAGGGGAAGAGAGGCGCAGAGAGCAACACCTGCCCGTCTGTGCTGTGTATGTGGGTGTCTGTTGTGGGTTTGCTTTACAGATGTTTACGTCGAAAGCTCTCTCAGCATGTTTCGCTCTCCTCCCACTCAGGGAGAGAGCAACAGAGGGAGAGCGTGCCCCGTTAAGCCTCTCCGGAAACTCGTTTCGGACTTTGAACCGCTGCGATTAAAGCGTGTTTTGAAAAACACCAAACAACAACTATGTCTGCGTAACGAAATAAAAAAATTAAAACAAACAAACAGCAACAACGCAACTGCAGACTCGACGAGGGTTTTGTAATAAATACAGTGCTATTTGTTTAGTGACCATTTCGGGCAACAAGTTTTTACCAGATTTGTGACCCAATTTTGCCAAACAGGTTGTGGAGGCTTTAGTTTTTAGCTTTTCTGGGGCGGGGGCGGAAAAGGGGGCGTGGCCGAGAGAGTGCGTGAGTTTCTGGGGCAACGGAATTTGCACACGGCAAATTGCCCGCCAGACTTACATTCTTGAAACGGCAACCAATTGCAATTGCAGTCTCCTTCTTCAAATCAAAATGCTAAGAAGGGCGAAACAATAAAAAGCGCACAAAACGTGGCAAGCAACAAGAACAACACGGGAAGGACGACGGACGACAGGCAAATGCAAAGACGCGCGCGCAATGTTAATGTTGTAAGCGTTGCGGTGGCGAAAGAGAGACTGAAACTGCGCCTGAGAAGCAAAAGCGAAACGGAAGCAGCGGCCAAAGAAGAACAGCAACAATTCCACCATATGATCGGGCCAACAACAACAACTGCGGCCCAGTGGTGGCGGCTGAACAACTTTCAACAGGGTTAAAAGCCTTCAAACATCTGCACATGCCTGCATACATATAAACATTTGTACTTGGTTATGATTTAATCAAAATGTACACAACCATTTCAATGACTTTTTAGTTGCACAAATTTCAGGCGTACTCCAGGTACTCGTCTAGTTAATTAACTATTCCCCTTTAGGGTAAAGTTATCAATAAAATAAAATTGGTACTAATTGACTCTACATGTATGCTTATCGTGCTTCTAATTAGTAAAAGACAATGTGTTTCTGTTCAATGAATGAGATATATATGTGTCTTTAAATGGAACGCTTCCATCTTAATTAAGGTCTTAAGTAAACTGTCTGTTAGCCTACGTACGAAGTCCACTATTCGGTTGCAGGAGCAGCCTGCTCCTCCTGCTGGTCCTTCTCCTTGCTGGACAGACCGCGTATGCTGACATCGTAGACTACCTCCTCGATCTTCTTGACATCATATTTTAAGGCATCGAACCGCTTTCGCAGACCATCGTTCTTCAGGTTCAGCAGACGGAAGCCCGTGTTCAGGTCGCCAATAAAATGGGAGATATTCAGGGGACGTTCGTAGTCGCCCATGGTGACGGAATTGGTGGCAAAGCGGGAGAGTTCCGATGCCAACTGCAGGATGCCCAGTAGATAGTCCTCCACATCCAGGTGAAAGCCCTCAGACTGGCTGGTCTTCACTGTGGAGTAATTAACTATTATTTGGTATCCTAAGGCCCTTTCAAATCTAGCTTACATCCCAGCATTTCGGCCACTGTTTCGCGGGTGACCAAAAAGCCCGCCTCCAGGTAAATAACCAAGGCAATGAGGAAGATCAAACGCTGCGTAATGTAGGTCCAGTGATCGGAGTATCTGCAGAGGCGGAGAATTAGACACCCACAATAGACACCATGTATTTCACCATCTGACTCACCTGTAGTACTGCCCAGCTGGCACCAGTTCGGCCAATTTCTGGTACTTTTCGGCACACGACTCGATTTGCTTGCGGGCCAAACCGCAGGCGCCACTAACTAGTTTTCAAGGAAAGTAAATAAGTCATATGATAACTAAGCAAGCTGTTATTATTTAGCATAGTACTTACTCTGGCTCAAATCGCTGTGGATTATCTGCAGTTTAATCTGCGCTTCCTTGGCCAAATGCTCGATTTCGCGCACCACAATGCGGATGTTCTAAAAACAATGGTTTAAGATGGTGACTTTTGAGTAACTAAAGGATTACCCACCTCCCGGAGCTCCTGTTCATTGTCTATGTACTTTTGGTAGTTCGAGAAGATGTCCAAGTTCACAAAGTTCGACATTTTTACTTAATAGTTAGCTGCTTTTGTTGCTTGTTTATACCGGCGATAGGGATGGGAGTAAAGCCAAGCAATAATTCCAGCTATTGCTATCGATATGTCCAATTGTTATCGCTTGCCCCAGCCAGTGCTGGTTAACGCCCTTCTTGTCATCTGCAGTTTCATTAATATTGTTTTGTCCATCCTGTTCCAATTAGAATTTAACTAGGCTCGTGACAAAATGTCGTATGTAAGTGTTTTTGGGCTTAGGAAAGTGGATTAAGTGTAAATGCTGTCGTTCATCCACAGGGACAAGGCTATAATCCGTATGCCCAGCCCGCTGGTGGCTATGCCCCGCCGCCCGGAGCATTTCCGCCGCAGAACGCCCAGGTTTCTCCGCAGGCACAGCAATGGTTCGCCATGGTGGACCGCGACCGATCTGGAAAGATCAACGCCTCCGAGTTGCAGGCGGCCCTGGTGAATGGACGTGGCGATCACTTCTCGGATAATGCCTGCAAGCTGATGATAAGTAAGCTGAATCCCTCCCAAAAGAGGTCCCAAAGTTTCCACTCCAGGAACTGTGACGTCAGAAGGTGCACACTAATAATGTGTATACAGCAGACCCTTTATAAGACGAACATAAGTTCAACTAGTTTCGTTGGTAACATAGTAACACAAAAACCTGTTGTCTAGTAGACCTGTTGTATACCAAGAACCAATGAAGGGCACATGAGTATATATTTAGGTTATCCTGAAAGTTTATAATATGTAAGCTTTAGTCATGAAAGACTTAAAAATTCCCATGGTTCCCCTTCCCGAAACTGTGACGCCAGTAGGTGTGCACATATCTACAGAAGAGCCTCTATAGGTCGAACACCGGGAGTTGAGTCACCGCGAGTAGAGCTTTAGTTTCTGTTATAAAGGTTCCACTGTATTTATAGACTCAATTTAGGGTACATGCATATTTGTTTAGATCACCTGGAGCGGCAGACACTATTTCGTTTGTTTACCCTGCGACTTATGTATGTATGTTGTGTTTTTATCGCTTCTTTTTAATTTACTCAACAGGCATGTTCGACAACGATGCCAGTGGAACCATCGATGTTTATGAGTTCGAGAAGCTCTACAACTACATCAACCAATGGCTGGTAAAGTATTTCTTACATCGGTACTAGGAATTCTGACTTATTGTGGCATCACTCTTACAGCAAGTGTTCAAGACCTACGATCAGGACTCCTCTGGACACATCGAAGAGCAGGAACTAACCCAAGGTAAGCTGACACAACAGCTTAATCTCCACTTCCTTATGGAGTGTGAGTGGCCTTCACACTAATGATCACACTTGTTTGCAGCCTTCACGCAGATGGGCTTTCGATTCTCGCCCGATTTCATTAACTTCCTGGTGAAGAAGAGCGACCCCCAGGCCCACAAAGAGGTGTCCGTGGATCAGTTCATCGTGCTTTGTGTGCAGGTGCAGCGCTTCACGGAGGCCTTCAGGCAGCGCGACACTCAGCAGAATGGAACCATCACCATTGGGTTCGAGGACTTCCTCACCGTGGCCATTGGCTGCTCGTACTGAAAGAATTATTCAATGCAACCGCTCGCCGGGAATGCATATCCACAGTCTTGCACACACACTACAGCCATCAGAGGATGACCATTAATTCCGCGACTCGTGCATTTTTCCTCAAATTTCGACGGTGTTAGCTTTTTAATATGTAAATGAATCACTCCACAGTCATATTGCAATCTCCTGGTATCAGAATCAAATTTCAAAAGTATTTGTTATCGCAGTTCGACTCAATCATAGTACAAAGTCTCTTGCGCCTATTAATAAACTATACACACGTATTTTTAAAAATTAAAATATATGTGTTTTATTTAAAATGTAAACATTGTATATGAAAAGTTCATTATAAAATCATGTCTTATGCTAGCAGTCACACTGCCCACAGTTCGTAATCGTGTCTTCGTCGATCGGTGAAGATCACGTGATATGCAGTTAGGAATTATAATCTTATGTAGTATACAATCATAGAATATCGGGCGACTCAATGTGACGGCACAAAAGCTTAATGGTCAAATACAAACATTAATATCAGTTAAAACATTTAGGCATAATAAGTGTTTGGTTTTTGGTTTGGGAATCGTATGATGTTCCAATTTTTTTTGGTCATAGGTTAATAATTTTTAAGATACAAAAAACTCAGTCTTAAAGTCCATAAATATATGAAACGAATGTCTTCAGGGCGAGGAATAGTTGTTTTTCAATTGGTTAATGGCTTGTTTAGTAGCTAGTTCAATGCAATTGTCATCTAAACTAGTTCAGTCATAGTGTATCATTGTAAATGGCATCGATTGAGCTTATCGAGTAGTTACCAAAGGTTGAGTCTTAGTTGCTTAATCAAGCCAAGTCAAGAGATCGTTGGATGGCAGAGGGTTTTTGGGCAAGATGTTGGGAACTTTATGAAAATACGCACATGGCGAGCCCTGGTAAAATACTTATTTTTTCTGGACAACAGCGTGATGCGCTTGATATCTTAAATAGTAGAGGCCTTAGAAAATATTTGAGTGTTTGATAATATTTTGCACACGTAATCGTAGGTATAAAATTGACAACTCGTGGATCATAATTTTATACAATTTAAAAGTTACTAACTGATGCTTCAACGCATGTTTGCATCGTTAGAAAAAGGCCTTAAGACTACTTTGATTATATGCTTGATTAGATTGGTTTTCATTTGCTTACATTACATAAATTATTACAAGTAAACATTAAATATTTGGGATGACACATGAATGACAAGAAATAAAATTCGCAAATGGACAATCAAGACACCAGTCGTATAAAATGTAATATGTTAAATGGAAGCATCACTCGGACCCCGTACAAGTTTATTTGGTATCAAGCTCTCCCTTCCCATTGAAGTCGATGATCAGCTTGCCCTGCGAGTCATCGGACATGGAGCCGCTCATCCCGTTTTCGCGAGTCATCGAGTACTTCGATCTCCTCTTGCTGGGCAGCTGGGGCAGATCGGTGTGGTGTTTCCGCACATGGACACCGAGATTGCCGCGCTGCTTCGACTTGTAGGGGCAGTAAGGGCACTGGTGCGATGGCTCCTTGCCGCCGCACTCGACATTCTCGTGGCGCCGCAGTGTGGACTTCCAGCGGTACTTCTTGCCGCAGTGACGGCACTCGTAAACGGGCTCGCCATCCAAGCCGATTCCATTGGGACTGGTGGTGCTGCCATTGCTGCTGCTGCCCCCATAGTCGCTGAGGGTGAACTCCAGGTTGCGGAAGGCCTGATGGGCATCTAGAATCGAGTTGGTGGATCCTCCATGGGCACTGGCATTGAACATGCCCATGCCAGAGCCGTTGCCGAACTTGCCACCGCTCTGCTCCATCAGGTGAATGTCATCGAAGGCATGATAGCGACCCTCTTCGTCGTCCTCGGTCGAGTAGCCCGGTTCGTTTTCGCACTCCGAGTGGCGGAGGTCGCGCTCTTGCTGCTTGCGCAAGAGGTTCTCCAGAATCTTGGTGGGTGTAATGTCGTTCCCAGCGGCTCCGACATCGTTTTCCTCTTTGATGCGGCGATGGGGAGTCTGTTGGCGCAGGATCTCCTGGGCACGCAACTGCTGCTGGAAGCTGTGCAGTCCATTCCGCATCAGGGCCTCGGCAATCACGGCTGCCTGCGGCTTCGGAGTCAGAGCCACCGAACTATTGGCCACCAGCACCGATGTGGGTATGGCCTTAACAACGCCCAGTTGTTCCGTGGACGACGCCGCTGTCTTCAGGGTGAATTTGGGCCGTGGATGAAATGAGGCGGCGGCGCCAGCGGCAGCACCCACCACATGCGTAGCTGTGGCGTTCTGAACCCGCATCACTTCATCAGCATTCAAGTTTTTTGAGGCCGTCTCGGAGGCCGAACCATACACGGCAATGGCCGAAATAGCCGAGGGATCCAGGATCTCGCCGGATGTCGGGGAGACCTGGCGGTGCGGCTGCTCCGCCTTGGGCACCTTGGCCGACTTGGTCTTGTAGAATTCGAAGAGCATGTCGGATACCTCGGTAACGGACAAGCGCTTGCGCCGCGAGCCGGGCAACTGGATCTTCTGCTCATCCCGCTGCTTGCCATTGAGAATGCTGCGCTGGAAACTGCGCTGAATCTCGGCGGTGGAGGCCACATCGGGTGCGGTGTTCTCCTTCCTGCTCAAATCTGCAATTGGAAACATAGTTGGGATTAGTTATTTTAGTTTCTGGTTTTTGCGTTCGTATCACTCCGTCTGAAGTTCCTTCGCTTTGATGTATGTCAATCATTTTGATTGAGCTGTGGCAAATGAAAAAGCAAGTTGTAACTCTTGGACTGCTGGGATTAGGGCAAAAATGGTGTTAGATGAATGGCATGCAATAAATAAGCAAAATACACTACTAGTAAATAAATAAATAAAGCAAAACACATAATCTTTTTTTTTTTGAAAATAAACAAACAAAAGTACACTTCGTAAAAATTTTATTAATTTGGTAAACACATGTTTGGCATAAACAAATAAAATTGAAAAGCTCGGCAAATGAACACATTGAGTTTTGTTTGATGATGGATGTTGATGGTGTGGCTGATGTGTTGGTGGTTTTATGTGATGTGTGACTTTTTTTAACCAAAACCATTTTACAATAACTCATTACCTGAGTCATCTAAAAAAATAGAAAAAAATAGGTTAGCTATGTGTTGAAATGATTTATATTAGGCACTGGGTTAATCCGCAAATTGGTTGCACCTAAAAATAAAACAAAAATTGCATATTAATGTTATTGTTTGATAATGGGTGGAATATGCTTTTTCACTGCTTCTTATGTCTGTGTATTTATGTGAAAATAAAGCCTGGTATTAAAATAATATCTGAAAGTGCTCGAAAAACAGGCACATATCTAGACACTTATCATTGCCACCAGGAATATTAGAAAATACATTTGTTAACACAACACACTTTTAAAAGCACAATTCGAGTGCAGGCTGCTGTTTTCGCTTTTGGGAGTCGGCCTGGGCCGATACAATTAACTTATTTTAAGTTTTAAATTAACTTCAGTTTAATATCACTGTGGCTTTTGCAAGCTTTTTCAGCTTTGTTGCTGCTTTTCGCTGCTAATTTGCATCTCAGCCCACGGCCAACGCACCAAAAAGCGTCCACACGGCAACACAATCGACACTGCACTGGTTGTCTGGATCTAGCTTACGGATTCTCAATCCTCAAGTCTCGATTCCGAAACGCAGCTGCATCTGAAAATACTTCTCTGTCTGCATCTGTGTGAGAGTGTGTGCGAGTGTATCTGTGTGCGAGCGCGTGTGTATCTGTTGCACAGCAAGTGTAGCCTGCCTGCTTTTTGGGATCGGCTTCATTTCGAATCCTTGATTTATTTTCGGGTTTTCTACCTAAACGGCTCAACAGTTGTTGTTGTGGGTTGACTGTTGTCCCTTCTTCTCTTTCTATTTGTGGAAAACTGCAATGCCGAAAACTTTCTCTGAGAGGAAAACCACTCTCTGCTTCTCTAAGCGAGTAGAGAGAGTCAAAGCATTTCCAGCAGGCGCAGTAGAATACATATAAACACAGCTTCCGGTGGTGTTTTCCATGTTTATTTTCCGATTTCAAATGCATCTGTTCAAATTACATGTACGATGTTCAAGGTCAACGGAGCCAAAGTTGGATTAGATGCGTTTCAGAACCTAGATTAGTATCCCCTACAAGAAATCTTTATAGATACATTTTTGAATTTTAAACTTGTGGATTTGTATTTACTTAAAAAAAAACATGAGGATCGCCCCAAGCCCAGGATATTTTTATACTTTTTGGATCCCCACTAAAATTTCTGACATGACTAAACAAAATAACTTTCGGTTTCAGGAATATATGTAGATCAGTTTTTTTTAAATGCCTAGTTCAACAAAATGTACAACTCTAAGAAAACTGTTACACAAAAGCACTCTTTTTATATGTTTACAGTTGAATATAATTATTGCTTAGTATTTAAGTTCTCATATTCAATTTGTACCATATTAAAGATTAAGACTCTTAGACACAAACAAAGCCGTCTTAAGTCTTTTATAGTCGAATGTTCCGTGTCTAGTAATTATCTTATCATTCGTAGCTTTTATTCTATGAATCAGTTTATTGTTGATATGAAATGAATGACAAGATATAGAATGACTTTTCCAGAAAATTGTAATTTAAAATGCATTAGCAATCGACTGAAGAAAACTTAAGAACAGATAGGTCATAAATAGACGCACATATGTTGGGTTTTTCCAGAACTCCAGCTTGAAGACGCTTCCTTCTGGAAATATCTTTAGATGCACGCACACACACAATTATCTTGTCGATCAAGGTCTACCGACTATTTTCCAGGAATGTCCCACACAAATAGCTTGAAAACCAGCCCCTAAAACTTGTGTGTCCTGTGCATTTGGGTAGATACTTCGAATAGATCGGGCCAGGCTTTGCGAAGGCAAAGCCCAAAAGGAGAGACCGATAGGGCAAGCAGGCAAAATTGGAAAAATTGGAAAGATCGGGAAAATCACGTGGGAAGCCCGACTGCGAAAGCCGCACCAGCGGAGATACAGATACAGATACGTATATACACATGTACATAAATGTAGATACAAAGCAGGCAGCAGGCAAACTGGGTTCAGGCAGTGGAAAATGTGAAACTTATTTTTAGAAAAACACACAAACACATCAAATAGATCCTGATTTATGTGTGCGCAAATGTTTTTCCAATGCATTTCGGGATTTGTGTGGGCGAGAGCGTGAGATGCACGGATGGTATAGAACGTGTATCTATGAGATACATCTCTCGTTCGAGGACAAAAGACCCTGGAGTACAGTTAGTGTGTGGTTGGCCGACTCTCGAGGGAAGGAGTTTTCCTTTTGGCACTGCAGTGCAGATTCAAGGGCACCAACCACCCAACTATTGTTACCAAAACCTGTTTGGTTAAAGGATTATTATTATTCCTTTCGGGTATTTGCCGATCCATATCAACTTGTCTGGATTTCCGAATCCCAGTGCAGTTTTTACAGGAAAATTACAAAGACTGAATGGCTTTGAAATATAATCAGGTACTTGCCAGAATTTGCTTCCATTGTCTGAAACACATTTGCCAATTACCAGATAAAGTAGAAAGAAAACTGAAATAATACAAAAACAAATTAAAAAATAAAACATTAATAAATAAGGAATATACCAACCTTTTTTTAGAAAAAACGCCCCGGCAAAAGTCCACAGAAAACTTTAACGAAATTATATAAAAAATGAATACATAAATGAGGCATTAAGCACAATAAAAACCTTGGGTATTTTCTACCTCCTTTTAATATCAAGCTTTCTTTTTTATTAGCAATAAGTATAAAAACTGTTTAGTTGGACCTCGTTTACTGTATGGATAATAACCGCTACCTATTATCTACCTTATGATACAGCATATTATTTACCAGTAATTTCTAGTCAAAAATGCTTTTCCAAAAGAGTATGCACTTGACTTCACCTCTTAGAAATTGGGCAAGCTTTCACTTATTTAATAGGTATGCAACAATTATATTTTACGTTTTTTGGTCATTTAAATTTGGTTGAATTTCTTTTTAAGCCAAGTTAGTATTCATATGGACTCGAATAAGTTCTCGGAATTGAACTCTTTTAAATGATATAAATTATGTATCAATTGTAAATACAAAACTGTCAGTTCGGATAATAAACCATTTTCTGGAAATAAATTGGATTTAGTTGAAATGTTTGTTTTCAAGGTAAAATTGGATTCAGTTAAATAGCAAGCATTAGAGTTACTCCTTATAAACATGAACGAAATAGTTATAGAATGGTGTAGACTGACATGAAAAATACATCTTCGAATCCGAATGAGGTAAAACTGAAAGTGTGTCTAAATGAGCACGGAGTGCTCCTTGCGCATATGCTCGTTAAGAAAGGCCTGGGATCGACAGACGCGGGAGCAGAGTGGACATCGGTTGGACTCGTATTTGGGTGACCTCTTCGCTGCGTAGCGCGGAAGCTTGCGTCCGGGAACCAGGGCACTGTTGTCTATGTTACTCATGTTCTGGACAAGGTGCTGCAGCGATCTAGCCGTGGAAATGGAGGCCAGTTGCTGCAGGGCTATCATGGCATCCGAAGTGGCCATGGCTTTCTTGAGACTCGCCGCATTATCCAAGTCCGTGGGCTCCTCATTCTCCTCGCTCTGCTGCTCCAAACTGACCTCTTCCGCCTGTTTGGGCCGAACTGCAGCCACTTTCTGCTTTGAAGTGCTTGGGAGATCTGGCGAGGAACCGGAACTTTCCTGGGTGCGCAGATTGTATTTCCTTTCCACGGTGATCACTGAAACGAGAGAACAAGTCCCAGGAAATCAAAATAAAAATACAAATCATAAGACTTAACAAACGGAATTATGTAAAAGCTGAATGAAATGGAACATAAAATTAATTACTGCGCGAGATACATTCAAACAAATCAGTCCCATTCATACATACATACACGTATTTACATTAAAACTGAAAGCTATAAGCCAACTTAGAACTTCAAGAACTAATATAAAAAGATTCGCATTCGATAGGACAAGACATTCGCTTGTTTTCCACTATTTATTTACAAAATCCGTATATTTTATCTTTTGGCATCAACGAGAACTGGTCTAGTAATATTTATAATTATTTTTTGTAACAAAACTTAAATGAATTCATCAAATTCGTGCTCGATTTTGATCTCAGACGTAAATGGGTAGTTGGAATCGTCATCGGTGACCGCGGGAGTGGTCGTGGCCACCTCATCATCCATGTTGGCATCGAGCGACAAATTCTGTCCGCTCGTCGTCTTTGGCTTTTGCTTGGACAGGGGCTCTAGGAAGAGTTCGGCATCGTGAAGTTTCTTGTGGCGATTGAGGTGGGACCGTCGCTTGAACCACTTGAGGCAGAAGTCGCACTGGAACCTCTTGAAGTCCTGGCACTCCTCGCGCTGGTGCAGCATCAGTCGGCTCAGGGTGTTGTAGTAGCGGCCACATTGGCACAGGAGCTGATTCTTCGGGCCGTGACGCACGAAATCTGGAGACAGATAGGAAAAACAAAGATGGGAATGCGATTGCTTAGGCCTTTCCGTACAGCTAGCTACACTAGGCACACACTTCAGAGGGGTTTCAGTACAGACTAGTTTGATGAATACAAGGCTAGTGGTGATGAATACAACAAATTGGTTTTAGTTCGACATTTTTATTGGCTGATAAATGATTGGACTACTTAATGCTATACGAGTCAATTCAAAAGTATAGACCTTTTTCGGTTGATCCAGCCATCGATTTGCCTCCAGCCTCATGACCTCAATCCGCGTGTGTGTCCTAGAGAAAAGAGAGAATCCTATTAGTGTTGGGTTTCAATGTGTACATCGCTGTTGATTTAATGACACCGTCTTCGATTTGATTGTAAACATTTATTTATTCGTACTTTCACATACATGGTAAATACGCAGTGGTTGGTTGGGTAATGTTTTTAAAACGTCATCTAGGGTATCTAGGGTATAGTGTTCGAGTTTAAAATACTTAAACTTACGCTTGCTTGGCTTGAGCTGATGCGAGATTTGATTCTACAATTTGAGCAATTCAACTTGGCCTCGACTCGACGGCGCGTTTCGATACTCAGTCCAACTAGCTTAATGAATTATAGATTACATTTCGAGATCATAACTTTGGCTATAGTACAAACAGTTTACTGACTACTTGGGCCAAGACACATTTTGGGAGGTTTAGAAACGTGAATAGAAGTGCTTAGGTCGGTTCTAAAACACTATATACAAGGGATCACTTGAGATATATTCTCTTGTACATGAACTGATTTGCTACGTACTTTAGAGGAACTAAAATTTTCGAAACTAAAATGCATTGACATCCAAACAATTTTATAAACCCCCAAAACTATCTGTCGCCCGTATAAATTCATAGGTTTAGAGTAAGAATTCATCACACAATATGGTAACTCACAACAACAAGTGCTAAACTGAGACTACGAATGCTAAAACATCTTAGTATAACTCGATCTAGGTTCCAAGGATTGCCTCCCCGGAATCGGCATGTTTCTGGTTCATGTGCTTGCGCAAGTCCGACCTGTACTTGCACTTGTGCGGGCAATGGGGACATTTGAGATTCGGCTCCACGCCACACTCGTAGTTCTTGTGGCGCTTGAGGGATCCCTTGATCTTGTAGGTCTTGCCACACACATTGCACGCGTACTTGCAGTCGTCCTGTTGCAACGTCATGGTGGTGGCTGTGTGGATGATATTGGACATTCCGTTTATGTACAGCTTTTCCTGCGGCTGATTAACCGCCTCCCCATCACCGTGCATTTTTTCAATCACATAGCCCTCGTCGTCGAGCAGATGCTCCTCCTCATGCTGGTCGACCTTCATGGCCTCCAATTCGAGCTCCCGCTCAGCCTCATCGGCATCGGCCAGCAGCAAGCCGGACTCATGTGTGGACACCACTGTGGTGGTGGCACTCTGCGGTGCCATGGCAATGCTGGTGGCCCCGTACTGCATCACGTCGCGCAGGAGCATCTTGTCCTCCAGCCTGGAGGTGTCTATTTTGATGTACTCCTGGCGTGCATGCGTCTGCGGCTGCTGGATGGTCAAGTGCTGTCGATGTTGCTGCTGATGCGACTGATGTTGCTGCTGATGCGGCTGATGTTGCTGCTGATGTGGCTGATGTTGCTGCTGGGGATGCTGCTGATGCTGCTGCTGGTGTTGCTGCTTCACAATCTGTATGGTTGTAGCCTGCGGCTTGTGCAGCAAACTGGTCGTGTTGGTGTTTGTGGTGGCATTCTTAGTCAGCGCCGGTATGGTGTACTGTATATTGCCCACCGGATTACCCAGATCGTCGGGAGGCAGCTCCACCACCACAGTGGCTCCCGTGAGCAGACTTGACCCACCATTGCTCAGAGTGGTGGCCGTGGTGAGAGTCTGATTAGGTGCAGCATTCGCGATCGAATAGGGCACCGTCTCCAGAATAGTCCAGTAGCCATCTGCAAGAAGGCGGGGAAAGAGAAAAAGACACTGGTTAGTCATCCGCCGGATGATTAACTCTAGATTGGTTTCTATAATTACTTGTAAGCATTAACAAGTGTGTAAGCTGCAAGGCCGTCCAATTGGTTACTTGGATATGTTTTTGATTTTGGTGGAGAGTGTGGACTTGATTGGGGGATTATAAACGTGGGCTTGTTTGGGTTTTGCTTTCACGCATATATGATTCGTATGCTTTATTCTTAATTGCTTGCATTTACAATGTATTATTAAAACATTTACAAATTCTTGCTTTACGTTTGCTATGCTTCATAGGACACCAAGAACTATCATTACAGTCGTTTATGTGGTAGGTATATCGAATTTTTAAATGTATAACTGAGGAATATATATGTGTGTGTTTGATTAAACGTGGCAAACTAATGGCGCTTTAAGTCTTTGACTGCTTTGCATGCGAAAGCCCTAATTGCTGGCAAGAATATTTGAGTTTTGAGAACACCAACCACAGTAGAACTAAACATTTAAGTTTTCCATATAGTATCTGCATATAGTACGTATCGTTTTTGTGTGTATAAATAAAATGGTCTTTGACCGTTTTGCGGCTAACTTAAAGACAGTTAAAATGAAACGAAAAGTTAAAAAAACGGAATGCGCTCAGAGAAAACGGTATATAAATTAAAAGATAAAAAGTTCATTAAGTAATTTGTGCGGGAATGTGGACCAGCTTTTCCACAACAATTGGGTTCGGTTGGGTTGGGTTGGTTATGGTTTTGGAGGTTTGGAGGTAGCTACTACTTGGACAAGCAACTATTGTCATTATTCATTTGGTAAACATTTCACATTACGCCTCTCGAGCGGCTGCTCTCGGGTTGTCAAAACTCCGCTTCCTAGCCATCGTCGTCGTAGTCCTCGTCATCCTCCTCGCTTTCCTGCATAACCGGCACCGCTGTGATCGTCAGATCCCTGCCGGCGAAGTCGAAATTGATCTCGCAAAGGGCGGCAGCGACATCGCTGTCCATGCCGCCGGCATCTCCATCACCATCTCCATCTGGATCACCATCGTCGCCATCGACGGCCTCCTCGTCGTTGCTCATATCGTCCTCGTTGCGTATCACATACAGGCTCTCCTCGTCGTCCCTGGATTGCTCGTAGAGCATGCAGTGCTTGCGCTTTGCGTGCCGCAGGACGTGATCCTTGCGTCGCGATCGATACTCGCACGACACGCACTTGTACTTCTTCTGCTTGAGGCAGTACTTGCGCACATGCTCCTGCAGCTTCTGATGGGACTTGTAGTAGCGGTTGCAGTGTTTGCACTGCATGAAGGAGTCCCGATGTAATCCTCCGCCACCTCCGCCACTGGAAATCGCACCACTGTTCGACGTGTTTTTCGCATGGGAGATGGTGGTGCTGCTACTGGTGGTGGTGGTGGTGTTATTGTTGTTGAGATGGTAGCCGTAGAACTCGTCGTTAGCATTGGCAGTTGAGCCCGGATTGGCGCTGGTTGAGGTGTCCACGCCCAGAAGACTGCCAAGGATCGGGTAGATGTCTGCTGGTCAAAACACACGGGATACACACAGCATGGAGGTGTCGAATCAAAATAAAAGGAGAACAAACCAAAAAATTAATAGTGGGCCGATAGCTGAGCACACATCAACTTAAATTAGTTAAATTAATCAAATAATATCGAGAACTTAGTGTTTGTTGGCTTCTACCCAAGAGACGCTGAACGATGAATGTTGTTGAATTATGAGTCTAGTTGATTGAGTTGTTGAGTTTTGGTTCATTTGGTTCTGGTTGATGAAGTTTTAGCAGCTTTTGGGAGGCGGTTGATGATGTTTGTTTGATGAAGATGCGGTAATGGATGGATGACACAATCCCCAGCAGAGTTACACGAATGCACCACATATACAAAAGCCACTCAAGCACTTCTCTAAACAAAAGCATCGAAACATATGTACAAAAACAATAAGATTATAGAGATCACAAATCAAATGTCGGTGTTGTTGTGTTGGTGTGTTGTTGTTGGTGTGATTTTCAAAACTACAACAATACAGCAAATTAAATTACATATGTTCATATCATATATTTGGTTTTGTCAGTATAACTAAGCTCAGTTCACTTTCAGTATAATAACATTGATTAGCAGGTGGGGCCACTCAAGGTTTCCGCCGGTCTCCTTCTGAATTCTCCGCCCTTCAGTTGTTCCAATAAACCTAGAAAAAGAGAAAAGGTACTATTAGTTCGAGTCACTAATTATACAAGTATTTTACTGGATTCTTTCGTTGTTGCGCTGGAAAAAGAGAGTTTTGAAACAGCATTTAAAGGTAGTTTTGGATGTTTTCTATTTTTTAATATATTTTTAAATTTAGTATTTATTTCTTGTTTTGTTTTTGCCTGTTTACTTATACAAATAAATCGTTTTACTCGTTAAACATTTAAAATAGTTTTACAAATTTTGTTAAGGCGTTTTCTCGGCTTTATACACAATTACATAATTAAATTTACTTTGAATTCGTTCTAACATTTCTTCATTCCATTTAAATTGGTTTAAGCACACTTTTCATAGTCTAACTGGCATTTTGAATGTCGTTTTCATTTTCATAAATATATATTGATTACTATTTTCAATTTGTTAATCTAAATTGCAGTGCAAAAAGCAATGTGATTCATTGTCGTATTGTATAAATTTTTGTAAACTCTTTTCGTTGGCGCAATCTTAGCTAAATAACAAAATGTTCCAACTTCATCGGTTTGCATTTTCTTTTTTTAGATGCATTTTTACACATTTTTCTGCGCTTTGCTTTCATTTTCAACATTTACTATTCGTTAAGCGTGCGTAAACAGCAATCAACAATCATTTCTAACTTCATTTTTTGTTAACTTAAAGATACGTTTTACTTGATTTATTGTGTATGCGTGTGCTATTTATTGAATTCCCCATTTTGTATTATTAGTTTTTTGGAAATAATATTAGAATAAACAAAAAAAACGAACAGAAAATGTAGCTTAATGAAGAGAAACAAAATATCAGATTTTCTTAGATATATCTCGCATCTATTATTTATGTGTGTTGTTTGTGTATTGTGTGTGTGTGTTTGAAAAGAAAGCCTTTCTCTTGTCCATTACCCAACCTATTGCCCTCCCACTTCTCTCATCTTATCAGATCCGATCAGATCAGATTAGATCAGATCTGACCTATGCTTCGTTTCATTTCAATCACAATTAATCACATCGATTCCTTTATATGTTTGTATGTTTCTTTGTATCTATATGTAGATATATTTTGCTTTACATATAATTTTACATTCACAGCTCCTTGTTTACAACATTTTTTTAACGTGTATTTTGTGTGTTTGGGGTGTGTTTTGGGTGTTTATAAATCTTTGATATTGTTTATATAACAGAATAAGATACATATTAGTAGAAATAGAGTTATCTGGGTTAGTACAATTTCTCGAAAAATATTTCACGACCATCTCAATCTGTTCTCAAACTCGAACGAATCGCCTGCGAACGTGTTTGGGGTGTGTTTGGTGATTTAGTGTTAGTAAATTGTTAATCAAATTATATTGAAATTTATCACATGCTTTTTTTTAACATTTTAACTATAACGACTCGAAAGTGTTGCCATTTCGGACCAAATTCAACTGCATGGTCTCGTGTGTCTTGGATTTAATTACAATCGTTAATATTTGGTTCATTTCGAGTCCATCACATGCGCTGTTGATAAATTATAAAATATGCATAGTAGGTGAATCCATGTGCTTCGCCTTGCTCTTGTTGTAACAAAAATTAGATGTAATTAAAATTATTATGTTTATAGATAAATAAGAACCACAACCTTAGAAGATAGTTAATTAGATCGCATCTAGAATATTATTTATACAAAACGGATACAAATATTGAATTTCGTGTAGTGCTCTTGTTATACATAAATCTAACAAAATAATAAGCAAAACTCTCAAGAAACTGACTAGCGCAAGAAAGCGATTAAAAAATATACATAGTTATTAAAGTAAGAATCAAAGATGATAACCAAAGGTTTCTTTTAATTTATAACGAATTTAATTTAGAATTTCCTCACCTAATTCGAATACTGAATGATAAAAATTTTGTTTTTTCTTTTCTCTTCTTGTTTCGTTTCGTTTTTGTTATAACAATTTAAACAATTTCGTTTAATATTCGTACATATTTTTTGTGTCGATTTGTGTCGATTTGTGCCAATTTGTTGCCTGTTGTTTAATTTACTTCTTTATCACATTTTTTGTGTGGCACAAACTTTGAAACTGACAACAAATTATGGTATGCGCCCCCCTAAGTGATTTTCATTTTTTGTTATGTCAATATTTTGTTTATGAAGTACCTAAGCAAGTTTGTTATACATTTAAGCTCTTTGTTTGTATATCAACAATTATCAAAACTTCAATTCGTGTTTTTGTGTCTGTGTCTGCATGGGTGGAACAAACGTTCGTTAATATATCTAGATGTTATCGTTTTATAACAAGACCGCACTGCAATATCTTAGGATGCTCTTCCAATTTTGACAAAAGAAAATTATTTTTAACAAGGAAAAATATACAGTAATGATTACTATTAATTACAATGAGGACTATATTCATTATATCACATACCAATTTATATTTCTGACTGTGACTCGATGCGAGTTCCCCCAACCCGTTTACTTTGCCAATTTCTACCTCCTTTTTCACACTCCCATATGCTGCTCGTTTATATTTATATTAACGTTATTTAAAAATAATTAATAACTGCTTTAGTTTGCTTTAAAACGGTTTGCTTTGCGTAGAGGCGCCTGAACCCAAAGCCACGCTAATTTTGATTTGTTTATCTCTTTTTGGTCAAATTAAAATTCCGCTATCACATATCGTGGTTCATAATTAAAACATACTCGTAATTTAAAAAAACGTTTATGGAATGAGCACAAGATAAATTAATAAATTGTTTGCTTTGTTTTTTGTTTTGTTTTTGTTTTGAAAAAGAGTAAATAGAGATCGTTGAGTTTCTACTACTAGCTATAATTTGTTATATATAGTATATGCGTAATATATTGTGGCCTTTGGGGTGCGTACGCGTGCCTAAGCAAACTTTTAACATTTTTATCGATGTGAGTTTGTGATAATAAGCAAACAAAAAATGTGAAAAGGTAAAGAACGCCGACTGCTTTTCATATCAGTTTTTTTTCTTCCGTTTTTTTCTTTTTTTTTTTTGGTGCCCGTTTCGTATTGCACATGATCTAGATCTAGTCGATTCAGATTGGGAAACGCCTTCTCTGGGGTCTAACTTAAGCTCTACATGTTGACTCTGTCTCTGACTGTGTTTTCCGTGTCTCCCTATTGATATAATTCATATCGTTATCAGCATGAAAGACGCGCGAGTGTCCTGCACTAGAAATTATACTATAATTAATGTGAATGTTTTATATTTTGTTAGCGGTTGCGGTTGCGTTTGCTGTTGCTCTTGTTGCTGCTACAATAAAATGCATAATTTCCCCCATTTTCCGTATTTTCACCAAAATCAAGAAAAAGTTCATTGAGATCATTGAGTTTTCCTAAGGATTTACACACATCATGCAACATGCAGCGGCGCCTGGACTCTCGCGCGCCCCTCAAAATACATCGCCTGCTTCAATTCGTCAATTCTTCAACACCTCAATTCCTCGATTCTTGCCAATTCGAACCCAAAGTAATTAGAACTTCAAAAACTTCAAAAACTGTTACGGACAAAACTATCAAGATGGATTAAATGTGAACAAAAAAAACTTTAAAATGATCTAAGAATTAGAATTTGTTAATGTTCCTCTGTATATACATAGTTACGAGTTAGTGTATTTGTATATATATATATACATATATATATTTATAACTGAATATATATGTGTAAAAACGACTATATGTTTCAAGATCATTTGGAAAATTACACAAAACCGCGCTCTGGACTGGACTGAACTCTGTGTGATTAGGACTTTGGTCTCAGACTGAAGCAAACCCGGCACTAAGGACCCGAAACCTGGAAACCTGGAAACCTGTGGTAGAACCCTCTATTCTCTAGATCCCCGATATACCGATACCGATACTGATCCCGGATCCGGCCGGGCAGTCACTAGTTTGAGAGCCTGGCGTCATCGGAGGCCGTTGCAGCATTTGTTGTATCATCGATGTTGGTGGGTGCGCATGTGCAGCACGAGATTGTGTTTGTGCTTCGACTTCTTGTGACAAATGGGGCACTCGAACTTGGGCTCCACGCCGCACTCGAATCGCACATGTCGATTGAGACTGTGCGGCCGGGCGTAGGTGTTTCCACATCTATCGCAAGCATAGGCTCCACCTCCGCCACCGCCTCCACCTCCACTGCCACCGATTCCACCTCCTGCACCGCCGCTTCCTCCGCCACTGTTCCAGTTCCCTGCCACTGATCCACCAGCTGCTGCAGCTGCTGCTGCCGCCGCCGCCGCCGCTGCTGCTGCTGCTGCCGAAGTGGAAGCTCCTCCTCCGGCGGCTGTTGAGGCACTTGTGTTGTTGGCCGCCAGACCAGCGGCAGCCGCAGCGGCCACGAACTGCACAGCCACACTGCTGGCCGAGTCCTGGCCAGGACCACTGCTACTACTGTAGCGACGCGTGGGCGTATCGGGACGGGACACCTTAACCGGCACAGCCGGATAAATTAGCTGCGGCAGGGCTCGTCCATGAGGATGATGGCCGTGGTGAGGGTGGTGGCCAAGGGGCAGGGTGGCCGGAGCACCGCTTTGGGCAGCAGCCAGCAGTTTGGCCAGATCAATGCGCAGATCGCAGGGCTCCATGCTATCCTCGTCGTTGCTGTCGTCGTTATCGCCATTGCCATGGCGCGGCTGCGTCTTGGGCACCAGCAGGCTACCCGGACAGTGGGCGGTGGGCGTGACTCTGCCGCTTTCGTGCTCATTGTGATCCTCCTGACCGCTGCCCGGCTCGAACTTGATGACCGGCGTTCCAATGGGACTATTGTAGGGACTGGACTTGATGCCCAGCAAGTTGTAGCTGCGACGGTTGGGCGACAAACGGCCGAATTCTGGGAATAGTGGTTAAAATATAAAAATAGAAGAAATATCATTTTAGTTGGTTGAATTTGCAAGCTATTTTAAAGGATTTTTATCAGTTTTCTGTTGAGTAAAAATCATAATCAGACCTATTACTAACTGAAAATAAATAAAGTATGGAGTTTTACCGTAGTTGTTTAGAGTCGTTTGTTTACTTGGTTTTGAGTTAAATGTGTTGCTTTAGTGAGACATGGTGCTGTATGGAGTGGAGTGAACTGGATTGGAGTGTGTGTGGTGGTGTGTAGATGTCAGTGTTTCTGTGTGTATGTGAGCTTGTGTAAGTACGCTGCAAAATTAAATTTTTATTAAATATAAAATTAAAACACAATGAGTACATCGAGAATGTTGAGTAAAACACTTTAACGGAGCTAAGCAAAAATAAACATCAACTTCTTGTTCAAGTTACAAGTGATAAATGGCTTCAAAATCAAAGAGTATCTCCGATAATTATTTAAGAAATGTATGTTGGGTGGTTAGTGACAAAAACACTTAATAGTACTAGTGGAGGGCAGGACGCATTACTCGCAGGACTTGGAAATCTACTCCCGGTTTCCAGTGCCCGAAGTTTTCTCGTCTCGCTTTATCGCTTTAGAAATACGCATGCAATATTAAAATGTAATGGAAATCATAATACAAAAGTCAGGTAAAATTAAAAGGTATCGATAGAAGTATTTGGAAAAAAATATCTATACAAACTAAGTTTTTCTTTGTTCATTTTCATATTTTAATTTGTAAATAAATTAATGCTATGTATGCATTGTAATTTGTTTCACACGCTTCACAATCGCTAGGAGAAGGCGGATAGATAGATATATAGATATATAGATGGCTAGATAGGTAAAAGAAACTTAACGTTAAACCTTCGACAATACAAACGAATGGAGTAATACTAAAAAAAGATCAAACTACAAATCTAATAGGTCTCATACATTGTTATGTAAATTATAATTACTTCGTCTAACAAATACATATATATATAAAGTCTAAGTAGGATACATAATTATGCATATCTATAATGTATAATAGTATTTATATAGGTTGTAGTAGTTAAGCATGCAAACAACAATAAGAGAGGGAAGAGGCAACACCATGAATCGCGTTGTTTGGCTGGCGTTCATCAGTCAAGACCAACATCATCATCATCATCTTCATCATCAACATCACATCAATCCATCCACCTGAAATATAGATCTGATTAGTATAGATTCTAAGTAAGTGAGAGCATTGCCTAAAAACTGGTATTTTGAATGGGGTGGGAAAAGGTTGGAGAATATGGGGGATGTGGGGGATGTGGAGTGGCGATCGAGTTTTTCCTGGATGATGAGGAATGAAGAAAGGTTCTATATTAAAATAAGTACAACATGGGGTTTCGGTATTTTGTTTTTGACATTTGCTTTTAATTGTATTTCGAATTTTCTTTCGGGTGTGTTTTGGTTTTAAATACATTTAGCCGGCAATAATTACGATTCATCAGTTTATTGGAAATACATAGTTGTAATCGTACTCAATCAATATAATGGTATTCTCTCTTGCAACTTCATAGAGGTATTTGTCTTTTTTTTTCCTTTACATTACAATTTGTTAAGGTAATTTGATGGTACAACTCTCGGGTTTCAGTGCCGTTCGTGGTTCGTGATTCTGTTCATTAAATCTAACAATTTTCAAAGCATACATGCGCTGATGATATTTCGAATTAGGGTTTATAAACATTGTCTTTATCAATTAGGTTTAATTTTTGTCTAAAATTGAAAATATTATATCTCATTATCGTTTCGTTTTGACTAGATAATCATTTTTAGTTAATAATCATTATTATATAAGCATAACTTAGTGACCAGAAATAAAGTTTTTAAAAATGTTTCTAACAAATTAAAAAAATTATTGCGTATGCAAACATAATACAAAATCAAGAAGTTTATCATTATTTTTATAATTAAGTATCTTTGGAGGGGCATTTGCTTTACCTTCATGCCATGCATACAGTTAGGGTTTTTTATTTAAATTATAATATTATTACAAAATTTTCCCTTCATTTTATTTATTTTTTTGCTTGTAGTGTTCGTAGCACACCTAAAACAAATTTAGCTGATGACTAGTTTTATATATCTTCTTTTTGGTTTGGTTTCGTTTTTTTTTTTCTTTCTTTTTTCTGGGAAAAAATTTACACATATTTATAAAGATTAGGTTTAAATTTGTTGTGAGAATTTGCTAAAGCAATACAATATTCTTTGTTTTGCATGTATTTTTGTTCAATGTATTGCAAACTACTTCTAGTTTCCTCCACGGCATCACCGGCTTCGTTCAACGAAAATAAAGAAATCGCAAGGGGTCCCGGTCCCCACAGTTCCGATGGGCCCATAAAACTCAACTCGAAGGATTTACCAAGATTTGCACTAGCAGAATATTTGTTTCCAAAGCCGTTCCTTAGCCGCGGCCTGCGTTTTGTACAAGTCCAAGTCTCTCCTAAGCACTATCGTTCTGGAACACCAAGGTGTAGGTGCTGCTGGTGCTGCTGCCACTGTTGTTGTTGTTACTGCTGCTGACCGGAACTGCGGTTCCATTGCCAACACCCACAACCACAGGCAAGTTGCCACCGGCCCCGGGTTTCTTTTCCTCCTCGGCATCCTTCTCGCGGTCACGACACTTGGTGTTCAGGTGACGCTTCAGATTGCTGTGGACATTGGTGGCATAGCCGCACATCTTGCTGCAGAAGTAGCGGGGTGGCAGGCCGCACTCGTTCTTCAAATGACACTTCAGACTGTTCTTCCACTTGTAGGTGCGATTGCAGTTGCGGCACACCCACGGCTTCTCGATATCCGCATTGTAGATCATGTCGGCGGAGTGCTCCAGCGACTCCTTGCGTGTGCGCTTGTTCTGGACCAGTACGCGATAACGATTGTCGTCCGAGTGCGACCAGTGCAGGTCGAGATTCTGGCCCTTCACGGGCAGTCCTAACTTGTTGCTCATCAGTGTGCAATTGGTTGGGGTCAGGGAGCCACTGGTTCCCGCGCCCGACATCATCTGCTTGGGTGCCGAGATCGTCGTAATGGTGGCTGGTATGGCGGGCAACTTAATCTGCAGCGACTGACTGGTGGGCTGAAGCTGCAAGTGTTGCAGATGCTGCTGCTGCTCGAGCAATTGCTGCTGCTGCTGGGCACTTAGCACGATCTTCTTGACGGCACCCGCACTGCCACCTCCAGGGAGCAGAGATCCAGCCATTTGTTTCTCATTCGATTGTTTGGCGTGCTTTTGGGTCGCCGCAGCTGTGGTCAGTAGGTCGTCATCATCGTCGTCGTTGTCCATTAAATAGCTATCCTCGAACTCCTCGTTCTCGATCTTCACCGCATCATAGGTCCAAGACAACGGACTGCCCAGCTTCAGGTCATAGTCGAAGGTGTTCTCGTCCTCAATAGCCTCATTGCAAACGGCATCGTCTTCATCCTCGTTGAGCGGCATGCTTTCGGGGTTCTCGATCTTCACAATCACCTCGGTCATGGTGTCATCGATGCTGTCCAGCTCCACGCCAGCAGCCGCCAGAGCAGCGGCCGAGGCGGCATCCACATTGCAGTTGCTCGACGAGCTCTTGTTACCATTGTTCGCCGGCGTGATGCAGGCAATGGTTGTGCGTCCAATGCTCCCGATACGGGTCACCGTTTGGGTGAGCGTCTGGGTCAAACTGCTGTTGTTGTTGTTGATGTTGCTGCTGGCGATGGCCGCCGCCGCCTGCTTGGCTGCAATTGTTGCTGCTGCTGCTGCAGCTGCCGCCGTGGACGTGGTCGTGGATGTGGTCGTCGTCGAAACCTTGGGCCGGATCGGCGTCGACGTTTTGTTAGTGGTTTTAGCATCGCTTATGAGTGATTTTTTGGACTGAGTTAGTTTGTCTGAAGGTTAGTTGTTTGTCGGTTGTTTATTTTTTTGTTTTTTTTTTGTTTGTTTGGTTAGTCATGAAATAGAAATTGGGAATGGTGGAAGTTAGTAAATCTTGTCAATAAATGAGTGTAATCGTTGGATAATGAGTAAGAAACTTATGATGTGTCTGTGTGTGCTCAGCAACAAAACAAAATGTAAGACTGTAAAAAGAAAACAAAGTTATTGGAAAGTTCAAAAATAGGATAAAACCATAATATGTAAATGACAAAATCAATCAAATAATGCATAAATCAAGAAAATTGCAGACTGTGCGCTGTGTAAAATACCTGAGGGCTCGTCTGAGGATTTCTCAATGATGGATTTGTCGGCCAGCATAAGCCAATTACGGACTCGAATCCTGGACTCTCCACCTTCGTTCTGGCCAGCTTCATCTGAAAGTGTCAGGTAAATAGGTTGATTTCATTAGTAATCATATATTGAATACAAGTTATAAGCTATTAGTCAAATTTTTATGTGTACCTATACTAGATGAGTTTCCTAACCGTTTTTTATATTTCAATAATTTGTGTGTTTCGAAATAAAATGTTTCCAAAAATGAAATAAAAATAGTGTTATATTATAAAAAAATTAAAATCAATACTTACAAGCAGTAAATAAAATGATAATAAATCTGTGTGTAGAAAATAAAACTTATAGGCGTAGACATCAATAAAATATTTATCAACTCACTATTGCAAACAACTTTCGTTTCTTTTGCGTTTTATTACATGGAATTTGTATATTTTCACATTGAATTTGGGTTTTTTCATCAATTTACAAAAAAGTTTTACAAACAATTCATAGAAAAATTAAATATATATATTATATATATAAGGGTATGCTAAATCTGTTTGTTTAATGAGTATTTGTTGTCTTATTAAGTGTTTTATTTATTAAAAATTATTCTCTATTCATAAAGGTTTATGTTTTCCTATTGTTCAACAATATTGTTTTTTGTTTTTAGAAAATTTGGAATTTTCCACTTTTGCCATAATGTTTCGATTTTAGAATTTTAAAAATTGTTTCGTTTATTCTTCATTGTATAAAGAGTTGCTAAATTAGCCCAACACCGCAATTATTTAACCAATGTTTTTTGTTTAAGAACTTTAGTTTCTTAAAGAAATTATTTTATACGTAAGCATTCGAGATTTTTCGTCTTCCCCTTCATGTTCTATTTTTGTAATAAAGTTTTAAATAATCAGAGCTCTAAAAATAATTGTTTTTTTTTGTTGCACAGTTTTACTGGCCGCACATTTCTGCTTGGATATAGTTGATCTGTTCTTGTGAATGTTTGTAGTTTGTCGTCATTAGTTTGTTTCATTAAAGCTTAATAAAATCATCTATGGAATGTATTTCGTTGTAGTGGAAAGCAAGTAAATAAAAATAAATTACACTTGACTACTTATAAATGTGCAGCGTAAAAGTAAAAAATAAAAACACATATTCATATCATATTCATAAGTTATCAAAAAATAATAAATATAGTGCATGTGACGTATTTTGTGGCGGTGTTCTGTTGGTTGTTGGTTATTTGTTTTGCTTTGTTTTGTATCTGTTTCTGTTCCTTGATTTGTGGTTGCTATTGTGGTAGCTCAGCTACCAATTTTTGTCGCGATTTGTATAGTTTTGGAATTTGGGTCTAGCCCTCACTAAGTACCTGAGTTTAAATGTCTAACAAAAACCATTTAAATCCCGACCTCCCTCGGTTGGATGACTTTTGACTTAAATTCCTGCCTTAACCTACTTCATATGGCTTTAAACATTTACGAATATTGGTATATCATATATTTTAAAAGAAAATGTTTGCAGATTGCTTCTGTTTTTCCATCAATTTTTCAAGGCACTTTATCCGTTGACTATCGAACGTCTCGCCTCGCCTACATTAAATTCTATTATAAGTTGCTGAGCTTATCGAATGTATTGTATTCTCCTCTAGCTTAAGACATCGTCATAATAGCAAAATATTTCCACTTGAGGTAAAATGTTGTATGAAGAGGCTGGTTAATTGACTGACTGACTGACTGACTGGCTGTATGGGAACCTAAAATTGAATCTGTTTGGCACTCTGTACGGAATATCTATCTATGTACTTCCATTGGGTTCAACCGCATGTTCAAGTACATCCTTTGAATGTTCGGCTTCAGCTGATGTTTTGAAATCTCTCTACAATTCCCACTGGGATATTGCCTTTTAAGCCTAGGTTTCTTCTGTTCGCTGATGTGCTTGAAAAAGAACCTTTCTGGTTTAATTGATTGTTTAATTGGTTGTTTCTCTTTAACGAGTAATATCTTAATATGGTCTGAGTTTTTTATCCACTGAGTTTGCTACTGCTACGGTTACTGTTACTGTTACTACTTTATATATTAGTGTATATATATATATATATATATTTATATTCCTCTTGCTAAGCCTATTCTATTCATGAAAAATTCTTAACCGTTTCATTGTACAAGTTTTGTCTTTCATATTTACGATTTGTGGAATGTTGCAATATCTAAAATTGTTTTTGTGTAAAATCATTTTACTGATCACTTTGCTGTTTGCATGAAAAATAGAAATTATAGATTTTTAAATCGGTCTCGTGTAAACAATTAATAACAATAACAAAAAAATATTTTATGTGAAATGGCGTAAATTTTTGTGCTTTGCAACAAATTGTTTTCGGTCCATTCGAACAAGTTTTTTTTCGAAACATCCAGGCATCTTACAAAACTATTTCATGTTCGTTTTTTTTAAGATTTCTTTTTTTTGTTTTGTTTTAAGCTTAATTTGGCACACTGATTCCGTTTTCCCGAGAGCTTGGTGTGTGATTATTTATATTTTCTTGTAATTTTCTTTCGTCCTTATTATCCCTGATTGTGTTTTTGCCTTTCTCAACTCTAATAACTGATCAACTTTAACTCTTTATACAAGTCTTCTTCAATAGAGTGTCTCTCTACGAGAAGTGGGGATGCAACTCCACCCCGCTGACCAGAGCAGCTGCAGCCGCCGCCACGGAAACCGCCGTCGCTGTGGCTCCACTGCTGTCGCCATCCAAGCCGCCGGATCCGGCAAAGTTCTTTACATCCTCCAGCTTGAATTTCTCCTTGTGCATGCGCTCCATGTGCCGGCCAATGTGCATCTTCTGCTTGGCCCGGTAGACGCAGAATGGGCACTGGAACTGCGGCTCCTTGCCGCACTCCCACTTCTGGTGGTTGCGGAGCGAGGACTTCAGCTTGTAGACTCTCCCGCAGACGGGACACGGGTGTCCAGCACCGTTGTCCGCACCGCCCAGCACGCTGTTGCCGCCGCCACCGCTGTTGTTGTGGCCACTATTTGAGGGCGATTGACCTGATCCTGTGGACATGCTAACGCCGGCCGCCGTACTGCCGCTAATCAGATTGTTCATTGCGCTGATGCTGTTCAGGATGTTGATGTGGCATAGTCCAGCTGGGCCGCCAACATCCGCAAAGGTAACGGCTCCACTCAGAGTGGCCGGATAGTCGCTGCTATTCCCGTTCCCCGAGCTGACCTGATCCTCACCGAAACTCAACTCGGTGCCGGCCGCTGCGGCTGCCTGTTTCTCGGCTACGGCTTTCAGCATCAGGGCGGTGGCCTCCTCTTCGCTGAGATGCTTCAATTTCCCGCCGCTGCTGGTTTTTGTGGGCTTTCCACTGCCGTTTCCATTGCTGCTGTGATTGCTACCGCTGTGAGTCCTGGCGGGCGTTGAGGCAGCCCGGGGCTCACTTTTGCATCCCCCATCCGTGGGCGTCTTCCTGCCACTGGCGGTCACATCCTTGGCGGTCATACCGGCTGGGCCCTGCTGCTTGTCCACCGACAGGTCGGTGGGAAAGACCAGAGGCTGGACACCTTCTCGAAGGGTCACCAGGGGCATGGCCAGGCGGGCATTCCACTCGTTCCAGGTGAGTCCCGCTATACGCGTAATACTCAGATCTAGGTTATCATTTCGTTTCATTTATCACAAGTTCAAGCGTGGATTTGTGTTGTTTTGTGGAGTTTGTTTAGTTTACGTTTTATTTGGGGGCAGCGCACAACATATGAAAATAAAAACGAGAAAAGAAAAACAAAAGAAAAGAAGAACGAAAATAAATAGAATTACTTTTGACTGGACACAGGGACAACTGCAAGTAAAAACTCATTTAAATCGAAAAAAAAATCAAAAATAAAAAACAACTTAACACTTAGGAATTTAGGTGTTAAGTCAAGCTGGGCAGGTAACCAACACAGAGTGACACACACAAATGAGAGTGGAGAAGTTGGCTGGGGATGATCTGGATGAGGTGGACGCGCAAAGCAAATAAGTTAAATTAGTCAAAGCGTTTAATGGGTGAATATACACGTGTGTAAAACATGGTAAGGAAGTAAGCATTAGGATGTCGTGGCATGATTCAAAATTAGTGTACAAATTAATAAACATATATACAGTTAAAAGATAAGATAAAAGAAAACTCTCTCTCAATAAAACGTTGAGCAAATTAAGGCCAATTAGTGCAGGGTGTAAACATATTTATTTTAAAAATAAATTTAAAAAACTAAAAAGAGGGTAACTAAATTAATTGAACTGTAGCTGGAGAGTGCTGCTTGGGTGGGTTTTGTAGTTGCTGTTTGGATTTTGCTTGAACACATCGATAAACACGGCTGGGAATTTGGATTCAGGTTGTGGTTCAGGTACAGGTTCAGGTTCAATTCGGGTCTGGTTACTTTTTAGTGGCATACAGAAACGAACGTTTAGATTTTGGGCTCTTAGACATAATAAAGTATTGGAATGGCAATTGTTTCCCTTTACAATTTGGCATGTGGCATGTTTTTACTTAAGCTTAGCTCAATGCGGATGTCTGGCAGGATTTGCGAGTTCCAATCCCAGTTCAAGTCCCGGTCCAAGGGTCAATCTAAAAGAAAAGAGAAATATATTAGGTATGCTCGGAAAAGTGAAGATCATAAGTGTTAGCTAGCTAACATGGGGCAATCACTGGCTGAAGTCTCATCGGTCACCTGGAAAGAGAAATATGTTAGTATGAACTTTTTGCAATATAATATTCTACCTAGCACAAAGAGCAATGCTTCAAATTTGGATTTGTGGTTTTTATATTTTTTTATTTTGACCTTTTGTTTTTACAACTATTTTTCAAAATATAATTTCTATAGAATAAGTATTCATAATAAATGTTTAATTTCAATCAAATAATTGATTTACACACAAAAACTGCAAAAAGACATAATATGTATATTTGTTGTTCTAATATATTTGCTTAGATTTTTTTATATTAATTTTTTCTGCGGAAATATGTTTCAAAGGGTTCACAATTTACTCAGCTAATCCGATGTACATTCAATTTTACTAACTTCGAGTAGATTGTTAAGTTTTTGTAATTTACAGAAAAATAACTTCCGTACATTCATATTTTTGAATGCTATCCATATATTATATATATAAAGATTTGAAAACGCATTCTTACAAAATTATTTTTGCAAGCCTCCGATGTAGATAAGTTTACAATTTTCTCCAATTTTTGTATGTCGGTTAGTTTTGCTTAAATAGGTTACATGAAATTTATGTGCACCAACGTTGAATTGCAGTAAAAAATTTCCAGGACTTCAGTTAAGATTTTTCTACATAACTTAGCTTTGAATCAAGTTTTTTTTATATATATTTTCGCATTTTTTTGAGAGCACGCACACATACATACTGAAGTAAGTTTTCAATTATTCTTAATGCTAGTCTACTGTCCATTTATATAGTTGCTCCTATATTCTTTGTGTTATTTCCATGAAAATACTTGCACATTAATTAAAGTTCTTGTTTCCATTTTGTCGACATTTTGGGGCTTTGTTTTTTTGTAATTTTGAAAATTACTATGAATAAAAAGACTTACATAACCAATTCTGCTAAATATGAAGACATAAAAGTTAAAGCCTGATGAAATTAAATTGAGTGCACACAATGCTTGTTTTAAAAGTGTAACTTTTGAGAACCGAGTGGAAGTCAACATATAAACTTAATAAAAATAATCAACAAATAAGAACTTTAAGATTAATAGGGTGTACACGTGTATAAAATGATACAGAATAGTTTTAATAATAATGAAACTGGTCTTAACCTCAAAAATGGTTACTTCTTTACACCCAACAGATGTGTACTCACAATCCTCCCAACTTTCGCTTAGATCTTGCGGCCTCGTTTGCTCTCTAGCTGCGGCTTCTCCGGATGATGTTTGCGCACATGCACTCCGAGATTGCCCCGCTGCTTGGCCTTGTAGCTGCAGTACGGGCACGGATGACACGGCTCCTTGCCACCACACTCGACGTTCTCGTGGCGGCGCAGCGTTGACTTCCAGCGATACTTCTTCCCGCAGTGGCGGCACACATACCGCGACTCTGGATCATCGCAGGGACCCAGAGACGAGTCGCTCAGCGACAGTTCATAGGTCATGCCCGACGGATCGTGCTCCGACTCCTCCTTCATGGGACGAGTGGTGAGAATGGTGTAGCTCTTGCTCGAGTCGTGCATAGCTAGCTCTTCGGGTGTGATTGTCTCCACACCATCGTCGTCCTGCAGCTCAATGCTATGGTGCTGATGATGCTGCTGCTGGTCGTGATGCTGCTGGCTACTGCTCGACTGCACCACGGTCTGGATGTGATGCGTCTGCAGTTGGCCGGTATGGATGTGATGCGTCTGCTGCGTCTGTTCGTGCTGATGCACCGTCTGCAGCTCCTGCGGCTCGTGCTCGATGGTGGTGATGTGCGTCTCTCCGCCGGAGGTCTGCATATGCTCAGTGATCTCCGAGGGCGCAAAGCCAATGCCGATCTTAGTGCCGTCGGGCAGCTCGATGTCATCGATCTCGGCGTACTTTACTAAGTCACTTATGATCGCCGCCGAAGCATTGGGGTTGTTCAGATCGATCTCGCTAATCTCATACTTGGTGCCATCGGACAGCTCGTGATGTTGATGCTGGATGGGCTCATGGGTTTCCACGATCTGCAGGTTTTGTACCGTCGGCCCGATGATCTTTCCACGAGAATATCGTATCCTCGAGGCTATGGGCTTCGAATCGGCCAACTGCACATTGCGCAGGCCCACCAGGTTGATAGTCTGGCCCGGATGAGCCGTGATTATGCTTTGTACTTGGGTGTGGGTCGGTTGGACCGTCTGAAGCTGGTGGTGATGCTGCTGTTGGTGGTGCTGCTGCGAGGTCTGCGGCACCTCCTCAATGTGAATCGTCTGATGCTGCTGATGGTGCTCCTGGTGGTGCGGCTCCTGCGATACGTGCTGAATGATGTGATGGGGATGAATGATGGTCGAGCTCGTGTGCGCATGGTGTGTGGCAATTGTTGTGGTCGCCGGTATGATCTTTTTAATGTTGATAAGTTCTGGAATTGGAGAAGAATATAAAATGACTTATTAGTTAAAAACAAAATACAATGTATTCAATTTCCTAGCCACTTGTTCACATTGCATTTAGTCTGCTTGTTATCTAATTATTTCTAAAGTTGTTATTTATCTTCAAGAAAACTGTAGTTATTCAAACACTACTACTTAGTAGTACTAAGTCTCATTTGGTTAAATAATGTGGCAATCTTCTAGTGTTTCTCGATTATTACAATTACACGGTTGGTTGGCTAGTCAGGTTGTGGACTTACCGCATTCCGATGACGGCAACTTAATGGGCGTGCTGGTCAGAGTGGTCAGGGTGGGTTTGGGTTCCGAATGCGAAGCGGCGGCGGCGTTCAAGAGTTCCGTGATTGTGGGCGTGGGTTGTCCAGCCGGTCCGGTGACAGTAACTGCCGCTTGGGCCTGTTGCTGTGCCACCGCCTGGTTCTCCTCCAGCTTGGCAGCCGTAATGTTGCCCAGCTTCTTCACGTGCAGCACGAATCCATCCTTGTTCTGGGTGATGACTATGTCGTTGCTTTCCAGCAGGCAGTCGTCCAGCTCGAATTCATCCTGTGCTCCTTCGGTCTGCTCGCCCTTGTCCTGCTTGGATGCTGCAGAGTCGAACGAATAGTGGTTAGTAAGAGGTTGGGTTGCAAGAGTTTACCGCTTAGTGGAAGTAGTTAAGCTCAGCTCCTGTCACTAATAGTATCCTGTTGAACTTTTTGTTTTTTGTTTATTACATCTAAACTTGGTGAAAACAAGCAAACAAACTTCGGGTTCCGTATTCGTTTTAGTTCTTAAGCTATTTTCTTAAACTTAAAGCTTTATGTATAGGTGTGTGTTGGTGGGTTGTGTTTGCTGTACAGCACAATTAAATGAGAACCAAGGACAAACAAAATACCACAGCCAAAAAAATGAATAAAAACCGCGCCCCTAATAAGGCTTAACTAACTTAAGGACTACAGAAGAATTCAATAATGACACGTTTCAATTTTGGTTACAAAGGCATTTTTATTATCATTAGAAGTGGGCTCTGGTCGCGTCCCCTCTTCCCCCTTCTCAACTTACCTGCTCGAGATCGGATCTAAAACTAGTTATTAAGGTAATCAAGGAACTTTCCCCCCTTCGCCGAATCGAAGAGACCACGAACTAGTGATCGACTCGCCAAGGAGACTCCCCGTCTATCCCTGGCCCCATCGCTCGTTCCCACAGAACCCACAGAAGTATCACTAAAGTGCTCCGGATGCTGCGTCTTTACGTGCATGTTAAGACTGTGCTTGTAGCGCGCCACGTAGGAGCAATGGCGACACTTCTCCGTGGGCAGCTGACCACACTCGTAGCGGAGGTGCCTGGAGAGATTCTTCTTGTAGGTGTAGGCCTTTTCGCAGCGTGGACAAATGTGCGAGTTGTTGGACGGCGAGACATTGTTCAGCGAGGTGACCGATTTCACGGATATCGTCCAGGAGTTCTCTAAAAGAGTTACGAGAAAGAAACGAAATAGGTTAGCGAATTTCTAATATACAAAGTGAACATTTTTTGGACGCGAAATCAAATAACACTTGGGGACTGATGGAGAATGCTATATGTATGATATATGTATGCATGTTTTGTATAACCAACTACCAGTTCAATTGCGAAGCGATAGATAGTTACTGCAGCAGAAAGTTACATCGGTAGCTAGAGGAAAATTACAATCTAAGCTTAAACAAAAGGAGAAATCCAATCTTACCATTATTTCTTTCTCTTCATTCTTTAATATATTCTTTGTTTCAATTAAAAATAAAATCTAGAACTTGCTTTTAATTTGAGGCAATGACTTGGCCCACAGCTGCAGGTAGTACCGTCTACTATGGCGTAACGGTAGCAATGGTTTATGTTCTCCTTAGGAACAAACCATTGACCTGACTCTTGAACCTTCGAGATAGATAGTTCATCTGTAAGTAGGAAAATGGATTAGTTCAGGCAAACAAATACAGCGTGGCGACCCCCAAACTGCCCAGTAACAATTATTAAGGTGCTTGATTCTGTTATTTTGGGGTTTCAACATTTCAATATCAATCTTTATTATTCTTGTTGTTGGTTTTTCTGTTACCACTTTCTTCAAACAATGTGTATATAAACGATTCCATATATAATGCCATTTGTTCAGTTTTCGCAAAAATAACAATTTTCGGGGTTAAATGGTTTCTCGAAAAATTAAAACATAATCTCAAATGGCCTTAGCTTGGTTTTGGTTACATCAAATCTGGTTTTTGTGTTTTTCTCATTGTTTAATCCTACCGCTTGTTATTATAATTATTAATAATTATTAATTGGTTTTTGTTTTATTCCATGGTTTTAAGGTACTAACAATATCAGCTTCGTCAATGAAAGTTTTCTTGCTTTTTCTCTGTTTACGTTTTCTTATTATTCATGTTGTATAAATTTGTTTCATAATTTCGCCTTATCCGTGGTTTCGTTAACAATAAATATATGTATATATCATTTATCAATTTACTCGGTTTCATTGTTGTTAAATATTACGCTACAAAAAATAAACAACTTTCGTTACAATTAAACTTTTCTTACGGTTCTTCTTGTTCTGGTAATTATTGTTTTTGGTTTGATTATATATATAATATATATATATATATATTTATATATATATCCGTTAATCATTTTAGACTGTTATGGCAATTTCTTTGTTCCAAATACACTTTTACTAAAACGTTTTCTTGTCTGGTTGCTGTGTTTGCTTTGTTCAGTTTTTGTCTAAAATATATATATATTGGTATATGTATATGTCCTTGTATATATGTGTGTATATATATATATTTTTGGTTGGTTTCTTTGGAGTATATTTTGTTCATTATTTTGTAACTTACATAGTTAACTCTAATTTTTTTATGGTTTTTTGCAAACGGTTTTCTGCTCTTAGTCAATAAATATTAATTAACAATATAACAAAAGTTAAAACATAAAGAGTTCTCTGGTTAAATTAATGTGAAACGATATATGTTTGTATATGTAATAATAATATTAAAACAGTGTTATAACTAATTTAAAGAAAAACGATTTAACAAAAAAGTTATTGCGAAACATTCCATGTTTCATTCCCTTTATCTAAACTTTAACAGCAAAAATAATAATAATAATTTAGCTACTCGCAACAAGGTCTTAGTAAATTAGTTTAACAAAAAACATTATTCATACAAGTAAAGCGAATAATTCTCAATTAAATTTTTACTAATTTGAAAGCAATATTTCTTCTATTCCTTCAAAGAGTCCAACAATTTGTCTTGTTCGCTTGGAGGTTGGATTTGTGGTTTTCGGTTACAAAATGGTTCTTTAGACTATTCATTTCAAAAATTGACTTTGGCAAATAGCCGCACAAGACAAATTGTCAACAAACTTTTGAAGTATTGCACTTGTGGCAAAATTATCTAACCAAATTGAAGTAAATCAATCAAAATTTTGCCTTTGGTATTAGTTAATTACGGGGGAGGAGGTGAACATGTGCTAATACCGATAATTGACACTAAACTCACAAATCGGACCAACCGAAGGCTGCAAGGATAGTTGCCAAAACGAAGGATTTCTCTTCCAATATTACTAAGAATTAATCATTTTTTTTAGGCAGATCGGTCGGTTGCGAGTTTGGATTAGTGTCAAATCGGTCTTAATCTGCAGTTAGTACTTCACTATAATTGATTTTCATTCGTTTTTAGCTTCCTTTATACTGTGTATAATTTGTCTAGTTCATTCGAGTTCATATAGGTAGGTTTCTATTGCTGTTCTGTTTGTTCTCTATATTCTGTATTTTTATTTTATTTGTTTATTGTACTGTCATATACATGTGTCTTGCATATATGCTTAGGTTTATTTTCTGCAACCCAAAAATTAACAATCAACAAGCAACAAACAATATATTTCTTGCGCTCCTCCTGCTTCCTTACTGCGTTCCTAACTAGAAATTATGTTTAGTTGCCTCCTGCTTAGGTTATATATATGTATTCCGTATAATTTCAATAATTTATCATTTATCATTTATCATTTATATATATATATTAAAAATTTGTTTGATAATGGCACTCTCGTAGCATTTAGTTGTCACTTCTGCCGTCAAAAATTTCACTAGACTCAATCTTTGAACTCACAACAAAAATGTACTATAAATTACACTTGTCAACAGAATCGATTTTCATCTTCGAATGCAACAACAAATCATATTGGTTCACATATACATTTATCATGTATGAGTATATTGTTCGATCTCTTCTATGGCTTCTTCATCGTCGTCGTCTCTAAAGCAGCATTGAATTTTACTTTCAGTTTTGGTGGAGAATTTCTAATGGCACAAAATGTTCTATTTCTTCATATTTTTTTTTTCTTTTCTCTGGTAAAAAATCCTTTGACCGATTGGCACACACACTCGCACAAGGCTACGCACACACCCACACACACATACACGCACCTATATCATACAAATACAATTACTTTTGGCGATGTGAGTACACGTTACCAACATCTAATCCTCGTCACTGACTAACAATTTCCGTTTCCTTAATATCCTCTTTGTTCAACAGACAACATTTTTGCTAATATAGCATTATATATAGTTCTATATGTGTATATTTTTATGTAGATGTGGTTGTTTCCTCATATGTATATGTTTTGTATATATGTATATAAACTCTCTTTACTATTTTGTTGTTCTTGGAACCATGTAACAAATCTTCCTGCAATCCCTTTCGACCATCTGCCTCTGCTAAACACTCGTGATGCCTAACCAAAGTTGACTCTATGAGACTTAAAGTGTATTACTTGCTGGATACATACAGTGGGGCCTCTATCTGGACACTGGTTTCTTCACTCCAGAAGTATCACTGTACGTAAGCAGCGTGTGTGTTGGTGTGTCTGTGTACCTGGCATAATAACAACTTAAACAATAACATAATAACATTTAGTTATCTTTTGATGATCTTCTTGCTCTGCTCTTATTGTTTTTGATGTCATCCACTCGCATTTCAGGTTTAGTTAATTTCGTGGTTGTGTGGCATAACAAGAATCGTATTAATTATATTATATATTAGAAATATATATAATAGATATATATTTGGCAACAAATAAACACAGTACGTTTTGTTATATGCATTTCTGTTATTTTTGTTCTGTTTCTGTTCTGTTTTGTTCTATCCTCTTTCCATTTGTCGGTTGTTATATGTATATGCATTTCTCTCATTTGTTAATTTCACTAAGTTTTGCTTGGTTTAGTTTCTATATTATTTATATATTTTAACTAAAATTACGTAGTTTTGGTTAGTTTGACTAAAATTGTTTTGCTCTTAGCTTCCTTGCGTGTATGTTTTGTTTTATGTTTTCTTTAATTTTTTATGTTTTGTTCTTTAACTTTTGTTTGTTTGCCTCTCTGTTCTATTACTTAGTTTAGTTTCTTTTTTTTTTGTTTCTTTTCTTAGGTTTTTTATCTGGTTTTACATTTTACTAAAATCCTATAAAATGTTCACTGACTGCATTTAATATATGTGTATATATTGTTGTTCTAGCTTGTTAAATATTTCGTTTTTCACTTGCTCTTTAACTAAGTATTCCGTTTGTTTCATTAATGCTCAGTTTCAACAATAATTCTCATCATATATACTATATATATAGATTGGTTGGTTTTTTTTTTGTTTATCCATTTTCTTTATAAATGATGTGGCATCCAATAAATTCGTTTTGTTGTTTGTTATTTGTAATTGTTCTTGGTTTTATCTAATTGTTCTATATATCCTTTTGTTTGTTCTCATTGTTTGTTGTTGTGTTGCAGTATTGCGTGTGTTTGTGTGTGTGTGTGTCTAATATACGTGTATATAATCATGTTCATGTTCATCATTTCAAGTCGATCATCAGATCAGTTGATCTTCTGCCTATTGGGATAACGCTTATTCTATTTGATTTTAAAGAAAACATTATCTCATAAGTAATATTTGACACAGACACCGCTCTCAAGGTGTCGCTTTAGGTGGGAGCTTTGTGAAAATGCTTTGCCGCACATCAGACAGCGAAATTTTTTCTGTCCACCACATTCATATCTGGGGAACACGGAGTCATCGCATAAATATAGAGAGAGAGGCAGAGATAGACAGGTATCAGTATCAGTATCAGAATTGGTATCACAATATCATCAGACAGACCGACCACAGATCGAGGACTATAGATCCACAGATCCAACTGACTATATGGACACTCACCTGATATGTCGTTGCAGCGAGCTGGCGTCCTTGTAGCTCTTCAGGCAATTGAATCTCGGGCACTGGTAACGTCCGTCGGGATTTATGAACTTGAACAGATCGGAGAACTTGAGCTCGTACCAGTAGTCGCGGATCAGGGCTTGCGCCGAACTGGCCGATGAGCCACCAACTGGCGGTGGAGTTTGGCTCGAGTTGGATACATAGCTGCTTGGAGCTACAAATTAGATGTTTAGCATTTGTATAGAAGGAGAAGAAAGAGAGATACATTTCATGAGTGTCGGGATGATCCATTGGATTTTGCCATTGGCAAAACAAATCTGTCTTACACAACTAGAGCACATATTTCGTTTTGAAAAAGTAACAAGATTTCAGTAGGAAAAACGATTTTAGATATTTTAGAGTTCGTAAACAATTTTGTTCGTAAATAGAACGAATTTGGTAACGTTAACTTTTGCACTGAGTATTATAAATTAAAAATAGTAATAGTAATAGTAATACATTGGTGATATTTACAGTTAGTGTGTGTTGCGGGGTGGTTTGCTTGATTTAAATTTTTTGTATTTTGTGTGGGCGTGGCATGGTGAAGCGTGAGCAGAGCTAGCAGCAGTAGTTGCAGATTGGCTTGGTTTTATTTTTTGCTGGGTTTGCTTTTTTATTGATTGATTTGTTTTTTGTTTGAATGAGCGCTGTGGGATGATGACTGATCTTGACTGAAGTTGATGCATATGATGGTGATGCTTGACATGGGTCTGCAATGAAACATGTTTAGTAAACTGGACGGCAGAGAGACGAGGAGAGAGCAACCCACTAGATATACAAACGGTTTCTTGATCAATACAATTTTATTCGAGTTACAAAAATATTCATATTTATATATATGCATATAAAAAATACTTAGTTATGGCTCTGACATATAAAAATAGTGGCATTTTGCTTATAAATGTATAATATATATACGTTCAAATGACTTAAGTCGCTAGCTAAATATCATTTTCGCTTGTTTTACTCGTGTGTTCACAAAATTCGATTCACATTCATCAACGGTTCACAAAATATATAGTAACTGCTTAAGACTTGGGCTTTAAGTTATTCCTTTCTTCTTTGACTGCTCTGTAAATATATGCTTGTTATACATTTGAACTATGTGTTTGCGGCTGTTTAGTTAATAGTTTTAGTTAATTGTTTGTTGTACTTGTACTGTTGGTTGCGTTTCATTTGTATTCATTTGAGATCCTTGTCTGTTATCCTATCTGTTAGTCATAATCCTAGCTAGCAAAGGAACTTAGATTTTATGAACTTAATCCACAAAAGTTTAGTGTTAATTGATTTTCGTTTTTTAAATTGGAATTTCGCTGATTTGGCATGGCCTCTCTTAACTACAAACTAGACTATATCTTTTCGTTTTTGGTTTTGGTTTTTTTGGTTTCTTTTCTTAGGAATGCAAAGTGTGCGGGTCGCCGACCCCGAACTACTCTCAGTAGTTCATCCCCTCCCTGACTTAGTTTCGTTCACGTTTTCTCTTTGGACTTTTTGGCTTAGTGGACTATCAACTAAAGACTACCAATTTGAAACTTAAATTAACTTAGGAAAAAGCCAGACTAGCTGAAGCATAAGTTATGATTGCGAAAATTTCTGCGCTTAACTTAAGTCTAAACTACGAATGTTAAATAAGAACCCACACAAGTCGACTGCAATGATTTGAATTTTAAGCAGGCAGGTTGCTTGGTTTGTTGGTTGGTCGCTTGGTTGCTGCCCGCCTTTGTATGCCATCTACATAAATTAACCAAATTTATGCAAATCGTGTTTACCATACATAAAAAACAAAGTGAAAGCTGAAATAAGTTTTTTCCGCTGCCGTTCGATAAGCAAATGAGCTCCTGGGCGAGCTCAGTAGATCATTGCAGTCTGTCCTGGTTGGTTGGTTGGTTGGTTGGGCTTTGTTATAAGAACTGAATTTGTATGGAACTGAACTTCAAGGACTGGATTAGAGATGCAGATAATATGGTGTTTGGGGACCATCATCCCCCTATGCGGTGGCCTCCCATTTGGTGGCTATTCCCGTGGAGGCCTGCATCTGAAAGGCCAGCGGCAGGAAGTCCTTTTTCATTTTGGCAAAGTGGGTCTTGATGTGCTTGGTTAGGTTGTCGCTCCTCTTGGCCGCATAATTGCAGCTGGGGCACTGGAAGATGGGTCTTTCGGTGGTGAAGCGGCACTCGAACCGTCGATGGCGACTGAGACTCTTGCGGGTCTTGTACGACTTGCCGCACTGATCGCAGGCGTGCTGATACCAGGTTAGTACGAAATCTGCAATGTAGATGTGGGTGCGGGGCGGAGAGAGGGGCACACGAAGACGGATGGGTAAGTGAGTGGGTGAAAGTGATCGAGTTGAATTGGTTGATTGGTTGATTGCTTGATAGTTGATATAGAATGATACGTTTCCTGATCGTGTATGACTGACTGTGACTGTATATTTTTGATATCTGTATCTGTATTGGATGGACTCTTCTTTACACATTTCGATTTCTGTACTTTTTGAGCAAGTCAAATTTGCTAAGCTACAAAAAAATCAGGAAAAAATCATATGTAAATATTAAATAAAAACTCATAATAATTACGACTTAAAAAACATGTCAAGCATTCCAAAAACAAAAGGTTTATAACTATTTTGACGGGAAAATAAAAAAATATATATGTAAACATCGAGATTTCTTAGAATTAGAAAAGTTTAGCCCATAATTAATATATATTCGTAAAAAAAAAACCCAAGTTGAACCGTCTTAGATACTAGAAAAAAGTCTGTGTGAGAAAAAACATCAAGTGTTAAGTAATTTATTTTGGTTTTGCAAACATTTCATTGAAGGAGACACAAATATATTATCAAATAGAGAAAGATTAAGACTAGGAATTGGAATTGGAAAAACCACACAAAAAGCTCCAAGGACGCACACGCCCATACACTCGCCAAAAAAACGCACACGCATTTGAGACACAAAAAGCAGACACATGAGAGAACCCAAGCAAGAAAGTGGAAAATAGACACGAACTATGCTGAGAACATGCTTATAGGGCGATATAGTGCGCATCGGAACTTCAAAACAATCAAAAGGCATTGCAATTGAAATTGACACAATTCAGCTATATTTTACTTTAGTACCATCCCGAAACGCACTGTATCGCACCGTATGTACGTGTAGATCAAGTTGAAACCCAGACAAAAACAATTCGAGGCAAGATTTTACACAGAACTAAGATATATATCATAGAGTATATATATAAGAAAATATGTATGGTATATAATACTGTGACAGACTTTGTTTCTTGCAGATCGTTGCGCTGCAGCAGACAGTCGAGTTTTCCAGGACAAGATACGGTTCGGTCGGCTTCATAGATAGTAGTATGTGATAGTAGGTAGTAGATATTGGAGTAGTAGTGGTAGATGGAGTAGTGGGGTAGTACAACAGTTTTGTTTGTAGAGACATCTAAAAGAAATTTAGTAATAAAAATAGGTTAGTGAAAATTCGCACAATTTCCGGAGCAAAAAAAGATGACAACACTGAACACATGGGGGGATGGAAAACAAAAACATACACGAAAACAAAAACATTGATGGATCGTGGGGTATGAACAAAGGATGAAGTGGTGGCGATGGTAAATTGGGAATGAGAAAAGGCTATAAAAATAAAACTTTCGATTGCTGCAATTGAATTGAATACATAAATATAGTATATTTGGTGTATTTGGTGTTTTCGTAATTTATTCAATTAAAATATAATTCTCATTTTTGTTTCGTTTTGACTTTGGATAAATTAGGTTTTAAAATTAGGTATACATGCTAGAAATGTATAGTATAGCAATAACTTAACTAGGTCGTACATTTTGGTGGCATATCATTTGGAATAAGTGCGTTACATGTATAAATCAACCTGCATGGCTTCCTCTATTCGTAAGAGGAGAGTTAGGTGGTCAGTTGAGTATTTTGCGTTTTTTGGATTAAATCAAATTGAAATTACTCAACTTGTAGTAAAAGATTTGATATTCTCTCTTGACTTTTTTGGTTACATCTTAAATGACTAACAAATAGTTTAGATGCTGGACTCTTTTTGGGCAAAGTAATCCCATCCCTGTCATGCTGAAAAGCGTCTTATATGTATAGAAATTCGTGACGGTTCGAGTTAGTTATCGTTCGTCTTAGGAAAGATCCGTTGGATGATTCAACACTGTAATATTGACAAATTTTAAGACACATTTTGTCTAGGGGCGACTCACAAAAATACATAATTAAAATTATCTTCAAAATGGAATGTCTACGTTTGAGATTCTCGTACAGGGCAATACATAGAGTAAAAGGGGGCTTGGGGCAAAAACGTAAGAATACAGTATGCAAATACGCAGAGCCTTGGCTCTTGACAAATGAAAAAATTGAGAGATTCTTTTGGTTTCAATAAATAATATAAATAGCTAGAAAGAGCTTAGTTATTGTTATAAGCAAATGGCATCGTGTTCATCAATCGCTCCTTGAGCAATGAATTCGATATGATCTGTAGGCCCAGCTTCATGTTCCACTCCTCGTTCATCAGGTGCTGCACCTTGCTGGGCGTCACCGGTTCCGGCTTGATGCCAAGAGCTGCAGCAGCCTCGACTTGTGCGGCCAACGCTTCGTCATCATCTGCGTCCTCGGGTCGTCCTCCTCCGGATTCATTGTTGTTCTTGGCTTGGGCCTCAGCGATGGCGGCTGCTGCTGCTGCTGCGGCTGCTTGCTCCTCGACCACGGCTGCTGCGGCAGAAATGGCAGTGATGGCACCTGTCAACCCATACGTGGGTATCGGCATGATGTGCGGTGGCAGTGGCGAAGTGCATCGCGAGCCCGACAGATTCTCGTTTTCGTAGTTCTCCTTGCGCAGCGAAAGGTTCTCTGGTATGGGACTCTCGCAGCCATTATGGGATCCAGCACTGCCCACACTAGCCCCACAGTCACCGGTGGAGCCTCCTCCGCCGCTACCACCCATCTGCTGAAGACCGGCTAGACCGCCGCCGGACTTTAGGTCTAGCGAGCAGCCGAGAGAGGAACGCGAACCACTGCCCGTTGTCATCTGTGCAATTGCCGGCGGAATGCCGTGCTTGGAGACCAAGTGGCGCACCATGTGGTACTTGCGACGGAATCGAGAGCTGCAAAACTCGCAATTGAATCGCGGCGGAATGCCGATGCATTCGTCGCGCATGTGGCGCTGCAGATGGCGCTTGCGGAGATAACTCTTGTTGCAGACAGCACAGTGGAAACGCTCCTTGTCTTGATCCTGATCCGCATCATCGCTGCCAAAAACGCTGTGCTTGTAGTCGTACTTCAGGTCTGTTGGGTTCGAACCAAATCGAATCCCGACGATCGGTGGTTAGTGGTGTGGTGTGATGTGATGTGAATGGTGTGTATTTGTGTGGTTTTGGTGATGATGTCGATTTGGGTTTGATTATTTGTGATTTGGGAAGATTAAAGTCGTTTCGATTCGATTTGATTTGATTGGTTTTTGGTTTTGATGTTTTGTGGGGTTGTATGAAATGAAAATGAAAAGAAAATAAAAAGAAACATGTGTGAAAAATCATAAACAAGGTCCAGAATTATGCTTAATTGTAATTGCCATAAACAAGACTCAAATTTTCGCTTTCAATTTTGTTTATGAACTTAACTTAAACTAAACTTAAATGTTAACTTTTGTTGCTTTTGTTTTGAGAAGTTGAAGGAAAACTAATACAAATTATACAATTCAATGTCTAAATCAAGTTTACATAATGATACAAATTCTTTTTCAACATAAACTACTGGAGAAGCTACTCTAAACAATTGTCAAGAAAAACAATAATTAAAATAAATACATTTAAATACTTTCTATAACAAAAATACAAAAAATAAGATTAAAAGAACTATTTATAAGAATATCAAATACTTATTGGATAAAATGGTTAGCAATAGTAAACAAAACTTTTAATTTAAGGTTAAACCTTTTGAATTAACTAAAAACCTAAAAGTTTAAAACTTTGTTTTAAATTATTCAATTGAATTTTTATCAAACATTTTGATTTTTATATTTTTCCTAAAGGGGTTGTACTAAACACGGTAATAAATGTTTTCTGAGGTCTGGTGTGGTTGGTCTCCAAAGGTAATTCTGACATCATTGGCTCTAAAAAATACATTATTCAAAAATTTATATCGGTGATAAAAAATCAACTTTCATTTCAATAAATATTCGTACACATATATTTAACTTCAGATATTGACTTAGCAGAGACACAGAACAATAGAGCGAGATTAAACAACGTTTCTTAACTAGAATAAGGATGTTTTATGTAGATGTATACAGCCAATTTGATCTCGATCTTGGAATCACATTCCGCCTAAATCCTAGACTTTCTTCAGCTGATGAATGCCGTGCTTCTGCCTAAGGTGTAGCTTCAAATCGTATCGCCACGAACAGCTAAAGTTGCAGAACTCGCAATGAAACTGAACACTGGTCTTTTTGGCCGCCAAGGATGAGCTGCTATTGCCGCTACTGTTGTTGTTGATGTTGGCGTTGCTGGGGCTGCTTGTGTTGCCGCCGCTGGCAGAAATGTGATTACGTTGCGGTTTGTTGGCAGACGACGAACGTATGCCGCTATTCAGCAGATTGGCCAACTGAAAGGAGGCTGCTGCTGCAGACATGTGACAACCACTGCAGTTGCTGACGTTGCAATGGAGCTGCTGGTGCTGTTGACCGGTCACTTGCAAGTGGTTTACAATGGCCTCCGCCTGGCCAGAGTTTCCGCATTTGTACATTCTGCGTATCGTTACTTCTGGCTCGCATATCTCAGCAGCAGCACCACAGTTGCTATGGTTGCTGCTGTTGCTGTGGTGGTGCAAGTTCTGGTGATTGAGGTTCTGGTGGTTTGCTGTGGTGGCTGCGGTCTGATGCTCCGCCGGCTTCTTGCTGGCCGCACTGGCCGCTGCTATAACTGCCGTGGCATAATTACAGTAAAGCGTCCTTAAATCTGTAAGAATTGTGATTGGGTTTTTGTCTAAGATTTGCTGAGACTGTTTAACGATTCTTACAGAGAGTACAGAGTCATAGAAAGGAGTAGAGTGGAGAAATAGAGATATGGCGGGTGGTGTTGTGTGGTTCTGTTCGTGTTGTCCTCGCTGTACTATTATTTTTCTTTTTTTTTTACTTGATTTGATTGGTTTGGTTGGGTTTCATTTTTTACAGTGTGTTTTTGTTGCTTGGCTTATAACTAAGCTTTGTATTATGCAATATATAATGTGGATTAGGTTAACCGACGCCGCCATTACATGGATATACATTTTGCCGAAGTTAAAACTTAAGTTAAACTTAAAGGTAAACACAAAAATAATCAACTTTGGCACCAACAAAATGTTCGAGAAAATGTTATTTACCAAAAATTATCAAGAAATTAAATTACAATTGAAACTGGGTCTCAACTTGTTCCTATTTGTCTCATGCATCAATTGAAAAACGCATTTGTTGTGGTTTGGTTTATAAAAAACGTTGCATTTATTTTTAGTTAATAGCTTTCTCCTTCTTTATTTTATACAAAATATATATATATATATACTTTCTTTTAATATTATTAGATTAGTTCTCAACTTTTTGATTTAGCGCTGGAAAAAGAAATACTCATATATTTTGGTTGTGCGACAGCCAAATAAATGTATAAAACATATAAATGCAGGAAAAATAAAGGATTTTGCAAGCCAAAAGGTCAAAGTTCAACCGCTGCTCTTTGGTTAATTCAGTTAGTAGTAGAGATTTTTCAGTGGACAGGATAGCGTTCGTTACGCGTCTTTTACTCGAAATGGAGGTAGAGAGGAGACCCCGCCCCTCAGTTCAAACCGCTATCCCTCCTACAATCCCTCCCCGTTAAGCAGTTCAGTGGAGGAAGTGGAGGTGCCGCTGGCCACCACTGCAGCTGCAGCTGCCACTTGCTGAAGAGCCTGCTGTAGAAGGGCCTGCTGCCGCAGTTGCTGGCGGTAAAAGTTACTGGTGGTCGATTCCTCCGTTAAGTGCGATTGCTGGTGCTGCAAGAGTTCCTCCTCATCGTCATCTTCGACTAGTAGGCGTGCTGATGATCCTCATCCGCAGCGGCCACGGATCCATCGTCCAGCATGTCGACCAGATCTACTATTTCCGTCTCGGGCTTCTGATCCTCTCCTTCGACGGCAGAGGCTGCCGCAGCTGCAGCTCTTTGCTGGCGCTTAAACAGCGATCGCATGGCTATCTCCGGATGCTTTTTGCGTACGTGCTGGCGCAGATGATCTGCTCGCTTCGTGCGATGACCGCATACGGAGCACACCATGCTCTTTCCCTTGCCGCACTCTTGGCGCAGATGGCGCCGCAAGGTTCCGTGCCTTCGATAAGTTCTATAGCACTGCGGACACGTAAAGCTCTCCTCCTGACCCCCACTTCCTGCTCCGCCACCAATACCATTTCCGCCGGCTAATAATCCTTGAAGTGATCGAATTGCGGCGCATGAAAGTGGTGCAACGATCCCGATCCCTGGTGATAGTCATCGCTGCTGCCATCCATCAGTTCCAGCTTGCTGCCGTTTAGATGATTCTGCTGACTTGAGGACGAGTCGTCGATCAGCTGCAGGCCTGAAATTTGTTTTTGTTTTTCGTTTGGTATTTTCAGATTTTCTCAGTTTCGAATTCATTTTCTATAATTTTCCTTGCGATTTTCTTTTACGTTTATATAACGTTAAACGTTAATTTTTTGGTCAATCATGCGATTACTTCATTATCGAATGTTAAATTGGTTTCGTTTAGTTGTTTTTTTTTTCAAGGCAAAACAAGCAATTTGTTATGTTTAGTTTTTCAAAATGCCAGATTAGTTTCGAAAGCATTATTATTTTGGTTTCGTGGTAAATTAATAAATTAATTTCTGCTTGGCATTAAACAAAAACAAATTTCAAACAGGCATATATGTATAAAAAACAATTGCACAGCAGCATGGCAAATCAAAAGGAAGGAGCGGGCGTTAGGTTAAAGATTAATCTTAGGTGGAGAAAGACGTAGAAAGGTGGGGATTTTGACAGAGCAGACAGATACCTCGTCACGAGAAAGAAGTTTTCCTTTGTTGTTGTTTGTTTGGGTGTGTGATTTATGAAAAAGGAGCGTAAATGAAGGGCAAATGTAAGTGTGGATCTGTTTGTCGAGCAAGCAAAAATATAACATATACAGATATCATATGGCTTTATATGGTGGTTGATCATGGGACGCGCGAAACAGAAGTCGAAGAAACATTGAAGAAAAGAAGAGTTCCCAGGGTAATTCATAAATTGGCATCATTAGCTTAACGTTTTTAATGGCTCTTTTTGATCAGTCTAAAACAAATATTTGGTATTGTGCTTCTTGACCTTGCAATGCCGATTCAGCGAGTCCTTGCGCTTGAATCCCGCATCGCAAACCTGGCACCGGAAGTTCTCCAGCATACCGCACTCGAACTCCAGGTGCCGTTTCAATGCGGATAACCTGGTGTATGCGTTCGGACACTGTGGACACTGGAGCTTGCCATCGTCCCGCATATCCGCATTTCTCGCCAGATTCGCCGCCGAGCTGCTCCGCACCGTTGGCGGTGGAATGCTCTTCTTGGTGGTGCTGCTACTACTGTTTGCCGCCTTCCTCCTCCGCGATCGCAGCTTTCCACGTCGCAGTTGCACCACAGGTGTAACCACTGCAAGTGGTGGCGAAACTGGCGGCGATTCAACGGCCACGGGCGGCGGTATCGGTGGCGGCGGCATTTCGCTGTCATAGTAAAACATTTGATTCAAACTCAATTCGAGCAGACCTGCAATTAAATGTTTGAGCAAAGAGGAGATAGAGCAACAAAACACACAAAGTCACGAAAACAGAGAACAGAATGCAAAAAGCGAGCAATCGACAGACAAAGCTTTATATTTCAAACACACAAACTTCGAAAATCACAGTGTTGCCAACTCCACTATCTTAGCGTCAGATGTCGAGTCTTTGTCTAGTAGGTACATATCGAACCAAATGCATTTGTACAGAATAATAAACAGAAGTATACATAAACTGATAGTTATAGCGTTATTATTTCTTGATTGTTTCTGTTTAGTAATGGTTTTAAAATCACTTGAAAAAGCCGTCCAATTTTAGGAGTTTTTAAGTTAACTACACAACCTTAGTAAATGTTTTACAAATTTTAACAATTCTATATCAATCGCTAAAAGATACTCTCATTATCCCTGCTTTAAGCAATGTAGTTTCCAATGATCATAGAATGCTAAATACTCATCGAAGTCAAATAGCTAAACTACATCTAGCAGTCAGTCTATATCTACAAGTCATGAACACAGCATGCCTAATTTAAGCAATGTACTAAACAATTGTCTCTAAGTTAAGGATAAATGTACTTTTAAAATAATAGAAACTCTTGTATTTTCTACTTCAATTGATTGGCTTGTATAGTAAGTACGTAGAATAGTTTGCTGGCAACACTTGACTCCCTTCAATCACTCAATCGAATCCACTTCTAACCACTCCACCTGCTCCACTCAACTTCCACTTATTCGCGATGTGAGATACAGAAGAACCACAGGTTGAAAATCGAACCCAAGTTTATTGCAGTTTTCATGTGGGGTGGGGGTGGGGTGTGTGTTGTGTTCTAATATGATGAGTGTAAAGTACGGGTGTTTTACATCGATTACACTTTTATCCTTATATAACGAACTATTCCCTCTTTTGGGCGCCCTTGTGTACATAGTAGTAGTGATCTTGCAGCTTGAAATTATAGTGGAATCGACGGTCGCACATACGGCACACATACTTCTTCGGCTGGTTGCACTCTTTACGCATGTGACGCCTCAAGGTGCCCAGGACCTGGTAGCGACGTCCGCACGTCTGGCACACGAAAGGAGCACTCGCCGCATCCGACGCTTTGCCTTTCGATTTCGATTTGGATATGGATGCGGTGGTGGCCGATGCGGTTGTGGACGTGGAGGGAACACTTCCCCCGCTGCTGGCATTTCTAGAGGAAATGGAAAATCGGGAGGAAGAACAGCGGTTCATCATCGGCTTTTGGGTCACAGATTGATCATGAAAGGATCCGAAATCCAAGCGCCAATCGCTAGTCAAAATTTACCTGCACGATAAAGAGTTGGTTGCCATCGCCGTGCGCTTACGCCTGGACATCATGTGCGTTGAAGTGGCGGAAGTGGCTATAGCCGTAGCGATGGCTAGGGTGGCCTTTCTTCTGGCCAGACGCTTTGAGCTACCGCGCACCGCGGTGATTCTGGGCACAACCATTGTGTCTGCAACCAATGGACCAATATTTCAAATGCGGTGTGGGGACAGAAAGAGTTTGAGATTGAATTGAGGCACAAAGAAATAGACTCCAAAACCAAAAACAAATGAAAGAACAAACTGTGTAAGCTAATCCTCTTGCTGACAAACAATAGTTTTTAGAAGATAATCCACTTATGTCCAAATTTGGCTATAATTTAGTCATTTTTTATTCTACTATTCTATTTAAAGAAAGTTTTTATATCTCTCTTAATTGTTCATTGATTTGTGACAAAATCGTTTTTGAAAAAATAAATACAAAGTAGCACAATAAATTACACGCACGAAACACAGATCCTAAACACAAATTACTTCATAAGCATAAACAATACAACAACCTTAAAAAACCATTTCTTAGCAAGTTTTTAAATAGGATGTTAAATATTTTCTAGATTAATCTTTTTGCTGTAGAAAAAAGCTCTTTTCTGTGCTTACCCCAATCTTTCAAAATATACAATCTAAATGCAAGTAGAACAACAAATGTGGAAAAGGAGTAAGCGCAAGTAAGGTAAAAAAAAGTCCAGAAAAGACACATAAACCAACTACAACCAACTTAAGATGAAAATAATTTCTTGTACATAAACTACATAAAAAGCTGGAGCTATGTGCACTACTCGAAGGACACATGTAGAAATATGTTTACATTTTCGCAAAAACATTCACACACAACAAACAAAAGGCAAGGACTGAAAGTAAATAATTTGTTTTTGCGCTTGTGGTTTGCGTGATGTGATAAAAGCTTTGGACTCATTGCAAGTTATACAAAAAAAAAACAATATTATTATCTGGCGACTGTGCCTGTTTTGCGTGTGTATGCCATGTATGTGCCTGTGTAAATTGGGTCAAGGCCATGTGAACAGCTTTCAACTGGGCCAAAACCAGAAATAGGGAGGGATATAGTGGGTGTTTGAAGCGAAGAACTTATTTCATTTATAAACATTTGGCAAAATCAGGCAATACGATTTCAAGACTATCTAATTTACGCAATTAAGTTAGATAATTGCCATTTCTAAACTAGTGATTCATACTGTTATAATACAAATTGTGCTAGACATTGTGCTAAGCAAAATAAGTTTCCTGCAACCCAACAATTTTGATTCAGCACTGAATCAAGTCAAATCAAATGTCTCTAATAACGACGTTCGATAGAACGGATACTTTGCTTATACAACCTGAAGTCATGCAAGATTATAAATTCCCGTCATAATGAAGCACTCTACCAAAAGCACCGCGAATAAAGAGGTTTTTCGATCACCAATCAGCAACTTTCTGCGTGTGGAGAAATTCTCATCGAAAAATCCCAAACTTGATTATTTATGCAACCATTCGATTTAATTGTCCCAGAGAATCGCATCGTATCATTATTGACTTTACACGGATGCAGAACGACATTATAAAAATAGCAACGGCGAAGAAAACGGCGAAAACAAACAAAGTCAAGCAAACGAGATACATTCACACAGATATGAACATTAATATTACTGCTTCAGTCGTCAGTCCTCATCACCACCACCAACCTCACCCCCCGCTCATGTGAACAATGCTGATTAAAGAAAAAATTCACAACCTCACACATAGAAACACATTATAATTTAGCCGACCTTGAACTTGAACGAATGCTTCGGGCATTGTTGTAGCATTTGTTGTTCTTGCTGATTAACAATTAACAGAACGGGCGTAGAGAGAGAGATCGGGGCGGTTGGAATAGGATATGGGAGCTGAACCGCAGTTTCATGTACATTAAAATTAGATATTACTTTTTGGATGCCTCACCCCGCTAACGAGCGAAACGAAGAGTTTATAAATTAATTGGGCAAACGAGATTGTCAAAGAACAACTAACCAAAGGAGGGACACACAGAGGGGAAAAAAGCTTTTAAAGCTTTAAGAATTACTTGCTTTTAATGACCACTAATAAAGCAATTGGGGAAAACCCAATGATTTTTTGCATCGAGAGTATTGATTTTGCTTTTGGATCAGTTGAAGAAAGCGGTTTAACACTAATAATATATAGTTAAACTTCGTTTTCCACAAGCCTGGATAGTGTAGAGCAGGACCAAAATCCACATTTCTTGCACAAATGGATCTTTCAACGAAAAACAAACGAATGTAGAGTTTCCTACTATGTTGAATATATTCACTCATCAGAAAAATCAAAACATCAAAGATGTTAATTATCTTCTCCTCTGGTTTTTCATTTTGCAAACAGAATACATGTAGAAACGCAACAAATCAGTGGTCCATATGGATATGTATGTAGGGATTGGTGGAATTTCTTTCGAGAAATTGTGTTTTTCTGTGTTTGGTGTTTGTTTGGCAACGCTTCAAGCAACTTTGAAAAACAAACAAACGCCAAACGCAAAATTAAACTTTAAGAAAAATATATATACAGTGTAAATTTAAGGTGTACACTTAGAAATAAATCGGAAGAGTAGAAACTGGAGGTAACACTATAGCTTACCCTGGAAGTCCATCCACTCTTTATTGAAGAAATAAAGCGCTTGTAGATATTTTTTTTTTATAATAGACATTACCTGGAACGCTGTAAAATGATTTTGGTTTCTATGAGGTATGAATGTTGATCTGGGAAGGCGGATAAATTGGTATAACATGGAGGATTATTGGGAAGGGTTGAGGAGGATAGGATATTTCGGGAGTCGAACAAAAATGAACTTAAAATAAAAAATTTACTTCATTCTTGTTTTTCACTTCGCCCAACCGATACCGTTGGGCGGAGCATACTCACCTGAACACGCACCTGAGATTTCCGCGACGCAGTTGGATGCTTGACTACAGTTGGATCTCGTCGAGTTGCCCAAAGCTGCAAATGTACCTCACCATCTCGGATGGTTACTGCTTTGTTTTGGCAACGACTTGAGACCTTCGGCAGCTGATCCTCCTCCAAAGCGGCGATCCTTCAGTAGCAGGTTCCATCCGTTCAGTCATCGGGTTTAGTTTTTCACTTTTCACTTGACTTTAGTAAGGGGTTTTGAATGTTTTTAACAACGACGTACATCTCTAGTTATGGGAAAAAGAATCCCCAAACTTACGAAATGTAAACGCGTAGGAAAGTTTCGCGCGCGTATCTTGCATCGGAAAAACTTACAATCTAGCTTTAAAACTAAAAACAAATCCGTAAGGAAAATAAACAATCAATAAAAGTCCCGTCAACCAAAATAAAGCAAAATATATATGTATATATAGAGATAGTACTAAAATACAATTTAAAACTGCATGCGTATTTTCGTAATAATATGTAGAGTAAAAAAAAAAAAACATGTGTAAAAAACATTAGCACGCGCTGAGAGTTCTAGAGTAGACAATCAAAATGGAATGGCACAAAGTATAGTATGACAAATGAAAGATTGAATGTGTTCGTTTGCGAAAGTTCGTGGGTGTGGTGGGATATGCTTTGAAAATGCAAACAAAGTTAAGGCGAACAAACATAATCGAGTTTTGCTAGAAATGCTGGAAGTGTGGCCAAACTTTGCAGTCTTCTGACGCGACTGTACTGAGAGAGCTTTCTTTGTGAAGGGAAAACACATGTGGACGGAGCCCTGCACACTCACACACACGCACTATACACACAATGGTACACGCACACAAACAGCAGCTTACAGAGGGAAATAGCGAGCGAGAGAGATCAAAACGCACACAAATAGAACACTGTTGATACGTAAATTTAAACACTAACTTAAAAGATAAGGGCATTTCTTTGAGATTTCTGCCTAAGTCAATGCTGCAGTGTGGGTGGTTGTGTTTGTGGGTGAGTCAGTGTGACCATGGTTTATGAATTATTATGAAAGGTACTTTCAATTTATATTTCCTGTTTCATTACTCTGCAGCTAACGGCATAATGTCGGAAAGAGAGGATTACAGGTGGGGGGAGAGAGAGGAAGAAAGATAGGGCGAGCAACTAAAAATGTTGGGAATGTATAATTATGCGATTTATATATACGGTAAGGTAAAATAAGGCAAAATTAAGAGTTAATCAAACACCAATTGTAATGAAACGTATTACGAAAATTCAACAACAAATGATCATACATGGAATCATACATATATATATATAGATAATGATAAAATGAGAATGTTAGGGGATGTAGGTGGTTGGGTTTTGTGGTATATAGCAATTATATATGTTTGTGGTGTGTGAGTGGTAAATGTTTCTCATTTTCTTTTCAGAAGTGTGTGTGTGTGTTAAAAATTAATTATAATAGATATGTACAAAAAAAGATTACTAGTTATACGAATTATGTGTGTCATAATTAAAAAAATATTAGTTTTGTAAAAAATCATATTAAGTAAAGAAAGAGTTTTTAAGTAATACTTTCAACTTGCACAAATTATTCTTGTTTCGGGTTAATTTATCTGTGACGAATTGAGCGACGCAGGCAAAAACAAAATATTATCAAAACCAGCATTTCAAAATCTCTCATGAAAAAAACAACTTAAAAAAGAGTCGTAAATTCTTGCTCTACAATATACATTTTGCTGTTTTTCATATTGTTTTTTTTTTTCTCTGCGCCAAACTCTCGTTCACAAATCTTGTTATTTTGGGTTTGTATTTGTACTTTTTCTTGTTGCTTGCTTTTTTCGTCTGCTATCTTGTTGAAAATTATATTTGAACAAATTCTACGTCTTTTGCATATTTTTTCTTCTTCAACGTTTTAGAGCTTTTTTCGGAGCACGACTTTTGTAGTGTACATTAAAATGGGCAAAAAATAAATTTGTATATTTAAATGTTTGTGTGATAAAAATGAAGTTGTGACCTTGAAAAGTTGGATTTCAATCTTTAATCTGCATTTGAATTTAAGCTTGTTGTTTGTCGTGCTCGCTAGTTCGAAAAAACATCTCGTCTAATACTTCTAGGCTAAGCTATACTTTTTGCTTTTTCATTTGTTCATAGCTCATATTATCGATTTCAGAGGCAACAAACACTCACCTTGGGGATCCCGTTGCTGCGCATCCTGTGCCATTAGTCCAAGTTCATCCTGAGATCTGTCGTGCTGCCATGTTGCATATGCTATTGGAGAAAAAAACACTCATCAGTTAAAAGGAAACAAGAAGAAAAGTCTAATGCAAACTCACTTTGACTAGATCCTTCGCCACCCTGGCTGGTGCCGGCTGTCTGGTCCAGCTCTTCCATTGTCATGTCCTCCTCGTCCAGTGTCAAATCCTCAACGTTCTCATCGTGCGCATCGTCATCGTATTCGGCTTTGGGTTCAATAACCATTTCGGAGCCCACTGATGACACGCTGTTGTCTTTGATCTTATGTTTGTGATTCGACGACGATTTGTCCACAACGCTGGCCAGCTGCTTTACCACAACTCCGGCATGGACGGCGGATGCAGAGGCGGAGGCGGGATTGGGTCCGCTGGCGGCGTTTGATCCGCCAACGGCACTACCCTCGTCAATGTCCTCGTCATCGCCTTGGACGCCTTGGGCGCCTCCTTGGCTCTGGGCTTGTACATTCTCGGTGTTAATGGCATCGCTTGTGGTCTGCGCCTGCTGCTGATGCAGATGGGCCTGTTGTACGGCGGCCGCTGACGCAGATGCTCCGCTCGCTGGGGCGGCTGTCGAGGATGTTAGTTTAGCGCTTTCAGTCTTTTTGGTAACGTTGGTGCTGGTCAATGGCTGCTGTTGCTGGGTCGACGACGCTTGGCTGCTGGTTCCGGCTGCAGGTCCGCTGGACAGCTGGGTGGTGACCAAAGCGGAGACGGCCAAACCGGCGCCTGTCTGCTGGAGGATTGACTGATTCGAGGCGGCGGCTTGTAACACGGACGAGTTGGAGTTGTCGTGGGCATCTGCAAAAAGAAGAACCAATGTGTATTAAATAACTTTGTACTTAGGAAGAAAGAAAGATTTTTATGTCTTGCAAAGTGACAGCTTTAACCATAGTTTTACAATATGTATAGTAAAGCCATTTAAATGTATTAATTGTACCAAAGTTAAGATTTTTGATAAGCACGAGTTTCGTTTGAAGAACGTTCCCATATTTGCATTTTTTTTATATTTAGCAATATGTAAGATAATCCTAATCGCTTGACAACTCACCATTCTCCATGCTGCGACGTCGGACTTTTCGACGACGACGCGACGGACTCGATGAGCCCTCGCGTGAACCGGACACATCGCCAGACGTGTCCATCGCTCCGCCGGTGGCCAGTCGAGCCCGCTTCGTCTGCTCCAGTGTGTAGGCACCGCTAAGCTTACCGCCGCGATGATGGCCGGAGGACTCAGGCTTGGGGGCTGCTCCGCCGCCAGTGCGATTGTCCGACAGGCCCTTGATCTGCAGCGACTCGGCGGCCTTGAGCAGGGCGGCGAGCTGATCCTGCGAGATATTGACCTCGCCGCGGTACATGTAGTCCATCATGGCGCGCAGCTCTTGGTACTTGACATCCTTGAGTATAAAGATGGGATGTTTGTCGTACTGTTCTTGTAGTAAGGTCTGCGGAAAGTATATTTTTAACGTTAACAGAGTTTTGGGATGAATGTAGTTTGCTAATACTTACAGCAAAGTAGGGACTGCATGCTGACAGCACCACCTTGTGGGCCTTGAGAAATTTGCCCTCGGCGGCTAGCGTGCAATCGACTAGAGTCTCGTTCTCCAGCAACGTGTCGAACACGCTGATCAGTGTGCTCTGGTGGTTGTTCCACCGCAAACAAAACTGCTGATCGTCATCCATTTTGGTTTCTTGGGTGGTTGGATGGGGTTGTTGGAAATGGATCCTGGGGGTTTGGGCCCACGACCTTGGGGCCGAACGTCGCGCGCTCTCTCTGACTTGCTTTTTTTTTCGCCACTCGTTTTTTGATGAATATTGGATCAAACTTAGGTGTCTAAACAAAAAGTCAGCTTTCGCCTTTGGTTCTTTTTGGAGTTTTGTGTGTCAGCAGTTATGCTGCAAAGAGAGAGAAGACAAAAAACAAAATTAGTAACGCAAAAAACTCGCAGTAATGCGGCCCAAGGTCAAGTTCATGTTTAATTTCAGCGCAGCAATAACAATATCTTTTATCTCTTTTGCGCGCTTGAAATTTCAGCTAGATTATTATTGTTGCTTAGCATTCGCACATACACATAAGCCCGCAAATAAACACCCACAGCGACATACTTGTATGCAAATTTTGCACAGCGAGATGCAGTTATTTTTTTAAATTTCCGAGCGAGTTTCTGCTTCTTGTTAATTTTTCAACTTTGCTCTTTCCCTAGACTACACACGCTCTCGCCTAAAGAGAGAGCTAACGGATTTGTGTTACAGTTGCTGCTGCTTCTGCTTCCCGACTGCGTGTGTTTTAGTGTTGGAGATCGATGGACACGATAAAAGCCGAAGAGACTTCGTGACGACCGAAAAAATGAAATGAAATAAAAAAAACGAAGCATGAAACATAAAGAGGGGAAGTTTCGCAGTCGGCGTCGCTGCAGCGCAAACACATATTTGTGTCTGGGTTTTTTTCTCGTTTCCTTTTTCTCCGTTGTGGAAAATTTCACAAGTAGACACAGACGAATATTTATGAAGATTTTCATTTTCCCCCCTATCATCATAAACACCAACACACTCGCACTCGCTGACTGATAATTTTTAAAGTTGAAGTGTGGAGCAATCGTTTCAGTTTTTTATGGTGTGCGCATTTAAAAATAGAATGTTTTTCATTAGAAGCTCACAAACACACACGCACACAAGCCAACAAAGGCACCCATCATATAGATATGGGCGCTATTTCACAACCTCTCCCGCTCGCGATTATGCTGCTTCATTTCCACAAACCACACACACTTACTGTTGTGTTGTAAATAATTAGCACTGCAAAGGTTGGTTTTCCTATTCTAGCTCCGCTTCGGCCGTCGGATGTTGAATGTGTGTATGTAGAATTTAGCCAGCAAACCGCACGCGTTGCCTCGCGATCTGCCGCACAAAGCAGAGAACCAAACAAAATCCCCGAGCGCACGAAACCGAATGAAACGACGCAAATGTGACGGCGACTGAGCGACCCTCGAAACGACGCCTCGCTGCTGGCGCTCGATTTACGCTCTCTTTATCTCTCGCCGACGGCACGGACGCTCTGCAAACGAAGTTGCTGCCAGAGCGAGAGGACGGGAGCGAGCGAGAGTTGAACGTCGAGCTCTCTCGCTCTCTCCTGTTTGGGGGCACGTTATAAAATTGCCAAGTAGGCAAAAGGAGCGAGCGAGAGAGGGTAGGCAGAGGTAGGCAGCGGCAGCGGCAGAGGGAAAAGGAGCTCACAAGGAAAAAGGAGAACTGCAGCGGTAATAATCGTGCCAAAGTGAAATAACGGGAAATACACACACACTTTCACGAACACAGACAGGTAACGAAAATTGGCTGGAAAACGTTTATACTTTGATTTTTATGCGTTCATTTATGTGTGCTTCTAGTTTATTAGTTGTGATTTAACATGACTGGATACAACCAACCAGGGAATATAACATTGAAATGTCTACTTATGGAGAAGTACATAAAATATTACTGAAAACTAACTGTTCTCTGCGGCAAAGAGCAAGTGAGATGGCCATACACAAATGTCTACGTGACTAGAGGCTCCCTTTTCACGACCCTTTGTGTTTTCCAGTTTCATTTTTTTTTTTACTTTTCGCCAGATCCAGGCAAAAAAGAAACTAGACAGACGTGGGGGAACGAGACAGAGAGAATCATCCCCAGGCTATGCGAAACCAGCCATTTACCGTTAGGCGGAGGGATCAGTTTTACGAGATTCAGTTATACATACACACACACACGAACACATGGCCCATATGGAAGGAAGGTGCAAGGCATGCGCACAAAATACACATAAAGAAAAACTATTAAGGATAATGATGATCAATTCCATTTGATTAGCCAACGATTTCGTGTCATAAATTTACATTGCCTATTAAACAATCAGCAAAATACATTAACTCATGCTTTCATTTTGTAGGAACTCATATGGTGTAAGTGAAAATATCATTTGACCTGCTTTTTTTTTCTCCGCATGAATCACAGCAGAGAAACGGTGAAAAACGACATCCAGCCTTACCCCAATGATGATGCATTCGAGGGGTTTTCCACAGACACAAACACCAGTACGCAAAGAAATACATAAGTCGGACACAAACACAAAGAGAAGTAGGTAAAAACTGCAGGGAGGCGAAAAAGGATCTCTCTCGCTCTCCCGCTTCCTCTCCCTTTTTGGAAACGAATGACGCGCGCTCTTTGCACATTGCAAGGTTTTATTTTTGCGCAGATGGTGGAGGATTATGAATTGGGATCCTGTGACCGAACAGAGCGAGAGCGAGCTATGTAGCCAGTGAGTTTGTGTGCGTGTGCGGAAAAGTACAGTTGGACCCAAAGGCACCTCGCACTTCTTTGGGGTTCGGTTTTCCCACGAGAGAACCCACAACTGATGTACTAAATGGGGGTGGAGTAATGAGCACTTGGTGATTGGAGACCAAATCAAGAGAGTGAGAGACTGTGCTGAGGTCTACTATCAAACGATGTCCAAAACTGTGTTTTGCGGAGCATTGTTAGCGAAAATCTCAACTGGGTTTTCATCTGGCAACTGCATTTGAAAATGTCTGGCAAAAATAAGTCCAAGACACTGTGTAAACTGCTGTTGCAAATCGGTAATGTGTTGCAGGAGAAATTAAGATCATGGTTTCTGTTTAAAGCAAGTTGTGATAACAATGCCTTAAAGTGCTCCCAAAAAAAGTTGATTCTGAAAACCCTAAAATACCAGAAATTCTGTGTTGAGATCTACTATCAAACTACGTTCAAAATTATATTTTTACGAAACGTTGTTAGCGAAAAACTCAACTGGATCTTGGTTTAGCAACTGCCAGATTGTTTGAAGAATATTTAATGCATTTTTCACACTTTTTATGGGCGAGCTGCTGACAAATAATAATTTAAATCCCTTGCATAAACATGTATCTTGTGATGAGATCTACTATCAAACTACGTTCAAAATTTTCATTTACGAAACGTTGTTAGCGAAAAACTCATCTAAATTTTGTTTTAGCAACTGCTGGATCGCAAGAAAAATGAATAGTTTCACACTTTATAAGCTAGTTGCACTGAATGACCCAATCTATGCTTAATATTTGCTTGTGCTGAGATCTACTATCAAACTACGTTCAAAATTTTCATTTAAGAAACGTTGTTAGCGAAAAACTCAACTTTTGTTTTAGTCTTGCAACCGCTGTAGTACGAAAAACTGATGGTATATTTTCCGCAATTTGATTGGGTTGCTTTTACTATCGGCGATCAATGTCAGATGTTAGATTAATGTAGTTTCTAGCATGGAGCGTGAGCTGTTAAAAAAGCGTAGATCGGTATCGGTTTACGATGAATAAAGATAGGAATTGGAATTGGAATTGGAATTGCTACCATATTACCATTTCCATCCTTTTGTCATAAACTTGTTTTAGAATTCAGCCATTTGGCTTGGCCCAGCTAGGCTTCATTAATTCTGGCTTCAATGCCGGCAGACTTTTCGAGTGCCAGATGGAAATGAAAATGGGATGCGGTGATGTCGGTGGGAGGGGTAGGGGGAGCGGGATAATAACAATATAAAGGATGTCGGGCGATGTCGGTCCCCTTTTTCTAAGCACGCGCCAGACGGCAAAAGGTGAGCCCCGGGAGAACCGAAGCGGACCGGTTTGCTTTGCGGGAAGGTAGGAGGATGAGGGAGAGGGTCCTGTAGGCCGGCCGGTCCGGGTTTTTTGGGGTTGCAATCAACCCCTAAACTAAGCCGATCCCCCCTCTCCACTCTGTGTGCAATGTGCGCTTGTGTTTGCAGCGGTCTCCCTCCATTTTGTCGTCCTGCCGGCAGATGTTGGATCACAACTGTCATCCCCCGTCCCTTCTTTCGTTTTGGGCTCAGCACAGGAAGTGCCGCCAAAGTCTGGAGCCCTCTGCTTCAGAGTAATGAAAATTCTTGGCCAGCGACAGGGAGATGGAGAGAGCTCTGAACTTGGGAAGAACCATAATGGGGCTGCTTTCAAGACTTTTGTTCTGGGTAGTACAGCGGTACATGTATGCGTGTGTGTGTGTGTGTTCTGCTGTGCAAAAGTCAAAAGAAAAACCGGTTCGGCAGAATGTACAAGAACTGTGCCATTTCGAAAAACGAAACGGAGGAGCGGGTGGTCGCCCCGTTCTCGGCTGGCAAGTCGAGTTTTGTGTGTTGGTTTAGAGATCCGAGATCCGATCCGATCCGATCGTCGCTTGGCAGAAAAACCAGTTTAAGAAACTCATTTCATTTCATTTCACATCGCTGCCAGAAAAATTGCCAACACACACACTGGGCCGCCAGAAAAACAAATTTAAAATGGAAATAACTTAAGAATAAGGAGGGGGAGAAAGAGTGACAGAGAGAGAGCGAGGGCCACGGGAAAAAGAGTGTATGTGGAGGCCAAGAACAAATATAAAACTTCCCCCACAAGATTTGCATAAAGTGGAATCTTTTTCTGCTCGAACGCATACTCACACACGCACCTACACATGTGTGCGTTTGTGAGACATCAAATTTGTATATTTACGACGTAAAAATAAACTCGACGACGACTCGACGACTCTCGCACTGACTTTCAATAATTTAATTTCTGGCAGCTGAAAATGTTGCTGAATAGCAACGCAGAACCATCAACCAACACACACACACACACACACACACCATTGAAACTCTGGCGGTTCGAAGCCCAAAAAACGCAAAACTGGGGGAAAAACACCTCTGAAAACCCCACGTAGGCCGACGTTCGTCCGTCCGTCGCTCATTTTATTTTTATTTCTTTATACACCCTTTCTGCCCGTCGCCTTTCTGTTTTCCCCGCTCTGCACATGTAGCAGCAAACAGGCTGCAAGCGAAGATTGAGAAAAGCCAAGTCAAGTGTGCAATGTGCGAGGCCTGAATCTGAGTCAACATCGGATCGTGCGGGTAACCACCGAAAATAGGATTAGTTATTATAATTTCCTAGAAAGAAGCTGCGTTTTTTCCCAGCTGGAGTGCCAACGAATAGCACAATGTCTGCTTCTGAACGCATTGTTTATCATTGCACTACAATATAATGAAACGTGGATATTCTTATTTAATAAAAAAAAACTTAAAAATTTTTTCTTTTTGTATTACTAATAAATCTTGTGATCAAAGTTTTAGTCACTTTATACGTAATACTTGAAAACGAAGAATTGCAATGTGTTGAAACATAGCGTTTCCCATTTCCACGCTTCTTTTCCTTTTCCGCTTCGGTCGGTTCTGTTCGGCCGCAGAAAATGTCGTTTTGCCATTAAAGCAGCGAAAAATGTATAAAAACAACCAAAGCAAAAAACGTCAACCACAAAACTTGTTTTCTCGAAAAGCTATTTAAAGTGAATGTTAAGGGCTTGTTATGCGCGAATGTATCTGTATCTGTGAACGTATCTGCGAGTATTATACATTCGTGTGGGAGCGGAGGAAGTCGGTGCTTTGGTGAGGCTATCTATATCTATCATGGGCACCAATGTAGATCTGCCCCGCTGATGATGTCGTTTATTCTTTTTTTTTCTAGATTTGTTGGGCACGCTGCTTTGGTTGGTTTTTTTTGGGGTTTGAAGGGCATTACAACGACTGGTAGTTATGGAAGTTAACGATAAAAAAAAAAAACGGATTGATTGTTCAACGGTGCCGTAAAACTAGAAAGGGGATCTTTCGATCTTATGTTACAAGCTTAATACTTCAATTTATTCAGCTTCAATAAACCTAAGACCTAAGCTATCACAATTAAATCCAACTATATATTATTTTAGTTATAGTTTGTAAAATCACAAATTAAGTTAATTAGTTTCTTCTTATAAAAGGCGTTCTTCCATATTTAGAAGTATTTAAAATGAAGCCAACTACGTGAAAAACTTCCTTTAAAAAAGCCATATTAGTTTAACAATTTGGGTTTACCCACCCAAAACTTGTTAAATACACTGCCCAATTCAAGTGAAAGTGAAAAAAGTGAGCCACCGAAAATAATCAACAATAAACCGCGAAATAAAACGCACAAAAGTTCAATGAACTTTTTTGCTAATGGCCACAAAGCGAATAAGTAATCAAAACTAACAAAAATAAAAGTCGGCCAAAGAGCAGGCTACAAAAACGGCCGCTCATTATTTCCCTGCCTTCTTTTTATTTTTTTTTTTCTATATTTTTGCTGTTTACTGTAAGACAAGAACATTAAAAATAGTGGATGGATAATAAAAAAAAGTGCGACACATATTTTATTTTTTTGCACGTGCGTGTGTAGGTCAGAAATTCGATGCAAGGTCACGGTGTTTTAGAACGAAAAAAAATTGATGACTTGAAAGAAATGTACAAGTTTAAATTGTAAACAAAGAATTAAGGCAAGAAACCAAAGAGAAAAATACAGTTTCTGCTTTTCTACACTTGTTGCGCAAAAGCTTTTTTTATATCTCATTTATTATTGTTATTATTCTGCACATGTGCGTAGAATGTAAACAAATGAAACTTTTGCAAAAGTCGCAAGTGAAATTTGGCAACGTCGCTGCAGTCCCATATAAAAAGATTAGGCGACACGAAAATATGAAAAATGGAAATGTGTAAACGTGTCGAAAAGAAAACAACAAAAGCGGCGTAGCAGAAGTGTAGCACAAAGTGGAAACAAAAATATGTGGCGACTGCTCTCTCTCCCCTTCCCACTCCCCCACCGACATCTCTTGCTGAACCGTCTGGCTCTCCCAATTTTCTAAGTGTGTGTGAAAAGTGCAGAGAGGAAATTTCACGCTTGTTGTTTTTGTTTTTCGTGAACAAACATAAAAACGGACGAGGGAGTATGACAAAATGAGCGGGAGAGAAAGAAAAGGGGAGCCAAAAGAGCGAGAGAGCCTAGCATTGAACAAAATATTTTATGTGTGGGGGAAAAACCAAGATGGCGGCCACCAAGACTTTGGGAATCTATCGAAATGAAAAACGTGCTTTTTTCTAGGAGTTTAGAATAGAAATCAATTAACTTAACTCGTTCTTGACAATCTTTGTGTTTACTAATCACAAATTTTAACAAGCTTCTCTTCTCCACAATCAGTAATGAAAAGCTTATATAACTTTCCAACACACACACACACACACACTCACACACACATATGTACACGTGTATTTGTTGAAAACATTTTCACTGCAACACTTGACCTCATTTGCATGGAAAGTGAGCCACTAGCAGTGTGTGCGTGTGTGAAAATTAATGAAAACCGCCCGTCATTTACTTCAGCGTTGCATTTTGTGGGAAAGCTCTCCCTCTCCCGTTCTGTCTGTGCCTGTCTCTTTTCGTGCACTGGTGAAAAGCTTTCTCCCGAGAAGTCAGCATAGGGAAAAATCGATAGAATCACCACTGGAAGTATCGATTCGATATGCAAAAACACACACAATCTCAGCAAATAATTGCCAGGTACAGTTCAAATGCAAGTTCTTATTGTATATTATTAAGCGGTAGTTTTAACATTATTGATCAATTTTATATACACACCGAAATAGAATCACAGGCAGCACGTAGTCGTCAATAAACTTTGCACATATCAAATTTTGGTGTTGCTTTTCCAAGCCATATATATATGGTAAAATATATATAATACTAATACACACACACACGATAACGCGACGGGGGGAAAAGCAATAAAGTTGAATTTATTTTTACTGTATGTGATGGGGCCCTGTATGCATGTGTATGTATTTTCCTTTCCCGCTGCCGTGGAGAGCAGAAAGAAAAGAGTAGGCAGCAGCAACAACGCACCACACACTGAAAATTGCGGACGCGCGAAGCCACTGAAGAAAAACTGACGACTGACGCGACTTTCCGCTGGCGCTCGAAAAAACGAAAGGTGCCCAAAAGCAGAGACCCCGAAGAGCGCCGAGAGAGTTGGAAACGAAGCCGAAGCGAAACCCGAAGAGTGCGAATGAGAGTGTGAGTTCGAAAAATGAGTTGACGTCGCCTGTTTGCCTCCCCTCTTCATACATACGTGTGCTTTTTGTATGCTTGGCGCGCAGAGTTGCCAATTTACAAGAAAAGATCGACAAATTTGGGGGAGGTAAGGAAAAAGGACACATCATAGAAGATAATTATCTATTATCCATCCCTTAGATCAGCAGTTTACAAAAACGTTTTATTGCACTAACTAACAGCTAAAATATTTGCAAAATCAACAAAGTATAAATTGAACTATTGATATTAGGTAAAGAATTGAGTAAGTTTTACCTTTAAATTAGGTTTGTCATTTAAAATTCAAGATCACGCGGACGTTAAGTTCTCAAATAATATGCAAAGATTTTTTAATTTCACTATGCTTAAAGCCAGTCAAAAAAAATAAACCACTATGACATCTGTGCTATTTTGAAAATGGAAACGACAATGTTAAATATAATTAGAGAAAGAAAATATTAAGTGAATATTTATAATACAGAATTTTGACTTGCTTAGTCTCTAGGTGGTAATTAGTATTTGGCATTACGACTTACACGTGAGTCGTACGTACTAATTAATAAAGTTGTTTGATAGAACCTTGTATGCTGCAAGTGACAACGAATGAGGCTGGCAACTCTGATTGCACATACATATGTGGCGGAGTTCGAAAATATCATTCGCAGTTGGTATTGTGTTTGTTTCCCACCAAGGGGCGAGATTTTGTTGTTGCGTTAGCTTTTGGTTGCTCGATTTTTGTTTTTTTTTTTCGCAGCAAAGCGAAGCCATAATGTTCGAAATGGTAAAAATTACCGTTGCCGAGCAAGCTCTCTCTCTCTCCCGCTCCGACACCTCTCTTCCTTTCGCGCTGCAGCTGTTTAAGGGTGTGCGAGGGGGATGCAAGATGGTCTCGGCTTGTGTGTGTGTGTGCGTGTGCAATGCATTTCCCACTAAAAAGCGCAAATTATATTTTGTGCACTCTCCAAACGTTTTTATGATCGGCGTTGATTTATTTTTGGCTTCCAGCATGACTTCATCGCCGCGCGTTTTCTCTCTAATTTCTGGGTACAAATTATGTGTACCTAAATATGTACCTTAATTTTTAACGGTTTCATCGGGTTTTCGGCTGGAAAATTAACATTCCTGTGCGAAATTCTACACGCACGCCAAATGCTCTAACCAATACTAATTGATGCGAGGAGTGTCTCTGTGGCCAAAACATAAATTCTACAGATCTTTTCAGCGGCTACAGTGTGTACATGTGAAGTGAACGTATGGAGATGATAGTCCCCGCATAACATCACGTCGTTTGACAATCGCTCACCTGAATTTCCATTGGAGTTTTCATGGCAACTCGGTCACGTTCCCTTTCTCTCTCCCTCTCTCTCTTTCTCACACGTCGCACAGGAGAGGGGAAAACACTCACAAACACCTATGAATTATTATCTATTTCGTCTCTTTGCAAATGCAGTTGAACTTTAATTACAACAAATTATAGTTATGCACTCAACACAAAAACATATTTTACATCACATTGTAGTTTTTTCCGAATGTGTTTTTCCAATCAGTACTCCGCTTGAATTTATGCAATCCGCGCTGCTTTTTAAGCTACTAACAATTTTATCCTGATTTTTTATGTGGGTGGGAAAGCAACGAGAATTTAACGAGCGGAGCGACGACGATTTTATTCCTGAGAGTTGCCGTTTGTTACTGAAAAATCGCTGCAAAAAAGTTCGAATAAAAGTCGAAAAAAGAAATAGGCATTGAGTGTGTGTGTTTGTGTGAGCACGAAGTTTCTGCTTTTGTTGTTCTTTCTGCTGCATTCGAAAAACCGAAGATCGTTCGTGCGCTAGAACAAGTGAGTGCGAGCGGGATGGGGACACTCCACGATACAGTTGATTGCTTTTTGCAACTGTCTGCTTGGAAAAAAGCGTTTTACGGGGAAACGAGGGGAAGAAAAGAAAGAAGAAGGGGTGGTGGCAAAAGGAAGTCGCGCTAAATGAAAAGGCAAAGAAAATGTGGTTTTTTCGGTTTTTACATAAGAAAATATGGCATATGCATGGAGTTCTATGTACATACATACATATCTACGTACAAAGCTTTGTTGATCGCAAAATAAAACGTACAGTGCATGGAAAATGCTGGAAAAAGTTTTGTGATACTTACATATGAACATATTTTAATCATCGATAATTCGAGTTTTAAGTTACATGTCATATGTTTGTAATGACATTTGTATGTATACCTTCATATGTATGTAAATCATTTCTCAATATTTAGGTTGACTAATCATAATTTTATATAAATTTAGATGATATTGTAAATCATTACTTAAATAAATATGCACAAAAAATTTAACAAATTATGCACTTTCATGGTCGTAAGAAACACATATTTACATATGCACTTAATTAGTAATTAGAATTTAAAATATCAAGACCAACTCTTGGGGAAACAATATTTACATATTTTTCAATTTGTCTCTAAATAAACATTTTTTAAGAAGCTCACTAGCTACCTAAAATGATCTCACCATGGATGCAGAAATTAAAATTTGTAAATACATAAAAGCTAAATTAGGTAATTTTACTACAAATGAAATAAATGCTATTAGCTGAAGAAGATAATTCACCAGACACCTGTCATTATTTTTAGCGAGGCAATTAAAATTCCCGGCTGGGCCAGTAGAAAGGTGTCAAGAAAAGATTAAACTTTCAATTTATGGTTCCACTCCTTTTTTTTGCATTTTGCCATTTTGCATATCTGTTTGTTTTGCCAATTGCTACTTTCTAATAAAATCGTCAATGTACACGGCATACATACATACATACATTCGTATAAATCTTTGCCCATTTTTTTTTACCACCGTCTTGCATTAGCAATTGCCAAAACTTGATTTTGATGCTTAAATATAAATAATTACTTGATTTGAGCAAATATATGTACATACATACATATGTACATACATATGCATGTATAAAAAAGTCAGCACAAGACCATAATTACACGAAAAACAAGAACAACAATAATGCTTTTACACGGCGACAAATATGGCTTTTACTTAATAAGAATATTTTTACTGGGAAGTAGAATTTTAACTCATTTATTAAGCTAAGTATGTACATATGTATGTATATGTACATTAATAAAAATAATCAAATATTTTGTAGGAAGAGATGCACATAGTGTCATCGGACTTTTTTGGGGATTCATGTAAATTAAAGATCAAACAACCGAATTCGAACGATGTACATATGTATATTTTATTGCTTTATTATCATTATTTTTAATACATTTTTGGCAACATAAAAGTAACTTCTAGATCCATTTGTTTCTGATATCTATTAATTAATAGGCCATGAAAACAAACACAGAACTCGTTGGAACGGGAAAGGTGGTTTGAAAGATCTTTCATTAATTTTTTGTTGCAGTGTAGCGCTGCCGACGGCGACGCCCGCGCAGCAGCTTAAAAAGCTGCGCTCAAAGAAATTAACAATAAAAGTTGGAAATTTTGTTCAACGCTTTTTGTTTATTTTTTAATGCTTTTTTTGTTGCCTCTTGAATGACGAAGAAAATATTCGCCGAGCGAAGAAGAAGCAGAGGAACAAGAGTTCCAAAACTCGTTTTCTCGCATTCGAAATTCCAGTGTTCGTGTGCATGTTTGTGTGTGTGCCTTGTATTTTTGGCAACACTTCTACGCTGCTGTTTTTGTTGTTGGTTTGCCGCCTGGCAAAGTGAAAATTTATGCCGCACCCCGCTCAAAAAAGTAAAACACGACAAAAAAACCCAAAAAACTGGAGTCTGTGATTTCACACAACACACCAAAATTCGAAGCCATTTCCAAGCCAAGCCGCCAGCAAATAACCAAAAGTCAATATGTAATTGAAATTTTTTCCGCCTTTGCTTTTGCTCAACAATTTTCGTCGAACACATTTTTGTGGCTTTTCTTTCCACACACTTCGTTGCTTGCCCATGTGTGTGTGTTTGTTTGCCTGTGTGCGTTTGGTTGCTATTTTTGATTTCCATTATGATTTCGCGCCGCTCTTTTCATAGCTCCCAATTCCAATACCAATTCCAATTCTGATTCGAATTTTTGAGCTTCGCTTCGTTTTCATTTCGAACTCGAACTCGAAACACAAAATAGAATTAGCATGTGTCCCTTTCTCTATCGCGCTCTATCTCTCTCGCTCACTCTCTTCAGAGCAATTTTCGCGCAGAGGAAAAAATTCCAAGATAAGCTTTTTTATGCTTTTAATGACTTTGATCGTGTTAGACCTTAACTAAAAAATGCAACATTTCTACAGCCCGAATTCAAAGATATTTTGTACTTGGAGTTACGAATAAAATTACAAAGTTGTATATTAAAGCAGACTCATCACCCCGCTAATAAAGTAATTCATCTTGCGGTTTGCCTATCGAACTTTTTCCCAGTGTATGGGTGATGGATGGCCTGTGCTTTTCTAAAAACGCTCGCTCGCAATCGGAAAAGAACCCCGTAAGCCCCCGTTGCTCAGCTTCCCGGTCCGAAAAAATAAAAAAAAAAACTGAGGGGAGCACAAAAATTGAGGCTGCCAAAAATATTTGTTGTTAATGGAACTTTCTGGTTTTCTTTCGCTTGCAAATCGAAATTCTTTTCTTCTTATGCTCATTACTTTTTGGGTCACAGAGAGCGAAGGAGATACGCAGATGGAATTGGCAACAATAGCGACTTAATCCGAGTGAAAGGAAGCCAAACTCCCCCTGAAAATACCCAACATCATCACCATCACCATCATCATCATCGCTATCGGATTGCCAACTGCGCACATTTCCACTCCCGATCCGCCCAAGACCATCGATTTTCCAACCCTACACGAAAACCCATCGACCCATAGAGAACTGGAGTGGAACGAAGCTTTCCATACCCCGCACATCTGATGCTTTTGCGTTGGCATTGTGCAGATATAATCCGAACTCGATGCTGCTGATAAACTTAGGGATTAGCCTGGGAATGTGAGACTGCAGCTTTTGAAACCATTTGTGGGCTCTTTGTCATATCAGATATCATGATCATATAGTAGTTGCTTTAATCCTAAAGTTCCCACTCTTGGTATATCATATACTAGTTGGTTTCATCTAAAAACCCCGACAATTGCCCATAACTATGTACATACATATGTACCCATGGAACCAGGAACTATTTTCTTTCAAATCGGCAGTATAGTTCCAGAACAACATGACCTACAGATAAGATTATGGTGTTGCAGGTTATCTTACATTTCCTGGTGTTGTTTGCTACAACGAAAACCGACAAATTTACAAGAATCAAGAACTATTTCATGAACTTTTGACTCCTCTATGTGAACTTATTTACTTATGTAAGGTATTTATCTTTTTATGTACTTAGTGAGTATATTTATATACTTATTATTACCCTTACTAATTGAAACTCATGCTGCTGAGAAGATTAAGTAGCACATACATTGTATGTATTATATGTATGTGGACCAAATGCTTTGGCAAAACAAAGCAACAAAATTCGCTATACTTAAGCTAGGCCCGAAAATAGCCAAGTCCTGGGAAAACTCCCATCCCCCCTGCTCCTTTTTGTGGCAGCAAGGACGCGTTGTGAGGGGTGGGAGGATGCCCGAGGGGGTGCAGGCGTGGCGAAGGGAGGGTGGTAGGGTGGTCGGTTGGTCGTTTGGTCGGGTGGCTGTCTGGTAACGACAGGCGTTGCATAGCCCAGAAATCGAGCGGCAGCCAAGCATGATCCCCTCCGAGCACAGTTGCAACCCTATAGACCTCCATCCCTTCGAGCGGATGTTGCCGCCGCTCCCTCCCCGTCTGCGTCCCCCTCTCCGTCCGCTCCCCTTGTCCTTTTCCCATTTCCTTTGGGGGGTTGCTCGGAGCAAAGAGCTTTTTGAGCTCGCTGTCAGGACCAAAAACCAACCCCTAAAACCCCGAGCACGGTGAACGGGGGGGAGCGACCGTCAGATCACAAGCGGATGGTCGGCGGGTGGTCGGTCGGTCTCGAGTTCGGGAGGGTGCGAGGGTGGCACTGTCCTTTTTCCTTTCGGGGTGGAAATGCGAACGCACACACTCAGCAGATCCTGCCGCCAGGGGTTGGTGGTCCCACTTCGTCCCCCCTTTTTATTGCGTTTGTGCAAAAACGAAGCGAACCTAACCGAAGCTGAGCTGAACGTCAGCTGCGATCTCACAGGGGACTTGCCACTTGGCGAAAAGAAAAAACTGTTGAGTTGCATTCATCCCCTACACGGCGAATTAATCATGTCCTTGAAAGCGAGAAAATGCTACAACTTCGTCTAATGCTCGGGATTAAATTGTTTATCCGGCAGCATGGATAAATATCAACAACAAACAAACTCCCTTACAAGTATTAAGTTTGTATTTAGACTGTTCAATGTACTAGTTGAGTTGTTTACATCTGTTTAATTATTTTCATTGTAGCAATCAAATATTTCATTAAAGGCAAATGTTATCTCATGAAGTTATTATGATAATAACATCTGCAAAAATCTATTTTTTTTATATATTTAGAACTTGTTAACGCGTACTTTCTATGGACCATTATGCTGAAGTTATATTCCTTAATTTTGTAAAACTTTCTAGGTGTAAAGCTAATATTCTTCCGATCTTTACGATGATTGCTGGCATAATGGAAAGCTGTTCACTTGGATATAAGCCACATGTGCATTTACAGGTTTCCAAGTTTTACGATCCGTGGAGGCAAAATGAAAACATCCACAGATGGGCACTAAAATAGGTTACCGATCGCCGCTTTTGTTGCTCAGTGTGGAAACCGGGTGCATTGGATCCAGCTGTAGGATCCAGTTCCCCAAGGGTTGCATTCGTCGATTTTCCCGCCCTCCCCAAGCAGAAAAAAAGGGACACAAAAAGGAAAAGGAAAAAAACAGTGAAACCCAACAGCTGCAGATCAGGATCTGGGATCTGGGATCTGGGAGAAAAACCACCCCTAAGTATGCATTATGCACACGATCGCTGCACGCTCCCCTGATCAACTTGATCGATCAATTCCATGCCCTTCCCTTTCCCTCCCTTCCCCTCCCATCACACATGCCCATTCCACCCTTGGCCGCACGAACGAGCACACACACAGATACTCACCCATACGGAGGCAATGGGGTCGCCACTCAACTCCATTAAATTCAATTGACAAAAGGAAATGAACATGAGCATGCAAAAAGCGAAAAGCAAAAAAAAACACACACACAAACACATCCACGAGCAACGAAAAACAAATGCACGTATGATATACACGAAAAACAGATTAATGGAGGAACAGCACACAACACAACAATGGGCAGTAGGGGCGCATAGAATGGGAAAACTCAAGGCACTTTCGGGGGGTTCCTGCTCGCTTCTGGATGGGATCGGTGACGCGGGAGCCCAAACGCCGCACATCTGCTCTCGGCTTCGAGGCTTCTCCGCTCCTCGGCTCCTCGGTTTCCGATGGGTTGCATGTGCGGATGTGGATGTGGATGTGTATGCGGATGGGGATGCGGATGGGCATGGGGATGGAAATGGGGATGGGGTGAGTCTACTGTATGTTCTTGTGGCTTCTACTACACAAATTGTGGCCATGTTGCGCCCCCCGCTGGCTTCGCCTTTTGCATCCGCAATTTGCATTCGCATGTGAATTTCATCCGTGGGGGAAGCAAACAAGGCGATTACGATCCAAAAGTGATCGATCTTGAGGTACCCTAAACGTAAGACCCCAAAACATAGTAGTAATATTAACAACTATAGATTAATTTGTCCTTCAAATATTGGATTTGGTTTAAGATTCTGACTGTGTGTCTTATTTTAGATATGCTATACCTTCAATTCATTATATATTATTTTCTTTATACTAACAAACTATTGTTAAAGATTCCATCCAAGTGATCTTTAAAACCAATTATCAAGCGATCAAACCAAATACTATATTATAAATCTTCATATGGGCACAAAAAGTGTGAACTTATATGTAGCTCTAACAAAACAAAGACTTTGAAGATCTGATTGATTAGTGATTGAGTGTAGAAAAGTATGTATATATTAACAAGGAAGTTTATAGCCTTTTCCATGCTTTTCAAATAATAAGTATCACTCTCAGTTTGGATTTCCCATTAATGATGAAAGCTCTATGAAAATGTAAGTAGATGATCGAAGTTGAGGGCTACTGTATGATGTATTTAGCTCTTTTGCAACATGCACATTTAAACCCAAATGTTCTGGCTTTAACTTATCTAATTTCTGAAAGCTAGAGAAACTTTAGTTTCACATTTTTCGGCGTGATGACGCCATTCGCTGGGCACGTTTGCACCGCGGCTCCTTCAAGGTTAGCCCTCTTTTTGTGGCCCGGGGTGTAGAGTTGGCGTCCCACGCATTTTGCTCGCTCTCCTTTGCATTTTCTTCGTCGGCTGTCTTGTTTGTCACTGTGTGTGTGGGTGTGTGTGTGTGTTTGCATGTAAATGAGTTTCGAGCACAATACGAAAATAAACATTTTTTGTTCTTGCACTTTTTGTTTTTGTTTTCCCCGTGCAATTTCTGTGGCTAAAATTAAACGCGAAAAAGGAATTTGTATGGAACAGCTGTATTCGCCATTCCGCGGAATGGAAGTGAAGTGGAAGCCCAAGAAAACGAGAAGATGGAGGTGGGAAAACAAGGTAAAAACCCAGCATACTCATGCACTCAATCAGTGACTCACACATATCTGCGTTTTAACATGGCTTATTCGAGAAAAGTGCCACGGAAATCGAGTTAAATGCTTGCTTAACCCTTTTTTGCATAGCAATGTATTGGAACTTTATAACCTTTCAATTGAATAGAAAATATCGTGTTCAGAATAAAATGTTTGAGTAGTATTTATTGTCCTGTTTTTGAAGGATATTTAAATTAGTGCCAGAGTCTAAATAGATGTGTTTAAAAAATAAATATAATAACTACAAATATTATTTCACAAATATCTTTCATTGACTTTTTATGAGTATAATGCAAACTTTATATGGGTTAAAAGAAATTTGGTTAAGTCTAGAGATCTCCAGAGTTTGGCATTTAAAAAGATTGACAGACTTGAGGTGCGGCTCAAGTTTTCACTTCACCTCAGCTTCGGAAATGGAAAAAAATGTTGCCAAAAAAAGCAGCAGAAAACTGAAGGCAAACAAGTTTTTAGGTTTTTCGATCTTTGGCCACAGCTTCCAATTTTCATGATGTCAGCCAATTCTTCGCCAATTTTGGAGTAAATCTAGAGTAAAGCGCCTGGCATTGAAAACAACATTTATCAGGAAAATATACGTTATAAAATAAAATACAATAATGTAATTTATAGTGAAATTAAATCAATAGGTGCCAGAAATAACTACTTACTTAAAATTATTTATTTCATTCAGCTAATGGCCAATTTCTCGGGTTTCTTCGTTCCGCTAATTATGCGAAGAATTTCGGGATGCGCAATTATAGTTTCCAAATTATGACTGTTGCGGCTGCGGTTTTTTGATGAAACACGGTTATCGTAAGCACTTATTTTCGTACATGCTGAAAATCAAGTTTTGGCAATTGTTTTGGTAACAAAGAAACACCAAAGGAAAAAAAACAAAAGCCGCGAATAAAAGTTAATTACATATAAAAAAGATTTATACACACATAGAAAGTTGCATGCAAAAGGAAAAAAACAGCATGTTTAAAAATTATTTTGATGTTGAGCTTTTGGCGATCCCGAGCTATGGGATACATGAACACGTACAGTGGAGCTACCATAAGTAGGACTTGAACAATTTGCTGAAAAAGTGGTGGGCAAAGATCAAGTTGCCTAAATAACAGTTGTACTATTTATATATATTTGGGTATTGCGATTTACCTTAATTTTATATAAATCGTTTAATAAAGTTGGCTTAAAAAAGTATGAGGTCTTCAATTTAAACGTTTTCGGGCTTGCAAAGAATACTCTTCAATAAAGGTAATATCATAATTATTTATGATATCAGAATAAATAACTTTTATTAAAGAAATTAAGCTCTTTGAAATAATATTTTTAAATGACACTAAGTACATAGAAGGAAGAAGCAGGAAGATCTCATAATAGAGAAACCTATTGTAATGGATACAAGATTTACATAAAAAGTTCGGTTTTCAGGGCGTTACGTTTAGGGGAGTTGGACTGCGGTCCGGACATGTGAGTGTGTGAGTGTGTGTTGTACATTTTCGGAGATGGGTGTGGGCGCCTCACCGATTCGCCCCGAGGGCGCATCAGCAAAAAGTAATGCTTTGAAATGGAATACACGGCCAGACAATAAAGTAAATTTCACGTTGTCATGTCGGCCCACAAAACCTACAAAGCAACAACAAGAGGCAGTTGTAGGAACAGCCAAATGGTGAAACCCAAACCCAAAAAGTTCACTTCGGTTCGTTACAATGCGCCGATGATGACGATGATGATGATGATCCCCGAAGCCGAGACCATTTCCACCCCAAAAGAGGTCACTTTCAGGGGGGTTCAGGTTTTAGGGGTCGGGTGGCGGGAGGGAACATCGATTGTGGCAAATAGAGCTTCAGGGCCAGCAAGCAGAAAACTACCCTGAAAATAACGTTAAATGAGAGGCGTACGCAATCCCGCTATTCCAATTCCACATTCCACGCAACAACAACAAGCGAGCCCCAGATCGAAGGGATAAATGCGTGCGCTCTCTCTAACGCTCTCTCTCCCTATCTCTCTAACCCCCCTACGGCGCCTCTCTTTTTTCGGGGGAGTGACACAGAGCACGAGATCCACACGAGCCAAAATCGTGCCAAAAGGGGGTGAGAAAGCACGGGGGGATTGACAAAGAGAGTACCAGAGGGAGAGAGTAAACAAATGCGAGAGAGAGAGTCCGTGCCAAAGCGCCACGAAGTATGCTCATGTTTTGCGCTCTCATTTTCACCTTTTGCCTTGGAGCGTCTTTACTTTTCACTTGTGTTGCCAGGCGAGCTTTTCGCTTAAGATGGTGGGAGGAGGGACGAGGATGGAGGCGAAGGTAAAGAGATGGAAACGGAGAAGGATTTGTTTGAAGGAGCATTAGCTCATATGCTTAAAAATGGCTACTTTGTGGATGAAATGAACTCAGCTTTATAAATATTTAGAGTTTATGAATTATTATTATTATTTTATCTAGTACTAGCTTAAATGGATTAGGTTTATTGATCTACTTATATTATATTAATATTGGTTAAACCAGAGTTATTGTATTTTATTTTTCATAATATTTTTTTTTTCAGAAGATTTTATAGTTATAGTTTTAGAGTTAATTAAAATAGGTATACTATTATTTTGACCATAACTGTTTAAAGCACGTATAAGATTGAAACGGAGACTTTCGTATTCATAAACCAACTTTAAGGCACAGCTAATTTGTTGCCGCAATTAAATTGCACCGACTATTAAATCTAAATTGCAAACTGTTGGTAACTCTTTACCAAAGTTTAAGCGTTATGTCATAGCCGAGGTAAAAAAGGAATATGGAAATGGTGTCACTTTCATGACGAATCCACATGACATGACCTTGGAACTCTCATATTCAAGATGACACGTTGTTCGAATTATAAAACACAAATTAATATTAACCTTTTTGACTCTTTACATCAGCATTTCTAAGATCTTGAATTAGTTTTATGATAGATATGGTTCTTATGATATAACGTCTTTCAAATCAGCACTGAATAGCTAATTAATTAAGAAATCGAACTTTTAGGACTGCCTTCCCTAACAAAACCCCTTTTTCATTGTAGAATATTGAGAATCCAATGCTGATACGTTTCCGAACGATCTCCATTAGGTTGTAAGTGTTTCGATTGGCTTTTAATGCATCGATTGGGGATCACAGCTACTTAAGTTGAGCTGAATATCAAAAAAAGCACTAAAGTGCTACACCTATCGCCACAACTACATATGTACATATGTACTTAGACCCCCACTCATACAAACATACAGACATACATATAGTATGCACATATGCACGTGGATAGTTCTAGAGGCTAGCTCTCTACCTTTCAGTTAAACACACCTGGGCACTGCGGTTGTGTGTGTGGGTGTGTGTGTGTGTGCATCCATTGAAGGGCTTCGCTGCGAAAATGAAACACGTCAACAAAAACTGCAACTGGAATCCAGATAGCAAATGCCCAACAAGTGTGGTTGCAATTATATGTCCGTCCATTGACAAAATGAATGAAATATTGCTTAATTACTACTTTTTGGAAAATTTATTCATTTGCTTCGGCTCACCTTTGTTACTTATATTATTAACATTTTTTAAGTACTCAAGACACACGAGGGACTCTGTAAGTTTTGTTTAGGTGAATATAAATTATAAATCTCAGCATATCATTATAATTGATAATTGATTATACGTCTAAATCATAAGTCGAATGCGATCTTACAGCCATTGCCACTCAAGTAGAAACACATTCTTTATTGGATTAGTTTTAAAGTTCATTTTTGGCACGCTTAAATGTGTTAAATCATTTAAATATTCATGTGTCTTTGACGCCTCTATACAGGGATCATCCTACAATAAAAAGTATCTTTTATTTTTAATTTATTAATACATACTACTATTTTACTTTCTTTATAAAAGCTTAAACTTGTTCACTACTAAGTCTTAAGTGATAAAAATGAGCATATCTACTAGTTATTTAAAAAATATCTCAAGCTTAATAAACGTTTCCGCAACATATACGATTCATTTGCTATAAAAAATTCAAAACGTTGAGCACTTACAAAAAATACAACTGACTTTCCAAGTCAACAATGAGTTCCCAACACAGTGCATCATATGTAATCTCAGTTGGCAGTGTTGCAACTACAAGGTGCTATTGCGTTGGCCCCCACTGTACTTGCATACGAACTTTTTATCTACGCGTGTGTGCATAAGTTAGTAGGTAAAAAAGTTCTAGGGCAGGTTATAGTTTTAACTATTGCAGTTTTTTTTGCAAAAACCTCTAAAGTGAACATTAGATAATGAGCGCTAGAGCGCCCACGAAAGAGATAGCGATAGCCGAGGGAGAGAGAGCGATAGGAAGAGAGAGAGAGAGCTCGACTGATAAATCTAATGTTTGTCATGTGAAGCGAACCGCTTTTCAGGGCCTTGCAATTTTTATGCACTTATGACATGAAATTGCTGTGCACACACTCATAAAAGCTCTTCGACTCCCTCTCTCTCGCGCGCTCTCGCCCTCGCTCCCTCGCTCTCCCTCTTTTCGGCGGAAGGGGTGTCGGCAGGGGTGGCAGAAGGGGCGGGAAAAGGGGTGGCCAAGGGGTGAGTGCATGCGCACCATTCAAGAAATGCATCGCACTTGTCGCCCAACACGCGCACTAATACAACCGCACACACACACACACACACGCACACATGCACACACATTTTCTGCCCACAGACTTACATAAACTTTTCCATAGAAAAAAAAAATGTATAAACCTTCCAAATGACGTCAATCGCTCTGTAAATTGTGGCTTTTGTTAACTGGGTGTTGCTGCTGTTGTTGCTGATGCTGTTTTTGTTGTTGTTGCTTCCTTTCCATGCCAAAAACAGAAGTTTTTCGGCTCTTCGAGTGGGATGTTGTATGTATGCCCATTGGCAACGCTTTTATCTGCTTTGGGAGCCCAGTTTGTGGATCATCGACCGTGAAATCAGCGCTATTTATGTTTGTTCGCTCCACCGATCTTTCACAACTCAAATTTCCACCCAAATGCTCCAAAAGTGCTGAAGTAAAACTATTGATTCTCACATCGAATGTATTTACTTATTCTTACATGTGCTGATCATCAATTGCATAAAACATTCCAGACCTATAATTCACATGTTTTCAAATAATTAGACATAAATGCGGTAACTAAAGCCCGTTATCAATAGAAAATTGTTTAACAATGCCTCAATTGTCTTTGCAATTTTTATTTGTTTTCAGTACAACTTACAAGTATTCACTTCCTTAACTAGAGTTATTTACTTAATGACACTCAATAATTTTGTTAACGTTACAAAAAAAAGTTTCAAAAACAGAACCTTGTATGTGTTTCTGTGGTGAAACTTAGAAGATTACGCTTGTCATTCCAGTTTTGATTTAGAACCACTGGCGCCACCTGTGGGCCGCACTTGGCTCTTTTTCTAAGCAGCGCAGAAGGGCAAAAAGCTGACCTTAATATGCATTAATTGTTGCAGCAGCGCGGTTCTAATGCGCTCACTCTCATTTTCCGGCTCCCTCTCTCTTTCTCTCCCTCTCTGCCACTCTCTCGCCTCCTTTCTCACCTTCTCTTTCTCTGTGCATTTTCCATTTACGTGCTTTATGCTTTTTTTGGAGCAGCGCGCCGTTTCCATTTCGATCCCAATTGCCGTTGTTATTGTTGTTGTTGTGGCCTCTTTGTTGTTGTTGCTGTTGATGTTGTTGGTGTGGGGGATCTTTTGTTTTGTTTGTTTGTCCTTCTCTGTTGGAAAGTATGTATGTGTGCAAAAGTCACATAGCTTACATATACTCCTGCATAGCAGAGAGTAGGATAGAGAGAAGATGAATTGCTTATTGTAGCTTATCTTCATTCTGTCTTTTGTAGCTTTGTGGTATGTGGCTTTGTGTGTGTACTCATGATCTACGCGTCGTTAGTCGATTTATGAAAGCGAGCGTGTGCAGTTCTTACAATAAAGTGACACAGAAAATAAAACATCAAAGTGCCTATTTATTTCATGCTGGTCTGACAATATTTAAATATATAATTGAATTCCACAATAATATTAGCCAATTACCATAGGTTATGGGCCCAGACACAAAATAGCATTGAAATAATTAAGTCTTTGATTGTTAATAACAAGCTACAATAAAAAGTGAAGAATAATACATGTGTATATATATGTACATACATATATGCATTGAATTGCTAATATATGCATATACATATTTAATATAATTACATACATATAGTTGTATGGCAGTTTAATATGTGCGCGTCTTAAACGTTTATAATAATTTCACAATTTCGTCGCATACACATAAGCGTTTTTTTTTTTTCGCGCGAAAAACCGCGACGCTGTAGCTGGTGTCGGTACCAAATTTTTTTTTCTCTTCTTTCTCTCTTCTTATTCTTGCAGTCACCGCATTTCTAAGAAGACAAACGAATACAAGTTGTGTGTATTGAGTAAAAAGGAAGAATGGATAAAGGAAAGAGAAATATTAAACCTTTTGATGGGGAAAAATATTCAATTTGGAAGTATAGAGTGAGAGTGCTTTTAGAAGAAAATGATTTATTGAGTGTAATAGATGACGAACAAAATATAGTGAATGATGATATTAAAAAGGCACAAAGACAAGCAAAAAGCATAATTGTTGAATATCTGAGTGACTCGTTTTTGTTTCATGCAAATAATGCATGTACACCTAAGGAGATTTTTGCTAAATTAGACGAAATCTATGAAAGAAAAAGTTTAGCTTCACAACTCTCATTAAGAAAACAACTATTGGGGTTAAAGTTAAAGGGTGATACTTCGCTACAAAATCATTTCTATTTGTTTGATAATTTAATAACTGAGCTCATTGCGTCAGGTGCAAAAATAGATGAAATGGACAAAATTTCACACTTACTTCTAACTCTTCCAACATGCTACGATGGGGTCGTAACTGCAATAGAGACACTATCTGAAGCAAATCTGACTTTAGCATTTGTTAAAAATCGACTACTTGACCAAGAGACAAAACTAAAAAATACAAGCAAGGACACAAGCGCAAAAGTTCTTCAAGCGATAGGCAATAACCAAGTTAAAGAAATTAAATATAAAAACAAAGGAATGCACAAAAAACAATTGAAGAATAAATTTAAATCGAAGCCGAAATGTTTTCATTGTGGAAAACCAGGACATTTAAAGAGAGATTGTTTCTTATTGAAACGGCAGGCAGGAAATCTAAATGTTGGTAGTAATATTAGTGGACAAGAGAAGCAAGCTCAAATTGCAACAACCAATTCTCAACGAGGCTTTGCATTCATGATTAGAAAGGAAAACATAAATAAAAATATGGGGCTGATTGAATTCATCCTGGACTCCGGTGCATCAGATCATCTCATCAACGATATGTCGTTGTTTTCTGAACATGAAAACTTGCAAAATCATATTGCCATCGAAATTGCAAAGCGTGGAGAGTACATACATGCAACTGCAAAAGGAGTGGTTAACCTTACCAGTAGTGGAAGGGAAATAACGCTGAAGAATGTGCTGTACTGTAAAGAAATTCCACATAATCTATTATCAGTGAAGAAGATGCAAGATGCTGGAATGACGGTTGAGTTTAACCCGGATGGCATCAGAGTAACTAAAGATGGTAATCTAGCGTTTGATGGAACATGTGAGTACAATGTACCAATAATAAGATTTAACATGAATAGTAGAGTATACACATCAAAAGTTAGAAATAGTGCTGAGTATCGCTTGTGGCATGAAAGATTGGGTCATATAAGTGCAGGCAAATTCTTAGAGATAAAACAAAATGAACTATTTGAAGATATAAATATATTAAAAGACATAGAGCTAAATCAAGATCTATGTGAGGCTTGTATAAACGGCAAGCAATCTAGATTAAAATTTAATAAATTTAAAAACAAAGAAAATATCCAGAGACCTTTGTTTGTAGTCCATTCCGATGTCTGTGGGCCAATCACACCCTCTACTATTGATAATAAAAACTATTACGTTGTTTTTATTGATGAATACACACATTACTGTGTGACATATATAATTAAATATAAATCAGATGTTTTCTCTATATATAAAGATTTTATCGCCAAGAGTGAGGCTCATTTCAATTTAAAATTAGTAAACCTTTATATAGATAACGGTAGGGAGTATCTTTCAAATGAAATGCGTGATTTCTGTGTTGAAAAAGGCATAAGCTATCATTTAACGATTCCTCATACTCCACAATTGAATGGTGTGTCAGAGCGGATGATTAGAACAATCACAGAAAAGGCTCGATCAATGATTAATAGCTCTAAGCTTAATAAATGTTTTTGGGGTGAAGCTGTTTTAACAGCAACATACTTAATTAACAGGTCCCCAAGTAGAGCGTTGAAAGAAAAGAAGACACCATATGAAATGTGGCATAATAAAAAGCCAATCTTAAAATATCTTAGGATATTTGGTTCAACAGTATATGCACTTAATAAAATGCATAAAAGAAAATTTGATGACAAGTCAATTAAAACAATACTTGTCGGTTATGAACCAAATGGGTACAAATTGTGGAATGAGAAATCGAGACAATTTATGACAGCTAGGGATGTTGTGGTGGATGAAATAAACATGTTAAAGTCTAAGTTGGTACATGAAGAAGACTCGGAGGTTCAACTTGAAAGTGTTGATGATTCTTTAAATGAAGAAAATGAAGAGTCAGATTTTCCAATGGTGGAAAATGATGAATCTGTTGATTCAAGGATGAATGTACAACATAGTGAAAATTCCACATGTCTAAAGAATGCCGATCCAGTTATAGAAACTGGTGATGAAATAAAAGATAACAAATGTGAGCAAGAAATCAGACGCAGTGAAAGAAATAAAGGTAAACCTAAACTATCGTATAGATTTTTAGAAAAATGTCTAATGAATACTCAAGTCTGTTTAAATGATATTCCCAGTACAATTGACGAAATTGAATTTCGTGATGACAGATCTTTTTGGGAAAAAGCCATACAAGATGAACTTGATTCACATTCAGAAAATAAAACATGGAGTTTGGTGCAGAAGCCTAATAATAAAAACATAGTAGATTGTAAATGGGTTTTTAGTATTAAACAAGATGAGTTTGGAAACTTAGTAAAGTATAAAGCAAGGCTAGTAGCACGAGGCTTTACACAAGAATATATGACTGATTATGATGAGACATTTGCACCAGTTGCACGAATTACCAGTTTTCGATTTTTGTTGGCCCTTTCAAACCAATACAATTTACAAGTCCATCATATGGATGTGAAAACAGCATTCTTAAATGGAACACTAAAAGATGAAATCTACATGAAGGTTCCAAAAGGGTTGCCATACTGCGATGAGAATGCAGTATGCAAGCTTAATAAAGCTATTTATGGCCTTAAACAAGCCGCAAGATGCTGGTTTGAAGTTTTTGAAAATGTGCTTAAAGATGTTGGATTTGAAAATCTAAAAGTTGATCGCTGTATCTATATTTTAGATAAAGGAAATTTCTTAGATAATATCTATATTTTATTATATGTGGACGATGTAATAATTGCCACTAGTAAATCCGAAACAATGTCTAAATTCAAATCATACCTTCTAAATAAATTTAAAATGACTGACTTAAAAGAAGTTCGATATTTTATCGGAATTAAAATTGATAGAAATAAAAGTCAGATATGTCTCAGTCAATCTGCATATATAAAGAATGTGTTAAGAAAGTTTAATATGGAAGACTGCAATGCAGTTAGTACACCTCTCCCAAGCAAACTGAACTATGAGGCTCTACAATCTGAAGAATCATATGAGGCACCATGTAGAAACTTGATTGGTTGTTTGATGTACATCATGTTATGTACTCGCCCAGACTTAAGTACATCAATAAGTATTCTAAGTCGATATACGAACAACAATAATAAGGAATTATGGCTATGTCTTAAAAGAGTTTTAAGGTATTTAAAAGGAACTGTTGATTTGAGATTGAAGTTTGAGAAAAATGTACAGTTTAGTAATATTCTTATTGGATATGTTGATTCTGATTGGGCAGGAAATGAGACAGACAGAAGAAGTACTACTGGTTATTTATTTAAAATGTTTGAAAGTTGTTTAATTTCATGGAGCACAATGAAACAAAAATCTGTTGCAGCTTCATCCACCGAAGCAGAGTACATGGCCTTATTTGAAGGTGTTAGAGAAGCCTTATGGCTGAAGTCTTTATTGGTTGAAATTAAGCTAGAATTAAATAGTCCAATAGATATCTATGAAGATAATCAAGGTTGTATTAGTATTGCAAATAACCCAACTTGCCACAAGAGAACTAAGCACATAGACATTAAATATCATTTTACAAGAGAACAAGTTGAAAGTAAACTTATTTGTATTAAGTATATTTCTACAGATTTACAACTTGCTGATATACTTACTAAGCCGTTACCATCTGCAAGATTCATTACATTGAGAAGTGGACTTGGACTCTCAGAATGAATTAAAACATAATATTCTTGGATTAAACTACAGAGGAACCAGACTGAACTGGGGCTCGTGAAATAAAGTAACATTTAATTTAATTTAATAAATAAAACTGTTTATTTTATAATTTTGAATTTCTTACAAAGACGAAATAATGTTAATTTTTAGTTAAAATTGTTTGCAAAACTGAATTAATGTAAATAATATGTTCGATTGATCTGATTGGGTTTTACTGGGTTTCCCCAACTCCTCGCAGCGAATGCTGGATCAAAATTATTCCCCAGAAGGACATGCACAGTCTTGTTAGTAATAAAAGTACAGCAATGTAACTTTTGAGGTGGCGTGTTGGAAAGTATGTATGTGTGCAAAAGTCACATAGCTTACATATACTCCTGCATAGCAGAGAGTAGGATAGAGAGAAGATGAATTGCTTATTGTAGCTTATCTTCATTCTGTCTTTTGTAGCTTTGTGGTATGTGGCTTTGTGTGTGTACTCATGATCTACGCGTCGTTAGTCGATTTATGAAAGCGAGCGTGTGCAGTTCTTACAATAAAGTGACACAGAAAATAAAACATCAAAGTGCCTATTTATTTCATGCTGGTCTGACAATATTTAAATATATAATTGAATTCCACAATAATATTAGCCAATTACCATATTCTCTAATTGTGGAACCTGTGCGTGTGTGTGTTTTAGAGATGGCACTGCAAGTCGATGGGACTTTTTTTGGTGGGCTGTGTAAAGGGGGGAAGGGGGGATATGTTAAATCAATACTGATTAACTTGGATTATTTTGGGGAACACAGCGCCCACTTCAATATAAATATTTATAGGACCATTGAGTCCATTGAGTTAAAGCTATCTATGAAAGTTGTTAACGTTAACTGTTAAAGCTTACTTTGAAAACAATACATTACAACATAAAAACAAATTAATATTCATATGAACTAGTAGTATAATAGGTTAATTTACATTAATTTTTTTATTTATTTATTCACAACTTACTTTAACATAAAGTTTACTTAATTTATAAGCATTTTTTTATATAATTTATGTCTCAAACCAATTGTATTTCCCCAATCAATTCATTAAATATGGAAACACTTTAAAGATCCTCTTCAAAAGTTAAAAAATTGTATGTTCTAATACACTGTAAAGTATTTAGTAGTAACGTAAGGATAAAAATCATTGTTATGTATTATACATAAATATTAAATTGTGAAGGTGAGCCTATGTTTTTAATCTATTCTACAGTCTTTTAGATCTTCAGATCTCACGGATCGTCGCAAAAGATTCAGCTTCGTGACATGACAAAGTTCTCTCAATGCATTAAAAATATTTAAACTTGTGAAGGTGAAGCACATGTTTTAAATATCTTCCACAATATGTTGGGATAAGTATACTTATTTATGTATCTTCAGATCTTACGGATCTTCGTGACACGACAAAGTTCCACCCGAAACTCAATGCATTAAGAATATTTAAACATGTCCTGAATATCTTTTACAATATTTTGGGATAAGTATACTTATTTATGTATCTTCAGATCTTACGGATCTTCGTGACACGACAAAGTTCCACCCCCCGCTCAGTCCGTGGTGCAAGTATAGTGCCTAAGCAAGTGCGATGTGTGTGTGTTTGGGTGCATGTAGCATGTTCGTGGGGCTGGCGAGTGGGGTTATTCGAATGGAGTAGGGTGCGTTTGTGGGTTTGGCGGGGGAAGGGGGCGTGATTTCGGCGGCCTATGTGCGCCTATAATTATATGGCATACGTGTACATATGCAGTGTATGTACTTGTATATGTACTTGGACACAGCATAGCTGCGTGTTTTTCGGCGGGTAAATAGGGGCACACGTCAATTGCTGGGACGACCTCAATGGGGTGCCCCCTCCCGCCCCCTCCCAGCCCCTTCCAGCCCCCTTCCAAGGCCCACATTCGATCGATTTTTCCGCACTGGAAAATGGGAAAAGCGGGGCAATTAATTTCCCACCCGATCATGCTACAATTATGTGTGTTTGCTGTTGTTGCCGATGTTGTGCTTCACTATTCTATGGCCGCGGAGCTAGAACATGCAATTATTTTAATGTATTCGGCCTTGGGACTCATGAATGTCAATTGGCACGTAAGTTCTCCATTAGCTATTAGCTTTTACCCGCGGCTCCACGCATCCAAATGCAAATCTGTACGTATACAGATACATATCTAGATACATATATAGATAAATATGTAGATACATATATAGATACATAAGCTTTATAGTTTACGCTGCAAATCAGTCGTTTTGTATGCTAGCTTCGTTTTTATGGTTTTTTATGGGGGCTAGGCGACTCCCACCCACTCGCACACATTTATACAAATTGAGGCAGCGGAAAAAGTGCAACTCATTTGAATGGTTTCGCCTTCATTATGCAAATACGAGCACTGTTGGTGGCGAATATTTATTTGCTCATTATAAATACATCGAGTTTTCGGCATTTTAGCAATCATGACTTGCACGCACACGAGCATTAAACGGGTTTCTAAAACCCAGTGTAATGATCGAGTTTTATTTTATACATCTACTTTGAATTCGAAGGGAGTGCGCGCCAACATATCGATCAAACTCAATGCCTATCGATAGTTTCATAGCAACCAGCTTCCGATGAGCTCACTGTGTAACTAGGTGGCAGCTCTGCTATGTATGTTACATGTAAAATTTAATTTTAACAATTAAAAAATAATTACAAATGGTTGCAGAAACAAATTATAGATAAGTACGTAACGCATCTGATTTCTTAACTTGTTTTTGGTGTAAAGAAACACGTTCAACGTTTTATTTCATAGTTCAATATGTTTTAATAAAACAATTCTACAAACTAAGCAACAAAATCTATTTAACACTGCGAGCTGAAATTGAGGATTTCACATTTCCAAGAATGTTTTAAATGTTTTAAGATACATTATTTAATTAACATAGTCTGTACAATTACCTTATTTTTTAAATATTCGCTTGTTGCGCGCCGAAATCAAAGTCCGTAGCAAAAAAATCAATATAGCAAATACAATAGGTGCAAGCGGGACGACTAGCTGACACAAGTGGCGAAGCAAAGAAGACCCGATAAGGCGATGCCACCTAGTTATAAACTTATCAGAAAATGCATAAATAAATCAGTTTTTAACACAATGGAACATGAAAAAGAATTCAAACTCAATTTAAAAGCAAATAACCCACGGCTTAAAAACAGTAGGCAAGTAGATTTCGGCCTTTAGGCACCTTTTGCTACCTTGCAGCACCTTGCGGCGGTCTGGCAGCGCCACACGAAAATGGCGAACACGAGCACTCCGATGAACGACGAGCTGAAAAAATAATTATTATTTTAAATTCCGTTTTGCCAGCGAAATTCGGTGCGTGCGCGAAAAAGAGTGCGGAAAAGCGCGGTTGGCAAATTTAATCGACGCATTATGAAGCGGTCAAAGTGCGGCGCCAATGCAAATGGTTAGCCAAATGGCAAAAATATGTAGCGACAGCGTGCCAGCCCAGTAAAATCAAATAGAATCAAATTGAAGTTTCTTGCTTTGCGAATTATGAAAAACCAATCGCAATGCGTGTGTGTGTGTACGTGTGGTGCGTCCGCGCGTGTGTTAGTGAGCGAGCGTAGAAGCAGAAGGCGTAGCGCGAAATAAAAATAAAAACCGAACAATAATTGATTTAAAAAAAAGAAAGAAATAAACGGAAAAAGGCGAACAAACGAAAAACAGCAGAAGCAACAAAAAACACACGAGAAGCAGCTGCAAAAACAACACAAAACTGGCGGTCAATACGCATGCAGTACGATAAAAACACAAAAAAAAGAAACTAGAAGCAACAACAAAAACGCAACGTAACGGGAACTCTTTGACGTATTTCCTCTATTATTATGCAAAAAGGCAGGCGGCAAATTGCAGCAGCAGCGAAAATCAAATATAAATAGCGAAAAGGTAAGGACAGCGGCCCCACAAACTCAACTAAAAATAAGAGGCGAACATATTTGTTGTTTGCAGAGTGCAATAAAATGGGTGCAAATAAACGGGCAATGCAGAAGCTGCAAAATACTGCAAACCTTTCAATTGGTTTCAATTGGCAATGCAATTGTTCAGCATTGCATTTGCATTACACCGCTCTCCAACTCTCTCCCCCAGTCCCTCTCTCACTCTTGCTTACTTTGCGCTCCGCTCTTGCGCTCCCTTCGCCCCTTTTACTTTGCAAAGTTTTGCGACGAACAAGAACAATAATAATCAAAACAAAAATGTTTAAAATCCATTTTCTTTCGCCTCTCCTTCACCCACTCACTCATTTCACAGCGCGCTGTCATTTGTCTTGCGCCTTTGCCTCCCCCTCTTCTTCTTCTTCCCGTTGTGCCCCCGCCGTCGGTTGCTCCCCGCCACATGGCTGTCTCGCTCGCTCGCATGCCCACCATGCACGGGCGAAGAGGAGACGTAACGAAAACGAAGTTGGTTTGCCTGGAATGCCACAGTGGGCATAAAAGGGGTTTGCTAATGGTCACAGTGGGATACGTACCAAAAAAGACTGGATTATTTTGTATTATTTTTTATTAAATCAAGTAAAATCTGTATAAGTTTGCCATTTTAAATGTGCTACAGTTTTAGCCATGAAACTATGCAAGGTGCTTAAGCAATTGATTTTGTATTGAATTGTATAAATGTTTACTTGGTTATCGATTACTAGATTGCTAATAAAATGAACAAAAGTATATTCATTATTTTTTAAGGATGTCAGTTAAATACGATGCATTTATATTTCATTTAAACTTAAAATAATAGTATTATCATATTCATTAATGTTGTAGTATAGATCTAATTAGAACCAATAGGCCGCTCGTAGGTCAGGTAGGGTGTAGACACATAAAGTGCAGTAAAGAAATATTAAAGGGCAAGGAAAAGTGAAAAAGCAATTGCAGAGACTTACAAAAAATACGAACACACATTATCCATTTGCCAAATAAACATGCACAGAGGAAGAGGAAGACGGAAAGTGCAGAAGAAGAGACTCCAAAAGGCGGCAAACCGCTGCATGAGTGTTCGTGAGGGAGATGGCTACAATGGAACGAACAATAGCAGGAAAAAAACAACGTGGAATTGGTCTAGTAAAGTAAGAAGAAGAGCAACAGCAACGGGAACAAACGGACCGCATAATGCGCGATTAATGATAAGTCTCTCTGGGCGAAACGAGGAGAGAGAAAGAGAGCGGGAGAGAGGCCCGCCGATTTTCGAGTGGGTGGCAACACCTATTCTTCCTCTTTCTTACACACCTTTTCTTGCCGCGTTTTGTTTTGATTGCGACTCTTCTGCGAAAACGAAATGCAAATACAGTGGAGCAAAAACTTACAACTTACAACTGTCTATAAGTTAAGAAAAAAAGATGTTTGGAAAGTTCAGCTAATTATTATTTTACCATTTTTCTTAACTGGACTTTGAAAGTTGAAAATAGACATAAACTGTTTATTATAAACAACATTTATTTGAGTATCCACTGTATTTGTAAATTTGTAATGCAAAAAAAATCCCTTATCGGACTTATTGTTCGGCATAAAATTGTGGTTGCATTCTAGCCTCCGCATTGGAAGTTGCAAGCAAAAGTTGCCTTCTTTTTTCTCCCCCCTCTCCCGCTCTTCGCCACTCCATTGCCTCCCATTTTATTTGCACGGCAAGTTGCCTCTTCGAGCATCCTTTCAGCATTCCTATTATTCTTTTTTATGTTCCTTCCTTTTTTTGACAATGCCCCAACTAGCAAAAACAACTTGCAGCACCACAACGTGCCATTGAAAACGAGAAAGGGAATTCAGTTCGAAAACACAGGTTCCAGATACTCTATCTACTAATTTGAAGTTTTGTTTGAATGCAGGATAGTTTAATAGTGCGATGTATCCAAGAATATGTACTTGTCCAATTAAAAATATATAATTCATAATTCTACCAAATTTCATAATTATTAGTTTCGATATCCCTAATATTGCACTTATTGCATTTTAAAGTTAAATTTTTTAACTCAAAAACGTGTTTTAAATTGGAAATCTAGTGTATATAGAGCGTTTTATTTGTAAATACCTCTTCATTTAGTTGTAAAATAGTTACTATGTTATCATACCCTTCAAAAGGGCATGCGAAAATGAAGTTTCACTGAAAACTGGTTTCAGTTTCGGTTTTCTTCCTTCGGGCCTGGCCCAACATTTTACATGGAAATGTGCAAAACAAAACAGGCGACATGACCAGCACTAAATAAAGTTCAAATAGTTGCCATTCGTTGAGCTCTCGAGCTTTAAACATAAATACAAATTACGATCGTAACGAATCAAATTTAGATAGATAAAATGTTTATTTTAACCCACTAGTAATTTTGATCGTCGGGTATTGCATTAATATTACACTAATTAGATTGGAAAAGCATTATAAATTTGTACTTTTAAAGATTAAGTTAACTAAAATTCATGTATTTCATACTTAAAAATCTTGTTTTGTATATCAAGGCGTCAAATGCATTAGGATTCTGATTCAAATCTCTTTAAAGTACGTAAATCTCGGTTTGAAAATCATTGAACATGTTTTTAAGACATGATCCTTTCAATCCTATAGAGATACAAGTCAATTCAAACCTTGAACTTGATGGATTTCAAAACTATTTATAGTTCAGGATGCTACATAATTATCATGTGTCTTGTAGGGCATTTGCTATTCGACCACGACTCCCACAGCATATTTCTCCTACCTGTCTTCGGCATAGTTTATCCACCCCCCACCTGCCCGCCCCTCCCCTCCCCCCTCCGCCCTACTCCCCGCAACTCGTTGTAAGGCTGTAAGCCTGTAAGTCTGTGAGGCTGCGAGGCTGTAAGGCTCTCGAACACAATGGACCGACTGGCTGCGACTCCTTTTGTGGCGTCTTCAACATGTGGTTGCTGGCGGTTCAGTTGCATCGGGAACGGCAATTCGCCAGGAACTCAGATAGGAGGATGCAGCCAGTGGTCCTTAAAGTCTGTATTGATTGATTTGACATCCCATCGCATTAAACTGGTGCTTTTCTCGCCTTTCTCGCTTTTCCAGCAGGATACTACTGGATACACACATTTGGCCAGCGTGTTGAGCACGCCAGAAGCATAAACAGAAGTCGGCAACAGGAATTTAGCCAGCAGGCTTCAATCGAATACGACCAGCAGAACCATCAGAAGCAACAGAAACATCAGAAGCATCAAAATGGCAGCGGTTCGAGGACATCAGTACTTCAGCCTGCGCTGGAACAACTACCAGAACACGATGACGTCAGTGTTCCAGCAGCTGCGCGAGGATCTCTCCTTCGTGGACGTCACCCTGTCCTGCGAGCACGGATCCCTCAAGGCGCACAAGGTATAGTATCTCCATAAACTACATCTTATATATACAATAGAAGCTGAAGCTAATCAAACTCTGTGTTCCCAACTACAGGTCGTCCTGTCCGCCTGTTCGACGTATTTCCAAAAACTACTGCTCGAGAACCCGTGCAAACATCCCACAATCATCCTGCCCGCCGACATTATCTTCACCGACCTGAAAACCATCATCGATTTTGTTTATCGTGGCGAGATCGACGTCACCGAATCGGAATTGCAGGTGAGTCGATACTAGATGTTTGTTTAGCCAGTGATTCTAAAATAACTCTAGCAAATAAGAACGATTTGTTAAAAGACATATGGAATACATATCAATACAATACCCAATATGAGTTCCAAATCAATTTATTTGAACTCTAGTCCTCTGTCTAGATCTATGACTAAAAGGAATCTATATTCATGTATATATTTCTTGATCTCTTTCCAAATACGATACCATAGAAGAGTATTCATAGGAAATAGGCTTTTTATTTAGGGACTGCGTTTTGAAGGCGGTATTTTTTTATATATTTCTCGCAATTGAAAGGTACCATATGCCATCTAATTTTTTCCGTTTTGTGGATAAGATAACTAAGGGGAAGACTATTTTTGGGAGCTTTCTTATCTGATAATCGTAGATCTTTATCTTTTGTAAAAACCCGAATAAATTTAAATACAAGCGGTTTATAATATAATATAAATTCAATTCAAATAGGCTGTTCCCCCGAATCGAGAAGGTAATATTGTTCAAATTCCAGTGGTCATCAGAAATACACTGCACCCACAATTACCACCTGCTAATCGGTTTGTCAACAAACAAAGCAACATCGAACTATCCAGACCACAAAAGTGGTTATTTTTTAAATTGAACGCACAAATATGAAGGGGTGCCGTATAGCACATATGTGCACAATTACTTTCAGGGTCGTTCTTATCTGGGCAGAGCCCCCCACCCCCACCGAAACCCCCCTCTGTCCGAGCTCCCACTTTTCTCCCGCATTTATCTGAGTGCCACCCACCGCAACCGATCTGCTACACTGCGCGAAACACTCTCAAGCATCTTTTTAATTAAGTAAATATTCATACTAGTGTAGAAAGTATGTAAATAATGTGGTTTTTGAGTTGAATATATACTAAATTATTACATTGAATATTAAACCGTGAGTTTACTAAGCTAAACTGTTTAAAATACAATTAAAATATTTATTGTTCACCTGAGATTCAGAAATTGTATGCATGTACATGCATGTATATTGCTCCTGCTGAAAATTATACTGTATTTAAATGATAAACCGATATCTGTAGATATGTATCATAGTATAATATTACTGAAGTGTTTATTAAATTTCATCATTTACTTGGCAGTAAAACTAGGGGGATTTTAGACGAATGATTCTAGGATCTATAACAGTACCATACAGATAAGCTTTATTTAACTGGTTTTAGAGCTTATACACTCCAGAAAAAGTGCATATTTTGTTTCCAGTGCAGCAACGTGCCTCGCTTTGTTGCTTTTGCATTTGACGACAACGCCCCATTGTAATTGTCATTTGTGCGCTTCATTAATTCTCGTTGTTCCGATTCGCCCGGACATATAGACATATAGACTATATATATTATATGGAGAACTACACCGTGGAGAGTTTGAGGGGGGAAAGCGGCGTTGGGGAGGGGATGCACTTGGGGCTTGTTGTTGCCACAACTGGTAATTAATATTGATTTGCATGCTCCGAGCACCGCAGCTCTACAAGTTGATCGATTTTAGGCCATAATGGGCTGGCAGGTCAAAGGGTTTAGGTTTAACCTTTGGGAAAACTGTGGGAACAGCAAATTGGGCTAATCAATTCCGAAACTAATTGGATCGGTGGGCGAGTCCACTCGGTGTCCTTACAATATGCTTATACATTCAAAAGTCAATTAGTATTGATTGACCCATTAAAAATACAAATCTAATTCTAAATCGGTTGCCTTTTGATTTTTTGAGTTTGTCACTGATAAACTTTTTATTGCTGAAACATAAAGGTTAATTTATTCATTTATTTTGTTGTCAAACAATTTTTTAGACATGAGTAAGTGTGTCTGGATAGAAATCTTTGTATTGGTGAAAAACAATCACGAGTCGACATAAAATATTCTTAAATCAAAAGAAACCCTTTTTCCGAGTATTCGTACATAAGTACAGAGTAATAAAAAGAAAAACACAATATAACTTGATAATAATGCCCTTAAAACATAACTTTAAACAAAAATCGCATACATAATTAATCAAATTAAACATTTATAAACATTTAATCCATTTGAAAGTAAACGAAATGTTAATGCTGTACAGCGGAAATCCGCTGCGCTGTTAAGTGTTAACATTAACTTATTTGAACAGCAACCGCTTAAGCGGGGACAGCAACCGCATTACACTGGCGGCCAACGTGCGACGTTTGCTCGCTTGAGCAAATAGCCGAGCGCTCAACTTGCTTCGCACTCAAGTCGCCGTCACTGAGAAATAAAAAATTACTCAAGCTGAAAGGGGGCAAGCGAAAACGAAAAAAATAACTCAAACGGCGGTCCATTTCCACCCACTCTCTCTCCTCTCTCTCCCCCACTTGCAGCCACACACACACACGCAAAGTCCTCCTTCCGCCGCTGCTTCTTCTTCTTGCGGCGACTGGCAGACGTCGACTTCCCATTCATGCTCTCTTTCCCCCTCTGCCACCCCCCACACCGCCGTCACCTTCATTTTTTCCACTCTTGTTTTTGTCACAGACGTGCGCTCCATTTTTATATTTTCGCTGCAAAAGTTTTGCCGGCCATCTGTCCACCCACCACCCTCCTGCTCCTTCTGCGCCTCCCCCGCCATTCACTTCCACAAGTTGCTGAATTTTTTTGCGCCTCTATTTTCTTTTACTTTTTGTTTTTTCTTCTGTTTGTGGGGACTTTTACAACTACAACTACAGCTTGTATCTCTTTCGTTTGTCGCCGTTGTTTCTGCACATGTTCTTGGAGTTTCCTCCTTCTCCTTCACTTTATGTACTACGTTTTTCTTCTTTTTCTCCTCTGTTTGTGTTTTTTTGGTTCCCCATTTTTATTTTCGCCGCCTTCTGTTGTTCTTGTTATTGTTGTATTTGCCCTTGTACTTTTGTACGTTTCAACCGCAACTTCTGTTCGCGTGTGTGTGTGTATGGGTAAGCTGGAGCTTTCTTCTTGGTGCGTACTTTGTGTCATTGTGTGTGTTTGGGGATATTTTTTCTGTTCCTCTGTTTATAGAAATGTATGTGTGTGTTGCCCCCTTTTTTTTGGCGCGTCCATTTCGCCTTGAAAAATTGTTGTTGCGTGGACTTCAGATTGGCAACGCTAAGGAAAAATCGCTGTGGAAAACGGGGGGGAAAACGAAAAACTTTTCGTACTTTTGGACGCTGTGCAGTGGAGTGTTCCCAAAACGAAAATGAAAAACAAATTTTGTTTTTCCAAACTTGCTCATTGTTGTTGCGACTGCCCAAGAATATGAGTTCTTGTGCAAACTTTTTTAACTACCCAAATGAATTACAAAGTCAGCTTAATTAGTTAACGTTTAAGTGGGACTATGTACTGCTTAAATTAATTTTTTAAATTGAAACGAAATATAATTTCTTAGGAAAAATATAGTAATGAAGCTTTTGCAACTTAAAATTAAGTTAATGGCTCAAGTTCTTGGACCTATTTGTGTAGTTTTTGTTTTGTAATTACCAAATATCCTTCCTAAAATGTATTGCATATTTTTCAAATGTTTTTTTTTTTAAACTTTAATTGCTCTACAGTTGAATTTAAAAAAAATTAGTGCAACTCCTTTTGCCGCAAAAAGTGTTCACCCCAAAAAAAGAAAAGCGGTTTCTTACGCTCCAAGGCAGGCCGTCTCGCTCGCACTTGTGCCGGTTGACCCCGGCGTTGCCACACTTCTTTCTTGGTTTTATTTTCTTGTGCTCTTTTTGGGGTTAAGCTCAGATTCGATTTTCGCTAAGCGTTAATTAATGCTGGCGCTGCTTTAATGCTTTTAGCAAACGTGGTCAGCCAACACACACGCACACATGCGCAGATGATTTAGTGTTGCCAGTTGCCCTAGCCCCCCTTAAGCCCCCACAACCCCCCCAAAACCCCGCATCCGCACCCACTTTTAAATGCATGTGTCTGCCACGCCATGTGCTTTGGTTATATTTATTGCTATGTATTTTTTGTTTTGTTTTTTTTCGCTATTTTTTTCTTTTTTTTGCATGCCAACACTTGAGGGTCTTCCCAATGCGTCGTGCCTCGCCCACCCAACCACCCACTCGGTGCCGCCCCCTCCTTTGCCCTCATTGCATGTGTGGTACACGGAAAGCATTTGTATTTGCATGTACATACACATATGTATGTATGTATGTACTTTTTATATCGTAACTACTAAATCATTTAAAAAGTATGATATAAAAGCATTACAAAGCTTAATAACAATATATAATTAAAAAATGTATGTATAAAATAACAACTTACAAATAGGCTCCTAACTTTCATTAAAAATTCATGTTAATTGTTGACCGAGTTAGACCAAGTTTATTTTATTTTACTTACAAGTGTTTCTCTCTGTGCACTTCTCTCCTTCTCCCTCGCTCCTTCACCTTTATCTTTGGCCAACTATGTGAGCAGCTGAAACGGACAGACACACGGACAACTACAAGACAGAGACGGGGAATAAGGTGGACATCAGTTAGTGGGGTGGCTCAACACCACCCGCACTCGCTCACTGTCCCTATCTCTCTCTTTCGCTCTCATTTCCCCTCCCTCTGTCTGAAGCACTTGGCTTGCATTTTTTCCGATTTTTTCTTTCGTTCTTTCTTGCAAACAGAATTACGTTTTTTTTTTGTATTTTTATGCTGAGTGAAAGAGCGAGAGCGCGCTTGCAACTTTGAACTTTTCGAAGGAAACGGACCAAAAGAAAAAAATCGAAATTGAGTGAAGCGCAAAGAAAAAATTTTTTTGCCCGCCTTTATGTGTGTGAGAGTGCCCCCAACAATGGCCGCTGCTCACACACACACAGATACAGCTCCATACACTTTCATTCTCAGTCCAAGTCGTAGCCTTAACCACCCAAAGCCCCCACCTTCCCGCCTACCCCCTCCGGGGGCCCACCCCCTCTGCGGACGACGCTGCGTCTGTCCAGTTCCATCAGGATTTTTTTCCCCGTGTTCAACTTTTCGTCCTGTTTCTTGTCTTCGCCGCTCTTCTTCGTGCTCGCACTCCTTGCTGCTGTTGTTGTTGCTGCTGCTACTTCGGCCAGAGAGCGCAATTTTTTTGCGGCACACGGAACGTGCATTGTTTTTGCCGCACAGTGGGATGAAGCGTGAGAAATTGTAATTCAATTTTAAAATATCTAAAATATTGAAAAAATTGATATTTGAATCTAATCTAATATGCAAAGATTAACATATAGGAAATAAAACTGTCTTTGTTTACTATTGACAATTTTTTAAATTACAAAAAGAAGGTTTTTCTGTTTAGTTTATCTAAAACTCATATTTAACTTTTCTAATCTATTCATACGATGGAACACATGAATATTCAAAAACTTGGGGTTTTATTTATTAAACCGATTAAAAATAGAACTATAAACCGAACCTCGCTTGAAAGTTTTAAAATGGCTCAAGGAGTAAAACCAAAAATCAATTTCCTGGCTTTGCTTTGGCTTTCGGTTAACTTTCGTCCAGAAACAGCTTCCAATTAGGACGGCATGGGACCAGTTCGAATTTCCAATTCATCCGCGCAATGTCCACACCCATTTTTACATCCATGTTGCTTGTTCTCGCTTATGGTCATTCTGGAATACAGCAACAACAGTCATGTACGTCCTTCCATCAATTGCCGCACTATTCCATTTTTTTATTCTTGCCCATTGTTTTTGCTACTGGCTTGGTGTTCTTGGGGAAAATGGGGAGAAATGTCTACGCGACACCCAAACACAAATCATGGGGTCCTGAGAATGGGAATTCATCTCCAGTTAATGGGCGTCGCGAGTCGGAAGTCTGAGTTTGAGTCGGTTTCTGCGCTGGGGATTTTTTTTTCGGGGTGGGGTTTTCTGTAGATGGTCAGTGTGCTGGTCATTTTCTAAGGGTGCTATGTACTGTGGGTTGCGCTATGTATAATTTGCACTCATTCGTATTTTTTTATTTTTTGTTTTACTTCCTCGTTCTTCTGCTTTCCCCGAAACGAGTTTGTTAAGAAATGTGTTATACTCATCAATAATGCAAATTGTTTTCAGTGCACTTTTGTTGCACAAGTTCATTCCAGTGTCACTCGTTTCACATATGGTACCATAGTTAGAAAATACATGGATTATTTTTGAACCTCCCATTGTTATTTGAAACCAAAATTCTTTATTTTAACCGTTTTAATTTATATTTAACCATCAACATGGTGTTTTTTTTCTGATTTACTGTTTAAAAAAATAAATTAGGCATGTTTTATTTGTTAGATTGTGTACTTATTTAAGAAGGTATGTTTCAACAGCCTGAAAATACATAAACTTTTTGTGCAGTACACCACAGCGTTTTGCCCACTGTGCGCGTGATGTGCCGCAATTTTTTTCCTCGGCTTTCTTGCCCGCAGTTTTTTTTGCTGTCGTTGTTGTTGTCAGTTGGCGCTCAGGCTCAAAGTTTCTTCTCATTTTTTTCCAGCCTGCTTGAGCACTTTTCTGAGCTTGTGTGTGTGTGCGAGCTTGCTTATGTTTAATTTTTTCTTCTCTTTATTTTTTTTTTTTATGTGCAGAGAGAGTTCTGCCGCCGCCGTCGCTGCCTTTGCATTTTTTCCGATTGCGACCGATTTTTTTTCGCCACCGCTATGTATGCTATGTGTGTGTGAGTGGGTGGGTACGGGTGTGTTTGTGTGTATGTGTATGTGTGTGTGAGTGCTTTTGCTCCTTTGCTTTTGCTTTTGCTAATCGCTGGCGTTGTCGTCGTCTTTTGGCATCATTCTTTTTATTTGTAATTCGGTTCATCATCATCGTTCATCGTTCTGTCGCACATGTATGTAATGCAAGCAGCGCGGGAGCGAGCGAGAGGCAGATAGATCTGAGTGAGATTTCTTGTGTTGTTGTTGCTGTTGCCGCTGCTGATACATTTTTTTCTGTTTTTACATTTTTTTGTTCGTACATTCCGCCTCCTTCTACTTTTCTTCTGCTTCTTTCTTCTCTGCAGCGGCGGCAGCGGCGACGACGGTCAATTCTGCCAAGCGCTGCGTCGCCAGCCATCAGACAACATTTGTATTTGTAGTCGGTGGGTCTCGCGCTTTCGATCTCTCGGACAATCGGAATTAAAACGGTCTTGAAAACGCGAAACCCGAAGTGGCCGCAAGCTTACAAATATTCCTAAAAATCGGTGAAAAATTCAAGGAAGGAACCCTGTAAAGCGCATTAAATCCCCATTAAAACCTTTTATAGCAGTGCCGAATGAAATCATAAAATTAAAAACTCACATGTGCTGAAAATAAAACTCGGTTCGGTCTCTCTCTCTCCCACCTGATCCCGTTAGTTGTGTAGCCTGCTCTCGCGGGCGCTCTTTACCGCGTTCTCTCCCACTGTCGCTCTCTCTTAGCAAACTGCCGGCTGCATACGCTTTAAAAATTTGCAAAAAAAAAAAAGCTTTACGTTTCACATTACGTAGTAAAAAGGCATTCCCACACACAAACAAACAAATCGAACAGTACATGTGCGATTATTCGTATTATGATAATATTCCCGTACAAAATTTTGTAGAATAAATATTTATTGTGCATTCGCCTTTGGTCGCGTTATTCGCGTGTGTTTGCTCTCGCGCTCAATTGTTTACTCCTCTCTTATTGATTTCAGTTCTCCTTTTTAGCAAATAACAACAAATAAAACGAAACTCCACGTGCTGATAAACATTATTGAAAAGGAGACATAACCAAATATAATCTGCCTACTTATCGCAACGATTGCGTCCCACAATAAAAATATAATACACTTTGTTGTCATTCATTAATTGCACGTTATTTCTATAATTTTCTCTAATTTGATTTTGGGTAAAATGTTACCGTTTTTTGTATGAATTTAATTCCGTCACGTCGTCTACTACAATTTGTCAACTTTAAAGCGAAAAAACAAAACGAAATCAACTAGGCTTGGTTCCCTGGAATAATTGACCAGCAGTCCTTCGATCAAGGTAAAAATCCACCTTTTCAATTTCGTTGCTTACTTCTGGGCGTTCCTTGTGGAGCCGCCTGTACTCAAAATATTCGTATTTTTTGGGGGCTAGGCCACATAAAATAATGCCATTAATTAGATATACCTAACCCAACGCACCAACACAACCGCACAAAACACACCCTCGCACGCACACTCATACACACACACTCGCAATTAGCGACCATCAGAATAACGGCAAAACTGAGACATAACAAAAGCTCACGACAAAGAAATGAAAGAAATAACTGTAGTGGAAGTTTCGCCGGATTTCCCAACTTGGGCGCACCCAAAATGGTCTTTCGCGTGGCCTTACTTTGGTTTCAAGGATCGTCCTTATCGATAGCCAATTAGAACTCGAACTTACAGAACCGACCAAAAACTACTCAGTACTAAACAACGGATTTTTAGAATATTAGGATAAATATGACAAAATCAAATATACAACTGTTGGTTAAATTGTTATTTTATATTTCCTATATATACCTTATTTAACTGGACTTAAGACCCTCAGCTGCTCCAGCTAATCCAAATTTCGCATAATTTTAATTATGCGGTAATTTCTCAATAATAAAAATAAAAAAAAACACTGGACTTTGTGAAGTATAAAAGTTTCGGTTAACGATAAAAACAACATTTAAATAAATTTGGAATAAATATTTTAAACTCGTTTTTTAGCTCTTTAATTTTCTATTTAATTTTCTTTTTTTTCTGTTTTCTTTGTCTTTTCTTATCTTAGTAAAAAAAAAAAAAAAAAGTTTATTTGAGGTATTCAATTGAAAGCCTAAATAGCCACGGTTTTGAAATATTTTCAGGGCAAGGTTGCTTTTGTTTGTTAACGGTGTTCAAAAATGTCCTAAACTGAATTATTTATAATTTGAGGTTTGAAATAGTTGCTTTCGGGAAGATATACGAAATGTTTGCAGTTTTCATTGTAAAGAATTTGTGCAAAAACTTCCAAATTGGGATGTGACAGGTTTTCAGAAGACACTGCATTTCGGTGTGGTGTCATACAATCGTAATAAGATCCTTCTGAAAGTTTCCCCTCTTTCCCAACTGCTGCTCGCTGCAGCAGCAATTAAACCTGGTCATAGGAAAGAAATCAAGGTTTTTGCAGCGTTTCCTTGCTTTGATGTTGTTTGCTGAACTTGGAGTACAGATTTCCACTCGAGCAAACTACTCGAAGTGGCCTCGCTGAACTCCAATCGATTGCAGTCCGGCAAAAAGAAAAGTTCACACATCAAGCAGCGCCAAAGTTCGCCAAGTGGCCCCAACAAAACTATGCGCCTCTTGTATTGCACATATAGAGAGGGCCAATCACCAGGGGGGAAATCGGGGAATGTATACGTGAATCAGAGAATGATCGCGAAGAGTTGAGCAAAAACTCGATGACCATGATGATGATGCCGCGATGGTAATGATATAAGAACAAAAGCCTTTCAAATGATATAAAGTCCAGGCAAGTGCAAGTTGTGACGAGGTATCTGGGTGGAGTCGACCAAGCAGATGAGCTGAGTATGCCTGGCAAACTATGACCCCAGCGCCTCAGCGACCCCACCTACACACCCCACTATGTCCCCCCCTAACCACCACCACCCCGTTGCTCTTCATGCAGAGGAGCAAGAAATCGGTTGAGGGCCGACCGTCGACGACGGCGACGATTATGCGCCGGCTTGGCCTCACTTGTATACAATGGCGGGTTATCAAGTCCAAACAGCGGCCCAACCACTGAGCCCTTTCCCCCTTTCGTGCACTGGAAATAATGGGTATGCAGCTGCTCGAATGTGGATCGAGAAGAAATTCGTCTCATTCCAGAAAACTTTTCCAAGGATGGTTTATGATTAAGGGTCCAGTTCCAATATAGTAGTTCTAAATGCAGTTCTTAATATATTTCCGCATGTGGTTGCATACTACAGATTCAGATATTTAGGATTGTTATGGTTAAGTTGCCCACACACACCAGGAATCCCAAGAAGCGAATGCGAATTATGTTCCTTTGGTATAAAGTCATGTTGTTAGTTGATAGATAGATATAGATCGAGCCTGGGAGGGTTAAATAATATCATATCAAATCATACTAATAATAAAAAAATAAATATTATTTATGTTCTTGAGTGCCAGAACTCTTATAGTTCAAAGTATGAAAAAGTATCTGGAAGTGGATTGATATCTTTATATTACAAACCAGTATCATGTCTGAAAGCTCTGTTTGGTTTCAGTTACATTTAAAATAATGTAATGTATGTTGTAATTTGGCAATTGCCCTATACAATGTGTTATTTGGACAGAGCCTTTGGAATATGCGTTCAAATATGTGCATTTTGTAAGCTGATATTCCTGAATACTTGGCGACTACAGTGTTAAGATCTATAAACACATTAATCCGGACAATGGGCCTGTTTTTGCGAGTGTGGGTCGGGTCCGAGTGGTTGCTATGTGGGCTATTGGATGGTGGGGTTTTGGGATGCGGGTGTTTTCTTTTGGAGGGAGGAGGAAGGCAGGGAGGAGGACGAGACTCGCTCAAGCATCGCTTTTGCTTATCACAAGCCTATTGAGCGGCTCTAGTTGTTGTTTTTGTAGTCCGACGATGCAGGGGGAGGGGGATGAGGAGGAAGGGTTGGGTGGGGGTGGTGCAAGGCGGCTTATTGCCCCTCTCCGCCCCCGTTCGCTGCGCCTCACTCACACAGTTACAGATAGCGTAATCAGGGTATTTCCGTGCTGTGATTTTTATATTTTTCAATTTGTTTCCTTTTTTTCTGTTTTTTTTTCTGTTATTTGCCCCATTCCCCATTTCATTTCACTCAGGGAGTTTTCAGATTTTTCCCTGCATTCATTTTCCACTTCTTAATTTCTCTTCAGTGCTTAAATGAGTCGCTGGCGAGGGGTGGGTGGAAGTTGTAAGGCCAAGAAAACCAACCCCCTGGGTGGGAAAAAGGCGAAAATTTACTCAAGAAAATCAGAAGAAATGTAAAACAACTGGACAGGCATTTTTATTTCATTTCATTGCTTCTCCTTTATTTGTTGCTTTATTGTTGTTGCTGGCATTGCCTCACCATTTTTTAAGGGTGCTACTTTTTGTCTCCCTCGCCGCCTTCTTTTCTCTATAGCTTTTCTTTGCCCCCTCCGCCCTCTCCTGTTTTTTAATCGATCGGATTGGCGAGCGTTGCGGCGCAGCCAGAACATCAATCACAGTCAGCGGCAGGTCAGCAAAAGCAAAAGCAAGAGCAAAAAATAACCGAAAAAAGTCTCGCAATCCTGCAGTCAAATCAGATAATAGAAATAAATAAACTTCTAAGCTGAAATTATGGCAAAGGCAAACAGCTTAAAGTTCACCTCGATGCCTCCAGGTATGCTTCATCGTTTTTCCTACTGCCGCTGTCCGTGGAAAATTCATATTTTTGCTAGGGAAAAGTGCGTGGAAATGTCAGAAAAGTCAGGATTTATTTTTCGACCAAAAAGGATTTTCGTTTCTAGTGTAGACGCATTTGAATGGCACCTAATCTTTAGTGAAACATAATTCTACTTGATTAGATTAAATAACTCTTTCGTTGATGCATGCAACTGTTTAAGGTTAGTAGGTTGTACCTAACTGCAACATGGTGTAAATTTTGGATTTCATAACTATTTCGTTTAGTAATCAGTCCACGGATATCAGTCCTAGCCATTGCCAACAAGTAATAGGTGAAATCAATTGGATCCTTTGCACAATCGGATGTTGCAAATAACTTCATCCGATTCTCGTTTCGAAGGACTATTGTCCATTCTAGAAACTCCACAATACTATATCCCATGCATTGCACAATTCCCGTTTGGAATTCAAATTTCAAACGATTGCATTTATTTTTTCCCTACAAATACACTGGGACTCACCACCAATCACCACCCCCAACGATTTTCCCCCCGAAGCCCCCAACCCATGGCATTCATTGAACAATGCTATATAATTACATAAAAGTCAGCAGCTTGCTGCTTGGCTTGGAAGTGAAAAAAAAGTGGCGAGGAGAAGGAAACGGAAGAACTCTCCTTCTCATTGGTGCCAAATGGAAAAGTCGCTTGTTTTAATTTCTCTTTTTCCACATTTTTTTTTCCCGAAGCACACCCAAAAAACCAAAAAACAGAAGGGATAGAAACAAAACAACAGAGAAATCCGCAAGGAGGAAAATATTCTCCCAGTGCCGCCCACACAACTACTAAATAACCGATTTTTTTCGGGTACGTTTCCAACTCATCAGCAGTTTTTTGCTGCTGGATTTTTTTCCTTTGGCTTGGCTTTGGGTTTTTATTTCTCAACTAATCCCACACCTCCGAGGCACCGAACCTCCGAACCACCGGGCACACCCAGTGATTTCGTGATGCCTTTCCCTCCCCAAAAGTGTACATATATAGATATTTTTTGTTTTTTTTTGGACCGAACCTCTTCGTCTTCGTCCCTTTCTCGATTTTTTGTTGGCCACGTTTAAACTGGATTTGTTGTACTACAAAGATATAGATTACAATTGTTGTTGTCCCAAAATGGTATATAGTTGTTTGTTTGTATGGACGATGGTCTAGGGGCATATTATATAAAGAAAAGGTTTAAGTTTTGTTGTGCCTGTTCTGTTTTTTTTTTACTTCGCAGACCGTCCCATTTTCGCCGTGCTTCATTGGACAAGCCTCCTTCCCATTTTCCTCCTTTCGGTTATACAGTCGAGCCACCCCTTAAAAATCGGTCCTTTTATTGTTCCGAGGTCCTTGAATCGAACAAGCAAATCCTCAGCTTTGGGCATTCAATAAACTTGAACCCAATAACTTACCTGATAGTTCGCGATAACAATCTAAATTAATCCGGAGATGATACGTTCTTAATGAATGATGAATTATATTACTACTATGAACTACGTTGTTCTGCTTGGTAACAATGTTATAATCCCTAAATTGCGTTTGTATCGCATTATAATAATATGCATTGTAAATGTAGTGATATGTGAAATTTATAAAATTATTTGAAACAAATTCCTGCAAAACTATACAGCCTTTATATATTCTATGTTTCACACAAATGGCAAATATTTTGGGGCTATAAATCATCAATAAGAAAATCAAATACAGATATATGTAATATGTATATATATATACACTTCTCAACCTTACAATCAAGTATGTAAATGTGGCATAACGTAGCATCTAACAGTCATTCAAAGTCCTTCTATTTTTCTGTATTTCGCTTTTTTACGAAGTCCATCAATCTTTAATTCTTAGCCTGTATGAACGTAGTACATTTTATATTAATGGACCCTTCACTTGGAACACGCATAGCTTTAGGAAACAGGAAGTATTCGCTTTGAAGCGCCTAAATGTAGGCAATAAATGCTTGTGGGAATAAAAGTGGAGAATTATGAAAAACGAAAGCGTTATTTGAACCTGCGGCAATGTTTTTGAAGTAGTTGAATCAAAATAAAAGCCACGAGAGGGGCGAGAATCAAAAAGAGCTCACACATATTCCGCCAGGAAGAAAGCACAAAGCGGAGGCGCGGAGAAGAAACACAAACACAAAGCAAAGAAGACGGCGACGGAGACGGAGACGGCGAACTCCTCATGTGACCGAGTAATAAAATAGCGACGTTGCGCACAATGTAAATAAAAGTAAAGTGTGAAAGCGGCCAAAGCCAAAGGGGGGAAGAAGAATAACAAAAAGCGAAACGGCAAGCCAAGGCCACATAACATAACATAAAATAATAATAAAAATGCCGGCCGCTTTAAGCGGCTGATTTCTGTTCCCGTCTATCCGCCATCTCTTCATCTCCTCTTCTTTTCCCCCTTTTATTGTCCTCCACCTCCCCCGCAAGCACACACATACACACACACACGCGCGCGCGGATTTTCTATCGTCGCGTACTATTTTCGTCAGTCAGCTGCTGCGAGTCCCGTTACTTACTTCAGTTGCCCTCTCGCTTCTTTTGCCTCCTCCGGTGCTTCGCCTTCTTTGAGCACCTCGTGCAAGCTCTCATATGTTTTTCCGCCGTCTGCTTTCCGCCACTTTTCCCCCGCCTTTATTATGTATTTTGATAATACTACCCCAAACACCAACTTCTCGGCAGCAGCGAATTTGTTTTTTTTTCCATTTCATTTTTCCGTCTTCCTTCTTCACGTATGCTAACTTTTCTTCTCTTGCCGCATTTTTCCTGCTTGTACTTAAAGGGGCCTTTAAAGCTTCAATTTTTCGCACTGGAAAATGTGCTGCATTTGTAGACTGACTTTAAACTGCCAATTTCTCTGCTTACAAACTTAACAAAGTATTACTGAATTTAAACATCATTTTCATTTGGCAATTTAACTTATGATTGAAGTATATTTCTTCTCTTTAGGAGTTTAACATTTTGCTGTACCTTTTCACACTTTTCTTACTTTACTGCCACTTTAAGTGAGGAAAATGAGGATATCCTTTTTAAGGTAGAATTTTTTTTATAAAGGAAGGAAACTTTTGAATAAGTGGATAATATTTCAGTATTTTGCTTGCTACAAGTACTACTTGCTACTATATTTTCTGACTCATCAAGTTAAATTTGTAATTTTTATTTATTGATTGACCATTGTTCAAAACGTTAACTTGGTAGACAAAAATAGGTAGTTGTTATCCAGTTTGTATAAGATTTAATCACAAGGGATAAAAACTTGTTCGCTCGAAATGTAAACCAAAGTACACAATTAGCATTGGAGTATTTTTTTATATTTGGAAAGCCAAGCAGCAGCTCTTTCTAGCATTTGATATGTCCAAATTTTCCTGTTTTCTTTGCCAAGTTTTCTTTTCTCACCGCAACATTTTTTCGTTTATCCTTGCTCTGCAGTCAAATTAAAAATATGTGGTCTACTTTTGGGTGGCATGCAGCAGCAAAATGGCCAACAACAAGCGTATTATTATTGGTAGCAGCCAACGAAAAAAAATGGACAAAATTTCAGACCCAAAGAGAAATGAAGCAGGAAGAAAGTGGTCGGAGAAAGGGGTTGGAAAATTCACGAAGCAAGCACAAAGCAAATTTTGAAGAATTTTTAATTAAAATGCAAGGCAGCTTTTATATGGTTGTTGCTGCTGCTGCTGCTGTTGTAATTCTGTAAACTAAACAAAGAAAATCGGGGAAGGTGAGAGAAAATGCTGCGGTTTTTGGCCACGAGCAGAGCGCGTAAAAGTAGTTAGTAAATTGCAAAACATAGAGACAGAAACAAAAAATACGAAAAAGAGAAAGATATGTGCACACCTGGAATATAGAGATGCATGTGTGTGCATATGTGCACGTTGAAGCCCCAAGCACGTAACCGGAAGTTCACGCAGGCAAAAGTCCACCGCGGAAACGAAGCTCAACCAGAGAGGGAGAGGGAGGGCAAAAAAAGTAGGAAAATCGCCGAATCCGAGAAAGCAAGAGGGGAAAAGTCTAGGCCGGACCCTGTACTCTGGACCCTGGCATTTAAGCCAACATCATTCACAAACATCGGGCCCCATAAGGGACAATTCTCCAGGCTCTATACTCTCTACTTTTTTTAAACCCCTTTTCCTCCTCTGACATTTCATTTCCGTAACTCAAATGCTGCCCTGTGTCCCTGTATATGGATGTTTCTTTGTATCTGTGTGTGGAGACAGTTTATAGCCCAAGCGAATCTTCATTTACTTCCGCGCCGCAGCATTCTACGGCTGCTCCTTCGCCGCTTTTTGTTTTAGTTTTTCCCCACTTTTTTGTTCGTCTTCTATTTTTCTTTTTTTTGCTTTATCCCGCAGCAGTGGCAGCATGCAAAGTGCAATTTTCCCGCTCCCTGAGCTAACTATGCTGGGCCTTAGTTGGGGAAATGCCATCATCATCATCATCATCAGCAGCAGCAGCAACACAAGCGGCAGCTGGGCCAGCTTGCATCCTATTCCCCAGCACAGCGGGAAAATCTAAACGAAATTGCTCGTCAATACCAAGGGTTTCTATTCTCACAACAGACAATGTGTGATGGGAGCGAAGTTTCCCGATTTTAATGGATTATTATGATCAACACTTAGTTGGGTTCCTTTAAAAGCTCAATACATCAATCATTGGTGTTTTCTGTTCTCTTTACAAATGTCTTCAAGTATGCATTAAATAGAAACAAGTTGTCTCTAGTACTTCTCACAGAATTGTTGGCATACTTTTAAACACTTCGAGGCTTGTATGTCTTTTGTTAGATTTGCTAGATTGATTCAATTTAGCCTGGCCAAAAGCGCAATCTTTCAAAGCTATTTAAAGCGATTTTTGCAGTGCAGTCGTTGTTCATCTTTAGACACACACCCAAGCGGGCACACACCAGCTGACAATCAATGTTTGGTTTAGCAGAAATTTTTCCTTTGCAATTTTTGTTGCAGCAAACTTGAGGGTAAAACAAAACATTGCCAAAGCAACAAAGACAAACACAACCAGGAAAAAATGAAGAGCATTGGAAATGGTTAGAATGAAAGAAAGTCGAAAGAGAGAGAGCGCGGGCGAAAAAAAATGAAATTAATTTCTTTTGTGCTCCGTCGACGACGTCGCAGTCGTAGTAGTAGTAGTAGTAGTGGTAGTAGTGGTAGTGGTAGTGTCGTCCCAGTGAAACCACCCAGGATCCCTGCTCCCAAGTCCCCCAGATCCGCGCCAGAAACCGAAACAGAGCCAGGGCCCAACTCAATGTTCATTTCCGGCAGTCAAACTGCGCGTCCTGCCTGGAACTCCCCAATCCAATCCTTCCCGTTCACTGCTGTCCTGTCCCCATCAGGACTCCGCTTGCTGTTTGTTCCCGCTTCACCCAACAAACCAACGAAGCTCACGTCATTCCACCTGCACTAGAAAAAAAGAATCCTTTGTAGTTCAACCGATTGCTAATCACAACATCTTAAAAATTTATATTAATCTAGGTTCATTTTTATAAAATCAATTTTTATCCGAGCTGCTGCGTTCTTAGTGTGCCCAAACTTGAAACTGTATCAAAAATCAGGACTTGAATTAGATCCGATTAAATTTGTATTGCTTAAATAACGACAAAGTAATTGCTGCAAGGTCACACAGGACTTTTAGAGTGACCAACAGCTAAAAGTATGCATTATGCAAATGGAAAATATTTTCAGTATGAAATATGCAGAGGGAGGTAGCTTTGTTCTATGTGTATCTGCAAGTTGCGGCAGGTTGCTCAGGTGGCCTTTTTTCGGGCTGTTTCGGTGCCTCGAGTTTTGAGTTTGAGTTAGTGGCATCTTGCGTCCCCCGGAGCATACTTCATTCCCCCGCCGCCGTCCTGCGTCTCTGCTTCCCACTTTTTTTCATAGTTCAACAATGTCCTTTTTTTCTGCACCATACCAGCATCAGGACCAGGAGGCTGGGGAGTCAGGAGCGTGAGGAGCATTCTTCTTGGCGTTTGTTCATTTGCCGCAACTGTAGCCAGGCGGCAATGGCATGGAAGGAGTTTTTGGAGTTGCTGGCGGGAAGGCGTGGCAGGTTGAAGGAGGGAATGGGGTACATAAGCCGCACATGCAACGCTCTACTTCGACGTTTCTTTGTTTTGCCATTTCTTCTAGCCCATACCCTATACCCTAGCCATACTGCAGCTTGGGGTATGTATGACAAGTGAGAAAAAAAAACGAACTGAGAGGAGAGGTCGAGCGACAATTTATTGATAAAACAATCTATATCCTTGTGCTGTAAACGCTTTTGGGAACTGGCCAATATATTATCTCAATAAGTTAACTATTGCTGAGCAGTAGCATCCTAAAGCAACAAATTACCAGCTAGCTGTCATCCTTTTTACTTAAAGGTTAAGTTTTTCGCGATCCAGCATCTTTTATCTGCAATACTGTAGATTTTTGAAGATATCGCGATTTAGTCGTCTGTGACTTTCATTCTAGAACTCTTGAGAGTGGCGCATTTCCGCCAGGATATTTCCCCCTCGCCTTCGTTCTTTTCGCACTCGAGCACTCTATCCTCTATGCTAATGAAGCCTCTTCTTTGCGTTCCCACTCCGTTTTCTTTTTTGTATTTTTCTGTATTTTAAAGGTTGTGTGTGTCTGTGTGTGTCTGGCAGGCAGGCAGGCAGTGCCATCATCATGGTTTCAATGGTCGTCCAAGAGCTCTACGCCTAGCTCATGCCATTTGGCTCCTCTGTTAATCCCTGCCACTAAAGACCACTGCCCCAGACTAAGACCCAAAACCCCGAGCCCCATCCAGCTGCAGCACATTCGTAGTCCAAGGACCAGGCAATTCCTGCGCAGGCTCAGCTGTGTCCTTCCGCTACCCATTGCCCATCGCCTGGTTTTCGGACCACCCACCCATCCACTCCTGGCATTTCTTGTTCTTGCAGTGCAATCTGCACGCCTTGTTGCGGTATTAGTTTGCTTTACGTGATTTCGTTGCATTTTTTCTGCTACTCCACCTCAACGGACCCGTGGCCCCATGGCCCCACTGCCCCATAGCCCCACCCACTCTCACATTTCCTTTGGCGTCCTGTGTGGAAAACCCCATAGATTTAATTACAGTTTTCCTCTCGCAGATAATCGAATTTTTTCTGCCTTTGCTTGGCTCTCTACGCAATCTCCCAACACCACGCCCTTTGGCCTGTCCATTTGGTTTGTGCAACTTCCTTTTAATCTGCATGTCGATTTCCTTTGCACAGATTTTTCCTTTTTCCCACACAGCGCAGCTTCTACACACCCTGGGCATTCCTTTTCCTTCAATTTCCCCAGCTTTCTTTTGCAGTTCTTGCAGCTTCGTTCCTTGCCGGCGCCAAGTTCGCATATAAATTTTCAGTTCAGTTGTAATTAAAAATTGCTTTTGAGGCTTCGGGATTCTTACTCCAAATTAGTTTCTCTGCCTCTAAAAATATCATTTCTTTTCTGGGGCTACAAAGAGCGCTAGCTTTGAAGCCTGCTATTGACTAGCCAAACACTTTGAGAACGGAAAATGAAACCATTTTCCATCTCGCTCGGGTGAAAACTCATTTCAAATCTATAAACATTTGCACTAATTAGCCGTAAGCAGTTCGTAAGCCAGAGACCTGAAAAACCTCTTACTAATGACCTCAATTTTACACTCTATCTTTCTCTTTGCAGGTAAGCCAAGTCGTGACAATGTAATGCCCAGCAAATATTCAAAAAAATACAAAACAAAACACGAAATAAAAGTAAAGCCAACAAATGAACTGTAAGTTTCACTCATCGATGGCCAGCGGCGGATACGACTAAAATTGAATCCAATATGAGCCAAGCTGCCAAGCTGCCAAGCTGCTGAGCCAGAGCAAATATTTTCGATAAATGCGCAAAAATGCAAGCTGAATCACAATGCAGCCAACGAGCTGAGATATTGTTTTTCGATCGCGAGAGGTCGAATTTGGAATACATTTCGTTTTGGGGTATGAAGATATTCAGTGAACGATAAAGTTACTTAACTTGAGCTTAAGAGGTGGTACTACAAGTCCTTAGCGATTTAATGCAGCAACATTCATTCATAGAGATTAGTTACCAATCTTAAAGTAGTTAATATACTACAGTTGGCATCATAGATAGAAGTATCTAGATATTAATGTAACCAGTAGGTTAAATCACATTCACTTTATTGAAGCAAGCAGTTCTACGCTTCTTTTTTCCACCCCGGAAAGTGTATAGCCAAAACTCCATTGAGGAAACAACGAAATTCGTGTCAAAACTAAAAATCGCAGACGTACAAAATAAAAACGAAAGCAGCTGGAACGCCGCGCTGGGGTCTGCTACGATCCATCCACTCCCAAAAAACCACAGATGTACAAACCTACATATATGGGCGATACTGTGTATATATTTTCTTATATATATTTATTTAAATGTATATATACGGTGTACAGTGGAGATTTACCTGTTGAACGAACGCTGGACTAAATCCGAGGCATTCACTTCATGGGCGTGGCATATCCCCAACCCTCCGACCCTTGCCCCAAAAGTGGTTTGCGGTGGTGTGTGTGAGTGTGGCCGTGGTGACTTGATATTTGTTGTTTGCATGATCAGTTTGGCGTTTTCCAGGAACCGGCGATTGCATTTTAGCTCCCGAACATGTGTACTTGGTTCTGTTTGTTTGCCAGCCGACTGCCGGAGTGACGGACTGACTGACTGACCAAAGACCAAAGAAAAAGAGCGAAATCCCCAAACTGTGGCAAGGTCCCAAAGGCAGGCGCCTCTGGGAGACTTCTGCTTGTTCCCACATCACGTTTACACGATGTGCTAATTGAGTTAGTATGCATGATGCCAAAAAAATAAGAGAAACAGACGGACAATCACACGTAGATACATTTTCAGGTGGTGCTGCTCCGGGGGTTTCGAAACGATCCGTGGCTGGTTAAATTGTGTCTAGTTAGCAAGATTGGGTGGAATATAACACCAGCAGCACAGAAAATGCAAAAATTAAGGGCCATTACACACGGCTCGATTTCGGTTTCGATACGTATTCTGTATCGTTTTTTGTTTTTTTTTCGCTTGCCATATGGCATCGAAAACCGATAATTACCGCCACCATACAAAAGTATCTGTATGGCTTGGATCTGTATCTGTATCTGTGTGCCGGGTATCTGCCCCAGTATGTGAATGTATGTATGTGTGTGTGTGCCTACCTGCAGCAGAAGCCTCACAAGAGACAAAACTGGACAAATGCCACCGTACCACAGCGCATACCCCACCCTACCCCTCCGCACATCGCTTCAAAACACCATACAACACAACACTCATAGTCAACAAATTACTCACGCGCAAAAATCGCCATTCGTTATTGTTTGTTGTTTTGTTAGTGGTTGTTCTTGCTGTTTTGTTGTTGTTGTCGTCGAGTATTTTTCCACATACAATTTCATTGTATGACGTATGCTTTCTTGCCGCTTATGTGTCTGCGTTCCATATGCATAAACGCCTGGCCGTTTTTTATTTCCCCACGTTACCTGTATGCGGGCAGTGCGATTAGGGTGACCCACAACGCATACTCAAAATTCCTCAATATTTGGTGACCCTAATTATGTGTAGGATAAGTACAAGAGGGCGTTGCAACATCAGAGTTAGTCGCTTTCATGCACCTTAAAAATCAGTTTCCTCTGAGCTACAAGAGATATTTTCCGATAGGATCTTAAATTTCTCAAGATTCTGATATTCCGATATTTCGCTAAGATCACATTTCGCAGATCATTAAGAAAACCTGGGCGCGCACTACATGCATTCTTGGGCCTCTTGAGTTCTGAAAACAATTTTCTATTTGACTTCATTAGCACAGATTGTAAACCCGGCTTATGGCAGCCACACTTTCCATTGTCTGCTGAGCGGCATTATCCCGAAGTCAATTTATTTGCCATAAGGTGAGGCACCCCAATGCGCTGCCTTTTCGCGTGTTTGTGTGAGTCGTATTAGTATTCCGTTCGACGAGTGTGTGTATGTGTGCGCATTTAAGCCGCAAAAACCAAGTCGACGCCGCTCCGTCGCTTCTGCCGCCGGCTAATTCAGCAGAGGCGACAGCAACAACAACTAAATGGGAAAATAAAAGCAACTACTTACTATGGAAAAGTCAACAATAACAGCAGAAACACTGAAGCAACAAAAACAACAGTAACAGAAGAAACATTAACATTAATACGGCAACATTAAATTAAATAACAGTAGAGTGTGTATAGCAACATAGTGATCAGCATAAGCAACAAGATCTCCATTAGCCATGACGACTGCAACATTAGCAGCAGCAGTGATAAATTTGGCAACATTATAAAGCAACATCAGCAAGAGCAACATCATTAGCAGAAACTACAATGTAACAGCAGTAGAAGCAAGAGAGGTGATTCATTCTACCAATTCGCGTAACAGTAATATCAGTAGCAGCATGGGCAACCATAGCAATAGCACTAGCAACATTGAGCTTATTGACAGCAGAAACAATATGAAACACAGAAGCAACATCCCTAACAGAAGCTTAACATCCCATCCGAAGAGTCAACGGTAACAGCAGCAACATCACGGGTTACAACAGCAACATGAGCGGCCTTAACAGCAGCAGCAACAACAAGAGCCAGAGCAACAAGAACAACAACCGGCATGTGAGCAGCGGTCTACCTGTTCGCCGAGGTTGGACACATTTTCTTTGCTTACCTAAGGGACACGCACGCACACAGATGCAGTTCACTCTACCTGTGCACAAATCACACGAATACTTGTGCCAAAAAGAGAAGAGGATCGCTGTCGGCGGCAGTTGTGTGCTCTCTCGTTCGCACCTGTGCGCCGGTGCCAAGCCAAGCTGAACGGGCCACGCTAAGCTGAGCCGTCGTTGTTGTTGTTGCCGCTCCGCCGGCGGCGTTAACCACACGACGTCGACGACGCTGGCAGCGCAGAAAAGAAACCGAACCGAGCGAGCGAGCAGGGGCGACGTTGAAAGTCTTCGGTTCGGTCGGTCGGTTCTCTGGATATTCAGCAGAGCGGTCTACAGGTAAAGCGGGCCAAAAGCAACAACAACAACAAGAAGAACAACAACAGCTACAAGAGCAACAACAGCAAGCAGCGGCGGCGACGTCAGGCAGCAGCGGCAGCGGCGTCAAAACTTGGGTTTTGGAATTTTTTCTTGCTCTTCTTTGGTTTCAGTTCAGTTCGATTTTTATGCACAGTCGCAACGTTACCTTACCTGTGCGCTTCGCTTTTGTTTTCTCTTCGTTTTCTCGTCTCGTCTTCGCCGCCGAAACATGTGGGTTCCGTTTTCGATTCGTTTCCACCTTTAGTACATATATCAATTAAAAAGAAACGAATATTTCCAAAACGTCGCGAAAATACGCGCAAGAAGTGCAGCAAAAGCAAATGTACTGAAAGCAAGAAGGAGGAATACGTTCTTCTGAAAAAATACCATCACGAGAAAGAAAGAAAAAGTTGTTTCGTACAAGGAAGCTTAAGTAAGAAAGAGCAAAGGATACCGCCAAATAACAGGAGTTAATCCAAAACAAATACTAAAATACCAAAACCCAAAAAATACCAAACTTGCAGTGACAGCGAAAAGCAAAAGTTGCAACGCCAACAAAGAGAGCAAAGAAAGTAAGTTGATCGGTTTTACATGAATTCGGCACACTTATTGCGGGCAATCAGACTTCTTAGCGGATTAGTTTTCGGTGCTACCAAGATTCTGGGTGGGTTATGTGGTAAGAGGTGAAGTAAGGTTAAATCTAGCCCATAGACTGACCGACCCCTCCCTTTGAACACTTGCTCGATGGATGGTCACCGGATGTCTGTTTGTTCGGACTTAATGGGCTTATGTGTCGGCCATTTTGTATGCCCTGTCATTAGTTGAACGTTTCTCTCGCTCGACGTCTGGATTTGTCTTTCTGTCGGTGTACGAGTGTGTGTGTCTGCGACACTGCGACAGTGTGTGTGTGCTCAAGTGCGAGTGTGTGTGTGTTTGTGCCTGGGCTGCCTCAATTATTGATTGATTAATTATTGCTGACGCGTATGTGACTTCGCCGCGACGACGACCCTTTGCAAACCGGTTCGTTGACGCCTCTGTTTTGTGCCTGCGTGTGGCACTCTCTCTTTTTGTGCCCCCACGGCCATCTCTCCCTCCTCCGCCCCCCAGCACCCAATTCGGGTCCAATCTGACCATCAATCCTCCACTATAATCCAATTGCCGATCATCGATTTATGGACAAGAGCCGTTTCTGTACAGACAAAGAAAAACTTAAGTTGCGCATGCGCTTGTGACCTCTGACATCCAATACTTTTTGGACTGGGTTCTGGCTGATCCCTTGAGCGGACAGATTTCTTGAGCGGACAGATTGAGCGGGCATTTCAATTATCTAAGATATGAACACATAACTAAGACCTTGATCTTTAAGAATAACTTACATATTGGACGAAGGAAGAATTTTCCTTACGGACAAGCCATCCGCGGACAAATCCTATAATCAAAGTCTATCGACTGTCCGTCTAAAGAATCGTTCAGTGTATTTAGCCCCAGCGATCCATGTGCCACATATCCAATGTATTGGCACCTCTGCAACTCGGAGGCTTCAACCCCAACGCTACTTCTTGGTACATTTGCAATTAACACTTCGGTGTACGTGCTTGGTTTGATTTCGGTTTCGCTTTGCTGCCACTGCTGCTGATGCTGATGCCTAATCAGCATCCATTCACGGGTGCAGCAAGAGCCATGGATATACAGATATATAGATACAGCATCCATCCAAAGTCGGGGCTCAAGTTGGCGGTAGCCACAAAGCTAATCAGCGTGCAGCGGCAGTGGCAGTGGCAGCAGCAGCAGCGACTTTCTCGTTATTTTTACTTACTTCCCTCCGCCTCAGTTCGGTTTGTAATTATTGTTTTATAATAAACTTATTAGTGCAAAGTCGCCAGCATCATCTCCCCTAATGCGTTTCTGTCTTGTTTGTTCGTGCCTCAGCTTCGGTTTCGGCTTGGCTTAGTGCTTTAGACCAAATTCAATTAAGAAATCGAGTGCAGATAAATGTGTATATATATATACGTATATCACCGGGTGTGTGCTATATCTTTAGCCCCGCACGCACTTGTTATGTGTTCACATTCTATTTCTCAATGGGGTCTGCAACAGAAATTGCTGCTGCCACTTCTGCCACAGATGCTGCTCTTGTAATGCCACTGTATCTTTCAGTTTAATATGTTGGCCACTTTGCTGTCCAGTTGAAGTGATTGATTTGGCCATTTCGAATCTGAGAAAGCTAATTACACGAGAGGATTTATAAAAGTGTTCCTATCATTCTGCGAGTATTAATTCCTTTGCACATAACAAACGAATTTCTTATATGATCACATTTTAAGTGGCACCATTATTTCTGTTGATGGTTAGAATGCTTAGGTTTCGTTTAGGGCTCGTATTCTCCTTCCCCAACCAGAATTTCAAAACCCTTTTCACTTGTCCACCAACCATTAAGCAATTCAGTTCAAAGAACTTTGTAGACCAATCCACGAAAACTTAATGATGGCACCCAAAGCGAACTGCCCCTATATTATATTTCAATATTCATATTTTTTTCGTCTTGCCTCGAACCAAAAATGAGCTCATCTCGCAGCCATAAACCAATGAAAGTATTAAATAAAAACCAAATAAACAGCAAAAACGAAGCTCAGACTCAGTCCCCTCAATTCATTCATATTAAAGGCTTATGTAATCGTTTTACAATTTGCGATTTTCGTTGATTTCGTTCATTTCATTCGTTTCGGATGGCAGAGATTGTATAAGGTTTTAAGCAAGGCTTACGAAATGCTCGCCTGGACGACATTGTAATTAACACTAATTAATCACAAAGAGCTTGCAAAAATTATAACCGAAAAACATATGTGTATACGAGCAACAGCAAATCAATCTCCGCAGAAACTTGCCAAATACTAAAAGCCGAGTTTCTTCGAAATTTGATCAAAGGCCTTGAACTTAAGTTTTGGCCGGATGGAAAACCTCCTTCTGCCTCCCCTCCCTCCCCACAGCTTGTGCTTAAGATTGCCAAGAAGTTGGTGGGTCCGAGTTGTAGGCCTGAAAGCACCGACTACAATTATAATAATGAACCACGGAAGATTATGTTTACAGTGCGTCACATAAACGAATAGAGGTTTATGATGGGTTGAGGAATAATGGAAAAATGTTTAGGAATTGGTTTTTACAGGGTTGTAAACCTTATCAATGATCTCAGTTAAGATCTAAAACTGGAAGTTTGTCTGATTTTAAAATTAGTTCCCACATAATCATTGGTTTGCTCGAATTACTCACTTCAAGAACCTCATATTTCACCTAATATTCATGAAACGCACTGTTGGCAAGGCAATTTAATCATTTATTTCTATGATGATTATAATTTTTCTTCGGCCAGGCTCATTTTAGCCAATGGTTTCTCGCTCGGTGGCAACAAACTCATTAGACCTTGAAAATCCAGTGCGTGGACTTGGTTGAAAATTATAGCGAACACGGCGACATTGTTGCGCAAGTGCGTAGAATTAATTACCAAAAAAAAAAAACAACAAAAAAACGCACAAAACACAATTTCAAACCGAACCGAAAACCTCAAAAAGCGGGAAGTGAAATAGAAAGAGAACGTTTTGTGCTACGCTCCCATGACAATTAAGAATTATTTTTCATTTTTGTGGTTTCTTGGAGAAGGGCGTTATATACTCTTTAATAAAGAAATTACCAAACCATGTGCGGTGGAGTTACCAATGGTTTATGATCATACCATAGTTTTGGTATATTCGATATACTAATAGCAATTATATTACATTTAAAGCATTCAACAAAAATATATTTCTGAAACATTTTTCTATCTGATTGATGCAACTGTCTTCAATTGGGAGATTTCGGGTATTATGATTTCAAACTCTTTCCCACATTATAATGGTTTTCGGTATATGTCTTCTCCTAGTTACATCACCGCCTTATAGCTATAAATACCATGGGGTGACTCAAAATAAATTGAGCTCATTGACTTTACAATCTTCTTATGTGCAGGTGTATACGAGGGTTCAGTTTTGGTTAGTTATAAGAGGGTTGGTCAGTCTTTTGTGTTCCTCTGAAGTGACTCTTAGTTTTTTTTTGTACCGAATGCAACAGGTAGCAAAGCAGGTAGAACATAAAATTTTCCCTTTCGCGGCAACCTGAGACCATTAGATTTGGCCAACGCAGAAGAACCTGTTTAATGGAACACGTTTTCTTATTTGGCCCTCTGCTCCTTGTTATTATTATTATCTCTTTTGGCTTGAACAGAGTAACAAAGAAAGATACAGAGAGTGTGAGAGAGAAAGAGAGAGGGGTGAGGAGTGAGCGAAATAGAGACCTTGACCTTGTCTTTGACTTTGTCAGTCTGCTGCTTTGGTTCTTCCTTTTTCCACTGGCTGCGCTCTTCCTTTTTCTTCTCCTTTTCGCTGTCTGCTCCATTTCTTGCATAATTTATGTCCGTAAATCTAGGCTAGACATTGCACACACATACAAACACACACATGAGCGGGTTAGGCAGGGAGGACAAGCTGAGAGGGGAGGGGGCTAAGTAGACCGTTATCAAACTGGCTTTTACTGCACATTACGCGCACGTCGTCTCCTTCTTCTCCTTATTCTCCTTTGGCTTGCCTCCTTCTTTGGCACATTTTCAAATGTTTGCCTTTTGATTAAATTTTATGTTCACACACACACACACACACACTGACTCCTTTCGGTAAGAAGAAGATAGCGAAGCGGACGACGCTATAAAACTTACCTACATTTTGTTACTCGAGTTATTCCTGATTGTTGGGGATTTTCCCCCACCCTTTTCGTTTTGGAAACGAGTTTTCCTACACTTGCTTTTCACATCTCCTTTTCAGCGTGTTTGTGTGTGTGTTTGTATGTTGCCATCAAACAGGTCGCGTTTTCTTTTGCCGTCTTGCTTCTTCTACTTTTACTTATTTTTCGTGCCCCCCGCGCCACTCTCCCCCGCCGTCGTCTTCCTCCTCTTCGTACTCTCCTTCTTTGGCTTACATATGTGTGTCTGTTTACCTTGGCATACGTCCTTGAAGATTTGTCTTATATTTTGTTGCTGCTTTTGCGCCGTTTCTTGGTCTTTATAGGTTTTTGTGTCGTCACTTTGGCGCTTTTCATCTCGTTTTTGACACTTGCCGCTGCTTCGCCGGGTTTCCTTTTGCATTTGCTTCGCTTTCTTCACATTCCGCTCCCTTCCCCCCCGTTGGCGCCATATTCGTCGTCTTCATCGTCTTCTTGGGGAAATCCTTTGTAGCCAATTTGCTTCTCGCTTTTGCGCTCTTATGTGTTCATTCACTCCGACTTTACGCTTGATTACTCAATTGTGGCCCAAAGAATTAAACAACAAACGCTACAAAATGAGTGTACTTTGCCGGTTCGCCGGATACTGGAAAAAAAACTACTGGTTAAAACAACAACGCCAACTGAAACCCGATTAAAAATGACTAGCTCAAATTGGTTTATATTCTAGTATATATTTTCGTGGTTGTAAGTTCTTAAAGATTATTCGTTAAAGCTGTCAATTCATAGTTTTAGAATCTTTGTTTTCAATTATTTCTAAAAAAAAGTTACAAATCATTTAAATCCACCTTATCTATAGATCAAAATGATTTATTAAACTTTACAGTGTTCTGTGACCTTTCATAAGTAATCCAAATCGCACTTCATATATACAAATTATTTTGGAAACCCAACCAATGATGGCTTAAACAAGGTTTACTTATATCAAGTATAACAAATAAGGTCAATGGGTATATCCTGTTTATATTAAGGAAAATTCCTAATGGATTACAATATTTGCTAATAAAGCTTAGTTAAACATTTGTTTTATTAAATACTTATCGAAAGAGTATTTCGGTTTCTTGGTTTTAGAAAACCCCATGTAAGCCAACACTTAGTTGCGCTCTCTTTGACTCCCTGGCCACCGTCTCTTTCTGCCCGCATTAGAGCCCCTTTGAAGAACCAGTATCGTTCTGCTCCCCTTGCTGCTGGCGTCTTCTGCTGAATCGCCTTCAAGTTGGGCTTACTTGGCTGGCTGCCTATTATTAACTCTACTGTGCTCGGCCTGCTCTTCTTTTATGGCCCGGTCCGACTTGGCCTGGCCATAACCATGACTTGGCCCGTCTTTAGCTTTGGCTAGAGCTTCAGGCTTTGGCTCTGGCTTTGACTTGGGCTCTTTGAGGTCAACAAACAGCTGGGAAAACGGCGCGTCAAAGTATTTCTTTCTCGTGTTTTTCGTATTTTTCTCGTATTTTTGTGGTTTGCTGCTGAAGTCATGCGTGCCGCCCTGCACCTCCCCCCTGTTGCCCGCGGTCGGTTTCTTGCCGGCAATTGGAAACCAGTTTCTTGTCTCACCAATCGTCAGTCAGCCAAAAATTAAGTTTCTCAGCTCATGTCCGACTTGAGCCGGCATTTTCTTGTTTGTAAGTTTGGTTCGCACGTTTTTTTTATTATTTTTTTTTAGCCTTTTGTTTCTCACACAAAATGCTTCCGCTCAGCTTGTTAGAGCTTTATTGAAAGATCTTGCACAAGTGGGATAATATCAATTCTCTCGTATCGGTGAGGAACTTGAAAAATGGTTTTCGAAAACGGATGTCTGCGTGCTGTACGTTTTTTCGTCGGTTTTTGATCTTTTTAAAAATATATCTCTTGTGGGCACCGAAAATGATTTGGTGTGCCAAATGGCCCAAGTGGATGACTTTTGCTCCTGCTCCCTCGTTTACCCCCCTCCCCCCTTCCTCCCCTCTGCACACCCCTCTGTGCGCCGTTTCGCACACGAAATGAATTTCAATTTGTTTTATTTCGATCCGCCTGTGCATGTGTGTATACAAATGTACATATGTATATGCATGTAGAGCGGTCCGATACAGATAAAGATATATTTGTACTGTACATAACCTTATATTTGGGGTACCCACAAATACACACGGATATCTGTATGTAAGAGAAGAGCGTACGCTTGTTTCCCAATTTATTGTATACCCTCGCTGATTTCGGGTTAAAAGGTTTCGCATCCTTAAAGAGAAGTTATTGGAGTGGTTCTATTGAAAAAAAAAGAAAACTTATGAACAGAGAGTTATTATATGTAGGAAAATGTGTAAAATGAGTATCATTACCGCATATTAACCTATTCAGCAAATGCAATCGAGCAGGGCAAACAACGATTTGCAATTGAGTTGTCCCACATTTCCTGCCTCTTAATTTGGGATCCCAACTCCCTTGGCACCAGAAGATGAATGGATTAAGTGGTTGTACACCCCCAAGTGTATTCCAATTTCGGCTTGCCAATATTTGGCTGATTTTATTGTGTTTTTTTTGCTTTGGTGTCTGGGATTGGGATTCCGAGTGGAGCTGGTACGGGTACTGGTGGTGTTGGTGCTGGTGGGACTGATGGGCCCGAGTTGGCTGGCCTGCCAGGCAGAGTTTGATACGGTGACAGTCGAAGAAGAATACAATTAACATAATTTACTAACAAAGCCATGCAAACACACAGCAATTCGCACACATAGAAACTCGAGCGGAAAATACAGAGAATACCCATCACGACATGGCCATCAGTTTGTAAGTTTAGCAAATTTGGCAAATCGTCTTCGTCGAGGTGCCATTTCAACGGTCTTGGGATCGGGTGGTGGGCTGATAGCCCCTTTGTAGGTGTCGCTTCCCCTAGATACATACATATACATACATATATATACATTTATACATAGATATATATGGTATACCTCATTGCGAAATCGATTTCGATTATAGGGTTCGCTCGCCACTTTAGATTCTTTTATTTTTTTTCGTTGGCTCGTTTCGGTTTGGTTTGGTTTGGCTTGATTTCGTTTAGTACTTGGTTTGTTCTCATGCCGGCCACAAAGTTTCCTATTCGGTTTTTATTTTCTAGGCGCTCAAATTGCAGTTGTCTTGTGAGAAACTCTGCGAAAGCGATTGGCGAATAAGTTGCCAACGAAATTTATCAGAAGACCCGAATAAAAAGACTTGCTCTTTGTATACACACATATAGTTTATATACACATGTATGAAATGCATAAATATTTCATTGGCTGCGCTCTTATCGCTTTGTAAAATCAGTCCGAAAAAGTTCCAATCACTTTTATTTTTATTTTACTTTCAAAAAACACAGAAGAAAGAAAGTTTTGCTGAAAGAGGGCTTTAAATTGATATGTATGTCTGTGCTTGCTTATGTATTTATGCATGTGTTTCGATATAAAAAATACAAATTTGCATTGCAAAATGCTAAAAAAGGGCGGTACGTCGAGGGGATGGCGGGGGTGTATCAGAGTTTCGAGTGGAAGTTTTTTTCTGACTCTGATAACGTCCAGTTATTTATGCTTTATTTTTCACATTTTATGCATATCTAAGTGCGGATACAGTGCGTTTGGAAATTGAATAACTAAAAATATATTTTATTTTCATACGTATTATGAAGATTAATTGATATTTCTAAAAACAAAGATTTTATTTGCATTCCGAGTACAAACTCGTATTTATCCATATAGACGTGATATCTCTCATGTTTTTTGATGTTTCTGTTTTTGGACCTAATACGATCTTACACCGCTGAAGCGCACTGTATGGTCAGGGCACAAACTTGCCTCTATACATATGAACTTTAGAGCTGGGTTCTGTCCACAGAAACATACCCACATAGATATGAAACGTATCGCATGAATCCCATCCCCCCGCAAATCAAAAAAAAGGCCGCACACACTCCAAAAACTGTCGCTATCACTGCCTTGAAATCTGCATAAATGATGATGATTTTCGTGTGGTGCTGAGGCTTCTTCTTTTGGCTTTCGTCATCCCGTGTTTTTTCCTCCCAAGTTTTGCATACCGACTTACATATAGACAGACACACACACTCACAGAAACACACCCACACATACACATGCACATGTACAGAAGTCCCTGGCTGCCCAGGGGAGAACTTCAGATTGAGCTTGGGCTTTGGGCTTTGGGTTTTGAAATTGAAATTTTTGGTAATTTTTTTCCATTCCATTTCTGCGTCTGAAGAGGGCGAAGTTTTTGATTTGTGCATAAACAGCCGACCGACGGGATATACGGTATATATACATATGTACATATCTTCCTATCTGTATATAGTAGGAATACATGTGTCCGTATGCATAATCTGTTTCAAGTTTGCTTTATGAAATTTCTTTGAGCAGAGTTGTGGGATTAAATACATACACTTCGGTATACTATGTAGTTATGTAGTTCTGTTTCCGTTTCTGTTTAGACTGTCCAGGCCAAAGGCATGAAACCATAAAAATGGCAAATTAACCGTGTATTTTCACAACGAGTGTGTGCTGGTGTGTGTGTGTGTAGTGAGTGTGTGCGTGTGTATGAGTGTATGTGGAGTGTATGGTTGTGCTTGTAAGGGCTGGCGAAACCTTTGCCCGAGAGAAGCCACAAACAAAACGATGGCCCCATGTAGCATGCATACGAATATATGTTTCTCGCACTAGGGTGGACCTGTTCATATAGGTTTATAATAAAAAAAAATAAATACAAATACATAATAATAACAAAAACTTTAGATGAGATATAACCAAAAACGAACATGGAATACATAACCAGTAGGCTTGTAATAAAACACAACATTGCGTATAAGCGATATATTTTAAAGGAACTTAAACTCTAGTTATTATAAGTTTAAGTTGATTAGATCGTAATAGTAAGGAACCAACCAAAAAGAAGTCCTCGAATAACATAATCCTTTTATAATACATTGTTTTATAAAGCCTTACAAGATATTCTGGTATTTTAATGAGAACCTTAAGCAGCGGGTAGTTTCTCAAAGGCGATCGGCTTTGCCTTTTGCCTCGTAACTGCAAAGGCATCCCAAATATTGGCCTGCAACACGGACCACCCTAGGGTGCATATATCCAAGCTGGGAATCGGCACGTTTCGAGGTCCGTCCAAGTCCAATCAAGCAGACTCGCTGAGTGACTGACTGCCAGCGTCGTCGTAGTCGTCGTCGTCGTCACCGTCACCGTCATCGTCATCGTCGTGGTCTCCTCCGTCGTCGTCTGAAGCCGCCCCAATGGCATGTTGTGTTCAATAACGGACCCCCCTTCGAATCCCTACCGCCCAGCGACCCACTGTTCTTCCTTCCCCGCCTTAGTTTTTTTTCCGATTTTTTTCCAGAGTTCAGTTGAGCTGAGCTCTCGCCGACTGCCTTCAATCAGCAGAAGCAACGCTGGCGACGACTCGGGGCAGCCAGCAATTTATCCAGCCATGCATATTAAGCCTCACGATTTGTATTTGTATTTGGCCTCAGCAGCATATCGGTATATGGGGTCTACACACACATGTGTACACATATAGTGTGTGTGAGTCAGCCAGAAGGTGGAACCTATCTGACATCGCAATCCGCAATCCGCAGTCCGCAATCCGCAGTCCCCAATTCCATGGCATCCCGTCGTCCCCCAGTCAATCCAATCCCCATCCCAGATGGCTGCTCATTGCCCTTTTCCCCCCGTGAGATACGAGTGCGAGTTCAATTTAAGTTTAGGTTCGCTCGGATTCGATTTTATATGTTTTCAATTTCAGCTGCAAGCCTTATTTCCCCGCCATCCAACCAATAAATATGCCCCTTTCTGACCAAATGACCGACACTTCCTGCTTGCCTCGGTTCGCTTGTCTGCTCCTCTCATTATGCCTGGCTATTGTTCGCCGTTTGGCGATTTGTTTCTGGTTAATTCTACACTTTGCCGGTTAGTTTACTTGGGATATTGGGCTTACTCTTTGGGTGGTTTCAAACACTTCCAGGGCCAATCTTCTATCAGTTTTGAGCGTTGAAGATAAGGAATAAGCTACACTAAATGCGATTACCACCACAATATCTGTGATACGCCCCGCATATATATTCTTATTTCAATGCCAGCTGTTGGGGCTGCTCCATCTGTCCTCGATCTCGGGCTTCCTGTCTGCCAATTTCGCAAGACAGTTATCCCCCAACGTAGCCCCATCGGTTGACTTTGTGGTACACATGAAGCCGATAAACGTTTTCTTGTGTGGGGGCTGCAGTCGAGAGTTGTTCCGTTATTCCACCTGATTTTTGAGCCGTCTTGTCTCCCACACCCAGAGATGCAGGAGCACAAAGTGCATATGCTAGCAGCTGCCGGTGTCCGCTTAACAGCTGCTTAACGTGCTTACTGCTGCTGTCTCTTTCGCCAACCGTACTTACTACCCCTCTCTTTCGCCAACCATACAACCCTCTCTTTCGCCTGCCCCATCCACTTGATTCTTTAGTGTTGGATTGTGTGTGCTCAGTAGATCCTTGACACTTGTGCAACTTCTTGCAGAAGGATCCTTGCTGGAGGTATTTCACTTCTTGTCTTGTCTTATCTATTTAGATATTTACCCTAATAATAAAAGCATTTCTTATGTATCTTAAACAATACTTTTGCTGTTTTTAAGCATTATTTCATAATGTATCATATCATACAAGGTTACTTTACTGTAGATATTATTGTGCAAACACTTCGGTTTCCTAAACCGAAGGATACCAGCTTAGCCAGCTCACATGTTATTTAAGCTTGGGGAACCCCTCTATTCGTCCTTTTCGTAATGGTGTGTGTATGTGTGTGGGGGTGGGGGCCTTTCTTCTCCCCACATGTCTGCTTTTCCTGCTTTTCCCGTCTGAGACGACGGCGTCTTATTGTGCCACGTTTTTCTATATTTTCCACTTCCTCGCCCGGTTTTTTTTTTTTCTTTTTCCCCATTTTTCGCGTAGACAGGGCTATAAAAATGCTGCTGCTGCGTCTGTTTGTCTGACGCGTACTTGCGTCACACCTTGCCGCCCCTTCCCATAGAGGCAGCCCCCTCCACCCCGCACCCCTCCAGTGAACCATCCCCCCCACACACACACAGACACACACATACTTACTGACTCTACGCTCCCACACGTTATTTGCTTTGTGTCTGCCTTGGCGTCTCTCCTTTTCGCTTTGGTATTTTTATTATTATTATTTTTCGCGTAATTCTCTGTTTTGCTCTGCAGTTTCTTTGGAAAAATTCAACTTTTACTTTTTTTGTTTTTCGTTTTTGTTCTCTTTTATTTGCCTTCTTCATCTTTTTCTTCTATGCCCCCGACTGGTTGTGTGTGTGTGTGTTAAGTATTTTTATGATTATTTTTTGTTACTCTGCTCCTCTGTTTTGCTCGTGAAATTTAGCATTCACTTTGCTTTTCCCCTTTTCGTTCTGAGTCTATCAATTTATGTTATTTTTTGTTTATTTTGTTTTTCCCCTCCTTTTCTGCCGCATTCCTCCATTTCAATATCAAAAGTTAAGCGCACACATTGGGCGTGAGTGAGATGGAGTGATGTTGGGGAAATGCGAGCGAAAGAGAGGGCTACACGTTCATTCATACATTTTCACGCTTTTTATTACGCGGAGCGTATGTGTGCGTTTGTTTGTGTGTGTGTATGTGTGTGCGCGCAAGAGGGGTTAAACCTAAAATTGCATTTTCCCCCTTTTTCATTCGGTTTGTTCTCACTCGCATTTGTTTTATTTGATTTTTATGGCACTTTTCAAGGTTTGTCTGCTTTTCTTTTATGATTGAAGGTCGTTTAGTGGCTGGATTTTCCCTGTTAGCCTAGCTTTTAAAGGTTTTAAAGCATTTTCTGGCTTAAATTCTGCACAGCAACACATCCAATATTTTCGATTTCTCTAAGGAATTATTAGTCTATTATTTAAAATAGGTAAAAGATTAAAAATACATGCTGTTTTTATATATTTTATCAGAATTAAGTCGAATTTAAATACAAAGTATTCACTAGAGATGTGAAATGAAAATGAAATGCGCTTAAATTTGAAGTTTTCTTTGTCCAATTTTCAATAGGTAATTTCTTTCGTTACCTTTGTTAATTGGCTCGAAAATGCCTTCCGCACGCGCACACACACCATGGAGAGGAAAGCCAAAGTCGCGTCGCATGCAAAACTCATTAATATGCGTTGCTTATTGCTGTTGTTGTTTGCCGATTTTATAACTTTGGCGTACACCTTACCCAAGTCGGGCAACAACAATATAATGGAGCCATAATGAGAGTCGAGCGAAACGTCGAAAAAGTTCAATAAACTTTTGCAGCTAGCGAATATTTGATTTCGTTGCTTTTTTTTTTCTTTATATATACATTTGTATATATTTTGTGTCTTCCTTTTCTTTCGAACACCTTTGGATTTGTGTCTGTGTGTGTATATCTCAATCAGCAATTTTGCAATTTACTTGCTTACCAATTTGCTTTTATTTGCGCCCATCTTCGGCATTTTCTCTGAATGAATGAAGATCGTTCTTCGCAATTAAAATAAAAGTAAACTGAAGTCTAGACTGAATTTCATATTAAACTGACCAAGCGGTTTTTCACAAAGATTTCTCTTCATATAAGTTACTAAGCGTAGTTTTAATTCTAGCCTCAACAATTTGGAGAATCTTTCCGGCTTAAATGATTCACAATTTCTCAGCAACAATTTTCTGCAAACTGCACCCAATTGCCAGCTTATATATATTTCTTTGTATCCATATCTATCGCTAACTGGGCAATTAGTCGGCGCTGTTAACGTTGCGATGGTTCGACTCCATTTTGCTTTTTCTTATTGATGATCAAGCAAAACTCAGCCATCGGAGCAACTGGTTTGGTTCCGCTTTCGAAAAGTTTCCCCTTCCTTGTCTTCTTCGGCAGCTGGAATTTCCCCCCAATCCCCCCGCCCTGCCTACACGCGGTTATTCTTAAAAAATATTATTAATTTCTCACTTTTTTCTGCCTCATCTGGCTTGGCTAAACACAAAGTTTTACAATTTAGCAACCTAATTATGCATTTCAACTAATTTGCAAATTTTCTCTTTTCTTCCGTCTCGTTGCAGGTAAATATCGAACGTTGTAGAAACTGGCAACTCGAGGCCACGACTCTCAATCACAAGTTCCTCGTTAGTGAGTGCCCACTGTTGATTTTTTTTTTTTTTTTTTGTTTTTTGCTAGCTGCTGGGTTCAAAGTGAAATGCCAAAAGGGTAATCAGCGGTGTCCCAAGATCGAAATTGATTTGTGGTTCACTGAATTTATTATGCCTCATTTTTGGAAACATAAAATAAGGGTTAATGAGGGTTATTGCTACTTATGTAAATTATAAAAATTCGCTATTCTGTCAACGAAAATATCGAAAATATTAATCGGCTCAACTGTTTGTATGGGATATACATAAAAGTGCTATGTTAATTAGCTCTCAGTTTTTATACCCGCTTATCGTAGAGTAAGAGGGTATACTACATTCGTTGATTAGTATGTTACAGCTGAGTACGGGTATGAGGTTGTCGAAGAACTCAACATTCCCAAATCTAAATTGTTCTTAATTAGTTACATCGATTTTTATTTACAATAAGACTCAATTTATGTATATAAATTCCATACCATTCTTAAAGATTAATGTGTTCTACATTAGGATTTCATTGGAAATGTGTTAAAATGCAAATCAATGGATGTTTCCCTACGTAGTACCATCACTTTTTCCCCAGAACTTTGCTCATCACCCTTACCAGTGGGATAATAACGTAGATTTTCATGCCGCACGTCAGTGGCTCATTTGCATGCAATTATTTTGCTGTTCTCTGGTGGAAAAACTTCAGCCCTTGGGTGGGCGGAAATCAGGATATAGACAAATTGTGACATGTACTTCAGTTTCAGTTACAATATTGATGCTTTTCCCGCTGCCTTGTAATTTCACATTCATCTTCAATGGGCATTTAATCAAGCTGTGAATTCGACTCCCCAAACTTCAATGACAAATGCATGCAACCATAAGGAAATGTTGAAAAAAATAATCAAGTCGAAGATAAGGATGATAGGAACGGCTAGAAAAAATGGTAAATGAAATGAAATTACTGAACAGCAAAATCGGATGGAAATGGAGGGGCGGGGCGTTGGGAGTCGAGGAAAAAATGCAAATGGTGAAATTCTAAACCCTTGAATGGGCCCGCCATTGTCTTTGATAGTCCGCGGAAAACCAGGAAAAGCGGTCCACGGGGTGTGGAAATGGTGCTGGGATGGTGGATGGGGTAGCATCCTGGGTTGCCCATTTGCCAACTGGGCTGTAAGTAAGCGCATTTCCCGATTTTTTCTAGCTTCGGCTGCTGTTGTTGTTGCTCTTTCTTCCGCTCATTTGTCTCTGCATGAAAATGCCCGCGATTTTCCCCCTTCTATGTGTATGTGTAATTTTTTTTCGGTCGTGCTTTTAATTGTATTTAGTTACATTAGTAATTATCGATTTTTCCTGGGCTTGGGTTGCTGGCTAGGACCGCTGGATGGGACTGTACCCAATGTCGAACGCAGGAAGGGCTTAAGATGTCCAGATTGTTGATGAATTTGGGGGTGAATGGGAAACCTTTCAAGAAGGTAGCTCTTTGAGGGAAAAAGTGGTCGAAAAATAAGTAAAATGGGGATAATTAAATACTTAAACGAGATGCGCGTCAATTGAAAGAAATAAAAAATGCTACAGACAACATAATAGTTCTTAAATCCTATTACTTCAGTATAAGTATTTTCGGAAGCTGACAAGCCCAATATTTCAAACATTTATCGAAAATACAAATCCATATTTTGAATGCATATACGTATGCCTCCACATGTAGTTTTAGTTAGTAGTAGACCACTTTCAAGATAATCAAGTTTCTAAAATGTAGAAAAAGCTAAGAAAAAACAATATAAATAACCGACCTTAAATTATAATCACAATTTCAAGGTTGACATATAAATATTTTATTATTATTATTTATTTCAAGATTAGGAGTTAAAAGATGGATTGTATATCATCCTACTAATTAACGTTCGCATAACGTCTTCTCCTTTGCATTTATGCCATTGATGTGGATCGAACCTTGTTCGTTTATGGTTTAGACAGATTTGGCCTCTTTGATCATTTTGCCATTTGAATTTTTTTGCATTTCACCCATCCCCGGCATTCTGAGCGATGCTTGTTCACTAGCCATTTGATGCCACTTTTTTTTTTTGCTGCTCCACGTGCTTGTTACTCTGCTTGTCAGCCGGTCTCGCTTTTCAATTATGCCTGACTGGTCGTGGTCCTCGTCCTGGTGCTCCTCCTCGTCCTGGTCCTCGTCGTCGTCTTCGTCCTCGTTTTGTAGCCCAGAGAGCTGAGCCGAGATGAAGCGGACCGAGCTGAACTAGCCATTGTAGCATTTAAGCTATATATCACTCATACGCAGCATTGGCGCTTTATTTTCATGCACTAATTGCGTTAGAATTTCAATAGAAATGGGAGGGATATAGCCGGCCAACGACCAACGGCCAACCCGCCTGTTCTGAGCT